>NC_069503.1:818294651-818606318 GCF_027579735.1 Bombina bombina
AAACCGCCAGCTGACCCGGTCAAACGCTTTTTCAGCATCCGTTGTGACCAGGGCCAGCGGCATGTTGCGCTGGTGAGCATGGGTTATCAATTGTAGTACTTTGAGGGTATTATCCCTGGCCTCGCGACGAGGGGATGAACCCCACTTGTTCAGATGAGACAAGGTCTGGTAGGTGTCTGTTTAAGAGGGTAGCTAAGACTTTCGCCAGTATTTTGACATCGGAGTTGAGCAATGAAATCGGCCTACAGTTCTCAGGCCTGTCCGGGGACTTCCCCGGCTTGGGGATCACTGCTATGTGGGCTTCTAGCATAGAGTCCGGCAGGACTGGATGATCTGCTAAAGCATTAAACATGTCTGTTAGCTTCGGGACCAAAAGGTCGGCGTAAAGTTTGTAATACTTGAGACCAAAGCCATCAGGCCCAGGGGACTTGCCCGACGGAAGATCTTTTATAGCTTTGTGGACTTCCTCGTTAGAGAACGGGGAGTCTAGGGATTCGGAATCCGTCTTTGACAGCATTGGAAGCTTGGTATTCTGGAGATAAATCTGGGTATAGGCCTCTTCTCCTTCATGTGTAGGGGGGTGATTGCCCTATCCGGCCAGGGCAGGGCAGGTTATATAGGGACTCATAGTAGCCCCTGAAGCTATCCGCTATTGAGTCGCCATCCGACCTCCCCCCTCCTTGATTATCGTTTATGTGGTGCACAAACGCTTTCAATCTTTTTCTCGTGATCGCTCTGGCCAACAGCCCACCAGGCTTATCACCCTGTTCAAAATAAAGCTGTTTGAGTACAAGTGCCTGCTTTTGGTACCCTTCTTGGAGAAAGTGCAATAGACTCACCCTGGCGGATTGCAAGTGGGCCAACCGCGCCTCGTCCTGTGGGTGAGCCTTGTGGGCCATTTCAGCGTGCTCCACCTGCGAAAGCAGGCTGTTATAGCGTTCTCTACCAAGCCTCTTGAGCTTCGCTTTGTGTTTAATTAGCAAGCCTCTGATGGTGCACTTGTGTGCCTCCCAAATGGTGGTATCTTTTAATTGCGCAGAGGTATTGAGTAAAAAGAACTCAGTCAGAGCTTTCCGAATCTCCAATTGGAATATTGGGTCCGCCAGAAGCGTATCATCCAGTTTCCACACAAAAGGGGTGACTGGAACAGTAGACCATTGTATGGAGCAACACACCGGGGCATGATCCGACCAGGTTATCGCCAGAATATTACTACTTCTAGTAATGATGAGACCTGTCGAGTCAGTAAACAGGTAATCAATCCTAGAGTATTTCCGGTGCGGATGCGAATAGAAAGTGTAATTTTTTGTATGTGGATGATGTGTACGCCAAATATCGTGCAAGGCTAGTTCCGCCAGAGTTGCGATAATGCGTCTCCGCACTTTTTGCGGGGCACTGGAGATACCATTGGAGGTGTCGAGTGAGGGGTCAAGTGAGGCGTTGAAGTCTCCTCCAAGGAAAAGAACGCCAATCTGTAGTTCCAAAATTTTGTTGGAAACCCTCTGGAGAAAGAGGTGCTGGGAGACATTGGGACAATATACGTTAACCAGAGTTATGGGCCTGCCATAGAGGGTGCCAGTTAAGAGCATAAATCTGCCTTCAGGGTCTCTATGAATTTGCGCCAACTGAAAGTGTATTCCTTGACGGATGAGGATCCTAACCCCGTATCTTTTATTTGGGCCTGAGGCAAAGTATGCAGTTGGGTATGACCGGCTAAACCATTTTGGTTCGTGTGAGATCGAGAAGTGGGTTTCCTGTAAGTACACTATATCCGCTCCCATTCTTTGTAGATCTTTAAGCACTATGGAACGCTTATTAGGGCTATTCAAGCCTTTTGCATTTATGGAGAGAAGCTCCAGTGGGAGGGCTCTACAGGGTCGCTGCGCCATTTTGTGGGAGGGGTTTCGAGAGGAGGCAAAAGGGAAGGGGGCAGCTGAGGAGAAGCACCCTAGGGGGGGCGTGAGAGAACGACAGTGTAGGGGTACTTGTTATAGAAGAGGGTAAGGCACACGGGGGAAGGGAGGAAGTGGAGTGCTCAAGAGGAGGGGGAGAGGAGGAAAGAGAGGAGGGGAGAGAGAGAGGGGAGAGAAAAAAACAAAAACAAAAAAAAAAAAAACACAAATTACTGGGGGGGAAGGGAGGAGTTAAGGTTAGAGCAGAATATAAGTGAGGATAAGTATAGGTGTCAAAGGCGGTCTCTTTTAGGATGGACCGAAATTGCTCTGCATAAACTTTGCAATCTATAGAACAGATCAAGAATAATGCAATAAAACAAACAGGTTCTGTATTACACAGTGTTGAAACTATATCAACTACTAAACAAAACAGGGGTAGTTGTCCCAGTACATTTTGCCTGAGTCATAAACATATAACATCAACTTTTTAACTCGAAATGATCTAAATTAAATAACAGTAAATACATGTTAAAGGTACATCTTGGTGACATCCTAAGTAATATTGTACATCTGAACTAGTGTCCCTTACCTCTACTAGTGTATGTGAGTGCCTCCCCATGGGGCAATCTGGTATATTCTATCTGTCCCTACCTTTATTAATTTCCATGTGTGGGTACTATATTACTTAGATAGGCTCTGTTTATATCAGAGGGGTTGAGATGTTCCCAGGGGTAGAGGTGCCTGGAAGTATATAAGTCTAAAACGTCAGACATCAGGGGAGTGCGTATAAGTGATATCTGAATTACTGCAGCTCCTTTCCTGAATCTGTAAGCCTACGAGCTTCGGGGTAGTGTAACACAATAATTCCCTGAGGTTATTAATTATAGAGTCCAGTGCAATGTGGTCTCCTAACTCTCATCTGGTCCATTTAATATGAAAAAATTATAATTACTTATTTGTGTTAGAATTGGCTGACCAACGGCTGGAGACAGGGGTTCCAGCTACTAAACCTTATTTATTTGTTAATATTGTTGTCTATCCTTATAAAAGTTATAACTTTGTGCATAGCAGACATCATAAACATAATCAGAAGATAATGGAACATGTTATTCAATAAAATTTGTCCTATCGTGGTGCAGGGCAGTACATACAGGATGCGAAGTAACATAGAATCCGCCATAAAGGCAGAGTGCCCATTCAGGTCTGAGTTATCTAAGTGTCTTGTAAGTTTCAGGGAAGTCTTTAATTATACATACATAATGACTGTTATTAAACAAATTTACATACGACCTTAAGGATCCGTTGTATCCACCCAGGTGTCGGGACCTCGTATGGG
The DNA here is from genome assembly GCF_027579735.1 of Bombina bombina. Taxonomy (NCBI): domain Eukaryota; kingdom Metazoa; phylum Chordata; class Amphibia; order Anura; family Bombinatoridae; genus Bombina; species Bombina bombina. The sequence continues at coordinate 818,297,883 of NC_069503.1, forward strand.
GAGATTGCCCCACTAGGGGTCAGCAAATTGAGACAGTTTTAGATGAAGACAGTAGGGACACACCTGTTGTCAACCCACAAGTAGACCTGTAAAAAAAGTGAAAAAAGTAAATCCCCTAGCTCAGGGTTGCCGAGCTTCTTCCCTGCATTCTGTTATTGGGGGCATCTTCTTCTTCTCTGAGCGGCCTGATATCCAGGCCCAAAGCTTGTGCAAAACTTGGTAATATCTTCTGGGGGTCCTGAGGGTGTGAGTAGGTGTTGTTTTTGGTCGCTATAAGGCTGGTGGGAAAACCCCATCTATACGGAATCCGTTTATCTCTCAGTGCTGAGGTGACAGCCTTAAGTCCCCTTCTTTTTTGTAGTGTTGCAGGGCATAGGTCCGAAAATACTTGGATTTCAGTTCCCCCCTAAATCTAAGAGGATGTTTGGTTCTTGCAAGTTTGAGCACTTCTTCCCTTCTCTTTGAATGAGAAGAAAATTTCATTATAAATATCCCGTGGCGGGCTCTGCTAAGGGGGCTTTGGACGTAGCGCCCTATGTGCCCTTTCTATTTGTACATCATGAGACATGGGGTCGTTTTTGAGGTATTTTATAAAGTCCTGTATATATTGTTGCAGTGAAGGGGGGGTCCCACAGTCCTCTGGGATGCCTCTTAATCTTAGATTACTCCTCCTGCTCCTATTCTCGAGGTCCTCTATTCTATCCATGAGACCTTGCACAGTGCCCTCCTGAGCCTGTAAATAACTTGCTTGTTGCTGCATGTCTGAGCTAGTGTTTCTTGCTTTTCTTCAATTTGTGTAACCCGCCTGCTCACTGCTCCCATGTCTCTCCTGAGCTCCCCAAACATTGTTCTTAAAGTTCCAACATGGCATTTTTAATATCATCCCTTAGAAGAAGAGGTGCAAAATGTCATTTTTTGTGAGATATTCATGTGACTGCACACTGTGCTCGGCTTCGTTCAGCTGTTTGGTTTTGCTGTCCTATGCTCTCTTGGGAGTGCTTACTGGAAGGGATTTATAGGGGTCAGGTGCCTATTAAGAGTTCTCCATAACAGAAGAGTGTGCTCCTTTATGGGGTTTGATATTCTTTCTGTTAGCCATAATGCAATAAAGTTATATGTCCCCCAGTGAGGTTCTACTTGAGATTTGCTCTCTTTTACTAATTATTCCCTGTGGTTATCTGCGCTGGGAACAGGGTGGCTTCTCACTGTTTGGGGTATACAGCCCCCCTTACAGATAGTAGTGTGTGGGGTAAGTGCTATCCAGGGTCAGTTATCCAGAAAGGGGTATACCTCTTTTTAATATTGTCTGCCACCTTACGATAGGTATATTTTGAGTGTCTGCCCCCAGCGTTTAGCCGACTTACCGCTGTCAGGTAGCGTTGTCTGCTAGTTGAGAGGCTCTCCGTTTATTGCGATCAGGAGGGTATTCCGTTGCTAACGTGTTGCACTTGTAACCGCGACTCCCTGGCTCAGGGCCCTACCCCCTCCTGAGCGACCACGTGGATGCGGCCCTGATGGAGTCTGGCCAGTTCACGGTTATCCGGAGAGACCGTCAGGGATGCAGGTGTATTTCAGGTGATCTCCGTGTGGATTAGTATGTTCCGGAGGGCGCCTTGTAGGCAAGGTATTTCAAATTATGCAGTGGATAGCGGATTGCCCGGGGTCAGATGTTGCGTAGTGCGGTTTGTTGGAGTACCGTCAATAATACCCCCGCTTCGTGATCTGCCACTCCACACGACTTGGCCAATTTGCTGCTGTGAGTCTAGGGGTTTTTTCAGAGTATTGTAAATTCAGTTTTCAGCTATGAGATCATTCCTTGGTTTAGGCAAAATATACTTGGGACCACAGAGCACTAACAATTAGCAGCCATCTCGTTCAGTGGCTAGGCTCCGCCCCAATTAGGCTGGTTTTTTAACGGTAAACTTTTTGTAAGCTTTGTAAGAAGTATAGCGTATCTTAATAGTTGTTTTTAACGTGTATAATAGTGTTTCTTATTTCTGGTATTACAAATATATTTCAAAATGTTCATAGATATAACTAAATAAAAGAATTTCAGGTATTTATATTAATTTTATGGTTCCTAGTAGATGCATATTGATTTGAGGGTTTATTTTAAAGGATAATTATTTAAATATATTGTGTTATAACCCCCTGCCATAAGCTGATATAATTATTTGGAGAGCACTACTGAGGTTCTTATCATAAATACCTGACATTGTTCTGATAGAGAAATATCTCATGAGCATTACACCAGCTCCCCATAGATGTATTGTTGATATGTTTCATTCACTATTGTATTCTTAGAAAAGGGTGTTGAGTTTCTGTTGAACCATGTTAATTGTATTGTCATACAGTACTGTGTAAAGGGATAATTTACATTACACCTTTGATGTAGGTGGCGATGTTGCTTTGAATGTATCACCCAGTATTATAGAAGCATTACCATCCCACTGAAATGTATGGTAAGACACCTTTCACCAATGCTGCTTTAAATAGCACTTTCAGTTCTTTGGAATATTTTGCAGGCTTTCTCGAGTTTGCGAAGCACACCCTTTTTGAATATTTCACTTTCTTGATCATTGGTGCCCTGAGAGATAATGTTTCAGTCAAAAGCAATGTTTTTCCTGAAGATATTCTTCGGCACAGCTTTGAGAACTGCCTTTAATGCTGTCACTCTTTGAACATACTTACGTAGGATTTGCTCCCCATTATACCCCCTTTTAAAACTTTCTGCTCTGTGTTATTCTGTGACTGAATTTATACTCAGTTATTGTCATGCTTGCTGAGCAAGGTTAGATGTGTGGAGCTCAGTGGTTGATGTGCCATACTTGACTGTCTCCTGTAAGTCAAATTGGACCAGTGGGTTGTGTTTCATAGAACTGCTTTCCCCCATTTAGGCATAATGACTACTACAGATAACACAATTTTTTTGCACAGGTGAAATGAAGTCAACAACATATCACAGGACTAGGAGTACAGGTGCTGGAAATAGGACTTCTGGAGGATTGTCACACCGGCGCCTTAGAGACAATGAATACCCATTGCCTAGACCTTGGACAGGAGGCTGTGGTGCTTGAAACAGGACACAAGATGTGGAGGTTGGGGGGTGCTTGACACAGGACACAAACCCTTGGAGGCTGTGGTGCTTAACACAGGACACAAGACTTGGAGGCTGCGGTGCTTGACACAGGACTTGGATAAATACCCTCACCAAGGGGCCTTGGACAGGAGAGTGCCCATACTGGGTCCCTACAACAGGATAGATTGGTAGCAATGATCAGCAGGATTCACAGGTAGTGATCAGCAGGAAACACTAGGTAGCAAAGGTCAGCAGGATCCATATGCATACGTGTCCTAGCAGGAGAGACAGGATCTGGATATCACGGCAGGCTCTGTGGCTGAGACAGGATCTGGATACCAGACAGGCACTGTGGCTGAGACAGGAGCACTAAACAGGCTACAAACAGGGGCTCAGACAAAGAGTGAACAGGTAAGAGATCAGTTGGAGCAGCCTTTTATAGCAGACTAATTAGGGAACTACTTACAGTTGCATGCTTGTGGAACAAAAGAGCACAGCCACCGCAGACAGTTAGTCACAAAAAATGCTCAGAGTTCACCAGAGCCCTCCAGTGGCTCAAAGATAGGGAAAGGCTGCTATCCAGGAATCTCAGGATCAATCCTGGGCATGGGCGATGACCATTACAAACTTTCAATTTGGTTCAGGGCAATCTGAGTTAAAGGAAGGCAATCTTTCATGTTTCACTCACCAGACTTCCTGATTATGCGTCCCACATATCTATAACTCCTATGACAACTGTATTAAAGAGTTTCTGAACATTTCTTACCACTCTAGAGAAGAAGCTTTTTATTATTTTTATGTATTTTACTTATTGCTATCTTGGCTATAAAACTTATATCTCTCAGTTTTACAATTATAAAACTTATGTTACACACTTTGTTTAATGTTTATTGAGCGGACAATACATCTACCAATCTCCTACATGAGCCTTGAATGCATAACTCTAATTTCTGGTGAAGCCATAAGATGTTGGAGTGTTCTTTAACACCCTCTATTAAGTTTAATTTCATCATAATTATATTTAGGTCTCTTATTTTTTCAGGTAACTTGTGAGGAGTACTTCAATTCTGACTTTGAAGTCATTTTAAAGAGCATTTCTACAAAGAACTATTAAGAACAGTAAAACTGCATAAACCACAAAATACATAATAAAAATATTTAGAATTTTAAAAAAAGCAATTTTTTACTGAACATTTTCAAAGTTTTCCTTCATTTCCCTGTTCCTTATTTCATGTGACACACGTAAGCCAAATGCAGACTCATATGCAAAGATAGAGTGAACTCTTGCAGATGTTTAGGACAAGATTTATCAATCTGCGAATGAACAGGATAATATAGTTGAGAGCCGGTTCGCATTCCGTCACATGATTGTGGGGTACATATGTTCCCTGTTGTGACGACCAGGGTTTACCAACCCTGCACCAGTCACTTGTTTAGCACAGGAAGGGTTAACAGACCCTTTCCCCACTTTCACCAATCTGTCACAGTCTAGACTACTCCAGGCAAGCCTGTGACCTTAGTGCAGTGGGTGCAAGGGTTAACAACACTCTCTAGTCTGTCATAGACTTAGAAAAAAATGGCCCAAACTCCCCTTTAATGCCACCCACACTAAACTAAGCTGCCACTACTTATTATACAGGAAATTTAAAGGAAACCCAGACTTACAAATTAAATCCCAGAATACAATTTAGCAAAAATAATTCTAAAAACACAGTCTTAATACTACCAGTCTCTTTCAGTAACCTTCAAATATTAGAGAAAGGCAAAAGCTTATAAAGGAATGATTTATTATGTAAAAAATGATGCACAGGGCATTATTAAATAAAAAGATGTTAACAAATAAATTATACACAAGCAAACAGTTTTAAAATTAAAAGGAGAAATAACAGACCTAAACTTTCCTAGCTTAGTTGTCTGTGCCAGCGAGGATTGGCAGAAAAAGATGGTCCACTCATGCTATAACAGCCTCCCATGTAGAAAGAACAACTTGTATTGTTAGACACAAAATGTCATATCTGTTTCTGTTTGATACCTGTTTTATACCTGTTTCTGTTTGATATCAAATTGCTTGACCAACCTCTTTCCAGAGGGGTTAGGAAACCCCTCTCTTTTTACGACATTTCATAAAGCTCTGAAATCCCTTAAAATATATAGAATACCCTTATAACTTCTGTTTTACATATTCAGCACATACCACATATATAATCAATTTCCCCAGTGACATCATGAGAATTAGTTGGTACCAAATATGACATGGTTGTCCATATTTTCATCATCCTAGGGTCATAATACGGTTAAAAGCATGTCTAAAGTTTGTACTAGTGTCCTATTATTGACCTTATCTAGCTCTGGGTAGAGGGCCACTGCTTTTTGTCTTCTTGTGCTGGCATTTTTACTTGCTTGATGCATCAATAGATACACAATAACATTTGGGTCAATGCGGATCTTAGAAACTATTTATGACAGGAAGGCCTGGCTTTTCTAAGGGAAACACAGCAACAAATTTCTTCTGAACAAACAAATGTTTTTAGCACACCAGCTAAATAAATGTAACCCTTTAGCATCTAAATCCTGAGGTATTCATGACACCTGTATTTAGCATTGGGACAAGTGAACGCTTGTGCAATGCTGCCCTCTACCCTTGCACAACCAATTGCGTTGAGAGTAGGGCTTGTCAATTGATTTAATTAATCCAGGGTGATTTTCATCCCCCAACTGCAGTTGGTGAAGAGGGTTTATGAAGCAGTGGTTTAAACTGGTGCTTCATAAATATCAGTTGTAGGCTCAAATGAGCGAGCCTGCAACAATCAGGGCATTCTAAATCTAGTCCCTTAGTCCTAGTAGGTTCTAGTACCTCAGAAAGTGAACACATAAACATAATGTCCACAAAGTGATAAAAGAAGTAAAGTGGGAAGTTTTTATTTAGTTGCATGCAATTCTAGTCTGAATCATGAAAGTTTCATTTTGAATTTTATATTGCTTTAACTATATTTTTCCAAATTACCTGCTTTACAATGACACACACACTGTTATTTACTTACCATATAATAAATGCTGCAAATTAAAGTAAATAACTTCAAATAACAATTACACAATATGGGCTAGATTACGTGTTGCAGCTACATAGTTAACGCCATATTACAAGTTGCATGCTGTTTAAATTACCGCAAATTTGTTTACCGCAAACTCATGATAATTTACGTTCCCCAATTGTCTATGGACGCTTGTATTACAAGTCAAGCGTACATGCGATTACTCTAACACAATCGCATTTAACGCTCAAACTTTCAAGTCATATGAAAATTTCGTCTGGAGGAAACGAATGCACCTAAACTACTCTGTTAACCCTTAAACCGCCACACCCCCCATATTCCAAACTACGCCTCTACACTATTAACCCCTAAACCATCACACACCCACATCATAAAGTACCCACTACACTATTAACCCCCAACAGATTACCACAACTATGTCATGGAAGGGAAACCTTTACCTCAAGTGTTACAAACAAAACTTACAATATCAGATACAATTTAAATTGCCCACTCTAATCATGTTAATATACCCTTTTATGTATGGGGTGAAATATACAATAGGTAGGTTAAAACGAAACATTTATTGAAAGACAGAACCTTAGAACATATTAGGGATATAGAAAATCCAGATATCGTTACCCCCTGTAATCTAACACTTTAAAAGTTGCATGAAGGCAAATACATAGCTGCTGTATACATAGGCCATTGACCACGTTCCATTTTATAAGAGAGGGGGTGAGGGAGAATTTCACATTGAGCTATAAAGAAGCACAATGGAATATTAACACTAGACACCTTCTGGGTATTAACATGGAGAGTGATCTTAATCTTTTATTTGAATATCCCGCTTTGTTTTTTGCTAGTCCAGTGACAAAAAAGATGAATTTAAGACTCTGTTTATTTAATAGTAGATGTTATTTATTTAATAGTTTAGGGTAGATAAATAAATATTTCCTTGTTTGTTCCTGTCTTCTTTGACCCTTCTCCCATGTTGCTTAAATTGATACTAAACCCCAAATTGTTTATTTAACGATTCAGATAGAAATTGCAATTTTAAGAAACTTTTAATTACTCCTATTATCCTTTTTTTCTTTGTTCTCTTGCTATCTTTATTTAAAAAGCAGGAATGTAAAGCTTACCAGTCGGCCCATTTTTGGCTTAGAACCTGGATTATGCTTGCTTATTGGTGGCTTAAATGTGGACACCAATAAGCAAGCACTATCCAGGGTGCAGAATTTTAAAATGGGACAGCTGGTAAGCTTTACATTCCTGCTTTTTAAATAAAGATAGCAAGAGTACAAAGAAAAAATTGATAATAGAAGTAAATTAGAAAGTTGCTTAAGATTGCATGCTCTATCTGAATTATGAAAGAAAAAATTGGGTTTAGTGTCCCTTTAAGCCTGTTGGTTGTGTTTTTTAAGATGCACACTTCAATTATTTCCTTTTTCTTATTGCAAGCATCTACAGCAAGTTTGTTTCCCATTCTTGCAAAAAACACATAACCTTACATGAAAAAAAACTAACATTACAGAATTATTTTTTTTTACCAAAAATAAAACAAACAGTTATGCCTATTCTAAAACTAAAGCCCCACTTAATAAAACTACCCCAAGATAAAAAAAACATACTAACACTTGAACTAAACTATAGCATTAAGGCCCTTTTAAAGGGCCTTTTTGTAGGGCATTGCTCTAAAGTGATTTAACTCTTTTGGTACCTAAAATAAATACTACCCCATTGTACAAGTAACCCACCACCCTAAAAAAAATCTAATCTAAAAATCTGCCCTAAAAACGGGCCTTTGGTTGGGGCATTGTCCTTAGAAAGCCATTTAGCTCTTTTGCTGCGTAAAAAACAACCATATTCTAAAAAAAAAACCAGCACAAAAAAATCCTATCACTAAATCCTATCACTAAACCAAAAGATTGTACTCACCAAAGTTGATTCCGGCTCCTAAGTGGCGAGCGGCCAGTCCATGTTCAATCCTTTATGTAAAGTATTAATTTAGGCCTAGATTTGGAGGTTTGCGGTAGCCGTGAAAACCAGCGTTAGAGGCTCCTAACGCTGGTTTTAGGCTACCTCCGGTATTTGGAGTCACTCAAAAAAGGGTCTAACTCTCACTTTTCAGCGCGACCTTTTCCATACTGCAGATTCCCCTTACGTAAATTGCGTATCCTATCTTTTCAATTGGGATTTTTCTAACTCCGGTATTTAGAGTCGTGTCTGAAGTGTGGCGTTAGAATTCTAACGACAAAACTCCAGCCGCAGAAAAAAAGTCAGTAGTTAAGAGCTTTCTGGGCTAACGCCGGTTCATAAAGCTCTTAACTACTGTACTCTAAAGTACACTAACACCCATAAACTACCTATGTACCCCTAAACAGAGGGCCCCCCCCCCACATCGCCGCCACTCCGATTAAATTTTTTTAACCCCTAAATCTGCCGACCGCCACCTACGTTATCCTTATGTACCCCCCTAATCTGCTGCCCCTAACACCGCCGACCCCTATATTATATTTATTAACCCCTAACCTGCCCCCCACAAACGTCGCAGCCAGCTACCTACATTAATTAACCCCTAATCTGCGACCGCAAAGCGCCGCTACTTAAGTTATCCTTATGGTACCCCCTAATCTGCTTGCCCCTAACACCGCCGACCCCTATATTATATTTATTAACCCTAATCTGCCCCCCCTCAACGTCGCTTCCCACCTGCCTACACTTATTAACCCCTAATCTGCCGAGCGGACCGCACCGCTACTATAATAAAGTTATTAACCCCTAATCCGCCTCACTAACCCTATAATAAATAGTATTAACCCCTAATCTGCCCTCCCTAACATCGCCGACACCTAACTTCAATTATTAACCCCTAATCTGCGACCGGAGCTCACCGCTATTCTAATAAATGTATTAACCCCTAAAGCTAAGTCTAACCCTAACACTAACACCCCCCCCTAACTTAAATATAATTTAAATCTAACGAAATTAATTAACTCTTATTAAATAAATTATTCCTATTTAAAGCTAAATACTTACCTGTAAAATAAATATTAATCCTAAAATAGCTACAATATAATTATAATTTATATTGTAGCTATATTAGGATTTATTTTACAGGTAAGTATTTAGCTTTAAATAGGAATAATTTTATACTAGTGAAGCTCTGAGAATGTGAGTAATTGTACCTACTTTACAAATAATTTCTACACTATGATGTGTTGTTTCTATTTTTTCTTTTGAGGATTCAAGTCACCATTGAAGAGATCTTAAAGGGACATTATTCCCACTTGCAGTGTTTTCAACAGAGCTAACCTGGGAGCTTCTAAATAAGTTTTTAAACAGTTTTATACTGAATTTTTATATCAGTATCTGTGCATCTTATTTTTTTATAGCAGGTGTCTATTACATGCAGTTATATGAAAATTGGTGTATACTTTCCCTTTAATAAAGGACGTTACCCCTTTATTCTGGTTTGGTAAACATTTATTAACACTCACCTCTCAAGTCATTTTATGTCAGACATTGCAGTGTTGGCGGGTAGACGCTGAAAAAGCGTTTGATTCTATAACCTGGGATCATTTATACACAGTTATGGACAAATTTGGTCTTCAAGGGAATATAAATACTTTTATTAAGTTATTATGCAGAGGCGACCCAACCTCTAATTTAATTATAAATAATGAAATCCCACCAAATATACAGCTCAAGAAGGGAAACAAGGCAGGGCTGCCACTCTATCACCCATGCTCTTTAATCTATCATAGAACCACTAGCTATCCAGGCTGAGAAAGGATCCAGCAGGTATCAACATAAAACAACACAAGGTGCTACTATCCCTTTTGCTGTGATCCTGTTGTTATATTTTAACTAACACCATCGCAGAGCATTAAGCAGTTCCTGGCTATAACCAACCAATTTTAGTGCATTTTCAGGCTATAAAATCAATGCAGACAAGTCAGAGAATAATGTTGGTTGTATGAGGTAAACTCTGAGCATAGAGAGTGCCCATTTAGGGAGGTAAGAATGGATTAAATACTTGGAGACTGTCATCACTAAAGATCCCTAGACAATAGTATGCAAAAAATCTTATAGGAGGGTTAGAGAAGTGCGAAACAGACTGCAAAAGATGGATAGCATTACCCTAGTTTGGCTAGAGTCATGCTAATTATACTATAATTTTCCCACGCATATTATACATATTTACAAAATACGCCTATAATTTTAAAGAGATTTCATCGAAAATTTAATAAGATATGTGTGAGATTTGTTTGGGGGGGGGAACTAGATGTGCTGCAGAAATATTAGCACTCCATTTAAAGATGGGGGTTTGGCGGCTACCTAATATAAAGCTATATAATCTGGCGACATTAGCTAAATATGCCATGGATTGGGTGTTAGAAGGGGATTATGTGACATATTGGAAGTTAGAGTCGGGTTGTGGTGCCCCCTATGGTTTATAAAGCACTTTTGCATTGTGAACCAAAGAATCGGACCCACAAACTATCTCACAATATATGGTGTGTTGAATAATGTAATTGTGCATGGCAATAAAATCGATAAGGGGACAGGATTGAATTAATGTAGTTCCTACCAATTATAGGTAACCCCAACTTCCAACCCAGTATATAGTAAGAAGGGGGATAATTACATAGATGGCACAATAAGGGCTTCACATACATGATACAATTACAAGATCCCTACATTACCATGCTATCAAGTCGTTTGAAATGGTAAGGAAGGAATTTCAGCTACCCAAATACAGATTTCTTTGCATACCTCCAAATTAGACATTTTTTTAATGAATTACAGTAGGAAATACGGGAATGATTGGCAATTGGGAGGATTAGAAAATGTTATAAAAATGTCCCAACAAAAAAAGGTATGCCATTACCACGATATATAATTTTCAAGACAAATGGTTGAGCATATTCCCCTACCAATCACAGATTTAGAGATAACAGATAGCCTACATACGGTAGTTAAAGTTACCAAATATAACTGCCTGGAGGGAATCACATTTTGAAATAATAAATCAACTCTATATTACACCTAGTAAATTAGCTAAATGGTATAGAAATGAGGACATAACATGTTATAAGTGTGGTTCCTAGAGAAGCAGATTTAGAACACTGCATATGGACATGCCTAAAAATTAATCAGTTCTGGGCAAAAATTCAACACTGTTAAATAGAAAGTTGGACCACAAACTTAAATTTAGCAGTAGAATGATCCCTCCTTCTATACCAGAGATCGGATTGGCAGGATAACTCTAAATTAATTAATACTACGATCCTACAGGGTCGTATTTTGATTCTCTCCAAATGGAAAGCAACACAAGCTCCCACTATTGCACAATTTGTAGCTGAGTAATAAATCAAATTATATTGGAACAATATAACATACCATTAGAATCAGAGAAAGCATTAAGGAAGTTTTCTATAAATGGTTAAAGGTCATAAAGACACAGCAAATAAGTGCCCAATAACAAATTATTAAACCTTTAGCCAGATCAAATATAGTTAAATATTGTATAGTCCGGAATGAACTTCCGAATGCATGGAGCAATGTATTATAGGTTTTGTGTGAAATCCTATGCTTGGTTCAGTGCTCATTAAAACCCCGGCTCCCTCTCCGTTAATATGACACATGTATCATGCCTCCCTCCCAGTGTATATTGAGTGAGGGTACAATGCTAAGAGAATTACCTAGTTGATACATAATTGAACGGAAAACATCAATTAGAGCTATAGGCTAAAAGGATTTTAAAAGGATAAGGAGCAATTGTTACTATCGAAAGGGAAGAGCGGTTGGGAATTAGCTGCTCGAGGCCCTTGATATTGTTTTGTTTTTATTTATTTTATTTTTTTGTGCTTATGTTTTTGTGGGTATTTTGTTGTGTTTTGTTTTCCTTGTTCTCTTCTTCCTTCCCTTTGTATGGTTTATTTAATATATGAATTTGATATTTGAACAGACCGGGAAAGTTTAATGTATTTATTTGTAAGCTGTACGATATACAGGAATAATGATGTATAGGTACAGTATGTGATTGTTTACGACCTGTAAAACTTGTATAAAACAATAAAAGAAATGAAAAAAAAAACCACTCACCTAGATTACAAACTTTGCGCTAAACAGGGTGTGAAAATACGCCAAAAAATTTGCGTTATTGCACTTTCCATAATAATGCTATTATGAGTTACTGAAAAGTCTCCTTGTGCTGTGTGTTATGGTGCGTTAAGCTCCTTAAGAGGTCCTTTTAAGGGCTATTGGTAGCTTATTGTAGGTTAGGGGGTGTTTTTAATTTGGGGGGCTTTTTTATTTTTATAGGGGCTATTAGATTAGATGTAATTGTTTTTATTTTTGATAATTTTTGTTTATTATTTTTTGTAATCTTAGAGTTTTTTATTTTTGTAATTTTAGTGTTTATATTTTTTGTAATCTTAGAGTTTTTTAATTTTTTCGTAGTATTAGATTTTTTTACATTTGTAATTAGGTTTTTCATTTTCTCGTAGTTTAGGTTGTTGTTTTTTTTTTCAAAGAGCTTTATTGAAACATTAATGGCTAGATTTAGAGTTCGGCTTTAGCCGTGAAAACCAGCGTTAGAGGCTCCTAACGCTGGGTTTTAGGCTACCGCCGGTATTTGGAGTCAGTCAGGAAAGGGTCTAACGCTCACTTTTCAGCCGCGACTTTTCCATACCGCAGATCCCCTTATGTCAATTGCCGTATCACCTATCTTTTCAATGGGATCTTCCTAACTCCGGTATTTAGAGTCTTCTGAAGTGAGCGTTAGAGCTCTAACGACAAAACTCCAGCCGCAGGAAAATAGCAGGAGTTAAGAGCCTTTCTGGGCTAACGCCCCGGTTCATAAAGCTCTTAACTCACTGTACTCTAAAGTACACTAACACCCATAAACTACCTATGTACCCCTAAACCGAGGTCCTCCCCACATCGCCGCCACTCTAATAAAAAATTTTAACCCCTAATCTGCCGACCGCCACCTACGTTATACTTATGTACCCCTAATCTGCTGCCCCTAACCCCGCCGACCCCTGTATTATATTTATTAACCCCTAACCTGCCCCCTCAACGTCGCCGACAGCTACTTTCAATAATTATCCCCTAATCTGCCGACCGCAAAGCGCAGCCACCTACGTTATCCTTATGTAACCCCCTAATCTGCTGCCCCTAACACCCGCCGACCCCTATATTATATATTAACCCCTAATCTGCCCCCCTCAACGTCGCCGACACCTGCCTACACTTATTAAACCCCTAATCTGCCGAGCGGCACCTGAGCGCTACTATAATAAAGTTATTAACCCCTAATCCGCCTCACTAACCCTATCATAAATAGTATTAACCCCTAATCTTGCCCTCCCTAACATCGCCGACACCTACCTTCAATTATTAACCCCTAATCTGACGACCGGAGCTCACATCTACTACTAATAAATGGATTAACCCCTAAGCTAAGTCTAACCCTAACACTAACACCCCCCTAAGTTAAATATAATTTTAATCTAACGAAATTAATTAACTCTTATTAAATAAATTATTCCTATTTAAAGCTAAATACTTACCTGTAAAATAAACCCTAATATAGCTACAAATAAATTATAATTATAATTATAGCTATATTAGGATTAATATTTATTTTACAGGTAACTTTGTATTTATTTTAACCAGGTACAATAGCTATTAAATAGTTAAGAACTATTTAATAGTTACCTAGTTAAAATAATAACAAAATTACCTGTAAAATAAGTCCTAACCTAAGTTATAATTAAACCTAACACTACCCTATCAATAAATTAATTAAATAAAATACCTACAATTACCTACAATTAACCTAACACTACACTATCAATAAATAAATTAAATACAATTCCTACAAATAACTACAATTACATAAACTAACTAAAGTACCAAAAATAAAAAAGAACTAAGTTACAAAAAATAAAAAAATATTTACACACATAAGAAAAATATTACAACAATTTTAAACTAATTACACCTACTCTAAGCCCCCCTAATAAAATAACAAAGACCCCCAAAATAAAAAAAAAACCCTACCCTATTCTAAATTAATAGAGTTAAAAGCTCTTTTACCTTACCAGCCCTGAACAGGGCCCTTTGCGAGGCATGCCCCAAGAAAATCAGCTCCTTTGCCTGTAAAAAAAACCATACAATACCCCCCCCCCAACATTACAACCCACCACCCACCATACCCCTAATCTAACCCAAACCCCCCTTAAATAAACCTAACACTAAGCCCCTGAAGATCTTCCTACCTTGTCTTCACCATCCAGGTATCACCGATCCGTCCTGCATCCGGTGCTGAAGAGGTCCAGAAGAGGCTCCAAAGTCTTCCTCCTACCCGGCAAGAAGAGGACATCCGGACCGGCAACATCTTCTCCAAGCGGCATCTTCGATCTTCTTCCATCCGGTGCGGAGCGGGTCCATCTTGAAGCAGCCGATGCGGATCCATCCTCTTCTTCCGGCGTCTCCCGACGAATGACGGTTCCTTTAAGGGAACGTATCCAAGATGGCGTCCTCCCGAATTCCGATTGGCTGATAGGATTCTATCAGCCAATCGAATTAAGGTAGGAATATTCTGATTGGCTGATGAATCAGCCAATCAGAATCAAGTTCAATCGAGTTGGCTGATCCAATCAGCCAATCAGATTGAGCTCGCATTCTATTGGCTGTTCCGATCAGCCAATAGAATGCGAGCTCAATCTGATTGGCTGATTGGATCAGCCAATAGGATTGAACTTGATTCTGATTGGCTGATTCCCATCAGCCAATCAGAATATTCCTACCTTAATTCCGATTGGCTGATAGAATCCTATCAGCCAATCGGAATTCGAGGGACGCCATCTTGGATGACGTCCCTTAAAGGAACCGTCATTCGTCGGGAGACGCCTGAAGAAGAGGATGGATCCGCGTCGGCTGCTTCAAGATGGACCCGCTCCGCACCGGATGGAAGAAGATCGAAGATGCCGCTTGGAGAAGATGTTTGCCGGTCCGGATGTCCTCTTCTTGCCGGATAGGAGGAAGACTTTCTGGACCTCTTCACCATTGGATGCCAGGACGGATCGGTGATACCTGGATGGTGGAAGACAAGGTAGGAAGATCTTCAGGGGCTTTGGTTAGGTTTATTTAAGGGGGGTTTGGGTTAGATTAGGGGTATGTGGGTGGTGGGTTGTAATGTTGGGGGGGGTATTGTATGTTTTTTTTTTTACAGGCAAAAGAGCTGATTTTCTTGGGGGCATGCCCCGCAAAGGGGCCCTGTTCAGGGCTGGTAAGGTAAAAGAGCTTTTAACTCTATTAATTAGAATAGGGGTAGGGCTTTTTTTTTTATTTTGGGGGTCTTTGTTATTTTATTAGGGGGCTTAGAGTAGGTGTAATTAGTTTAAAATTGTTGTAATATTTTTCTTATGTTTGTAAATATTTTTTTATTTTTGTAACCTTAGTTCTTTTTAATTTTGGGTACTTTAGTTAGTTTATGTAATTGTAGTTATTTGTAGCAATTGTATTTAATTTATTTATTGATAGTGTAGTGTTAGGTTAATTGTAGGTAATTGTAGGTATTTTATTTAATTAATTTATTGATAGGGGTCAGTGTTAGGTTTAATTATAACTTAGTTAGGATTTATTTTAAAGGTAATTTTGTAATTATTTTAACTAGGTAACTATTAAATAGTTCTTAACTATTTAATAGCTATTGTACCTGGTTAAAAATAAATACCAAGTTGCCTGTAAAATAAATATTAATCCTAAAATAGCCTACAATGTAATTATAATTTATATTGTAGCTTATATTAGGATTTATTTTACAGTTAAGTATTTAGCTTTTAAATAGGAATAATTTATTTAATAAGATTAATAATTTCGTTTTAGATGTAAATTATATTTAAGTTAGTGGGGGTGTTAGTGTTAGGGTTAGACTTAGCTTTAGGGGTTAATCCATTTATTATAGTAGCGATGAGCTCCGGTCCGTCAGATTAGGGGTTAATAATTGAAGTTAGGTGGCTGGTCGGCGATGTTAGGGAGGGCAGATTAGGGGTTAATACTATTTATGATCGGGTTAGTGAGGCGGATTAGGGGTTAATAAACTTTATTATAGTAGCGCTCAGGTCCGCTCGGCAGATTAGGGGTTAATTATTGTAAGTAGCTGGCGGCGACGTTGTTGGGGGGCAGGTTAGGGGTTAATAATATAATGCAGGGAATATAGGGGTCGGCGGTGTTAGGGGCAGCAGATTAGGGGTACATAGGGATAATGTAAGTTGCGGCGGTTTACGGAGCGGAAGATTAGGGGTTAATAATAATATGCAGGGAGTCAGCGATAGCGGGGGGCGGCAGATTAGGGGGTAATAAATATAATATAGGGGTCGGCGGGTGTTAGGGGCAGGAGATTAGGGGTACATAGGGATAACGTAGGTGGCGGCGGTGTACGGAGCGGAAGATTAGGGGTTAAAAAATGTATGCAGGGGTCAGTGATAGCGGGGGCGGCAGATAGGGGTTAATAAGTGTAAGGTTAGGGGTGTTTAGACTCGGGGTACATGTTAGAGTGTTAGGTGCAGACGTAGGAAGTGTTTCCCCATAGGAAACAATGGGGCTGCGTTAGGAGCTGAACGCTGCTTTTTTGCAGGTGTTAGGTTTTTTTTCAGCTCAAACAGCCCCATTGTTCCTATGGGAGAATCGTGCACGAGCACGTTTTTGAGGCTGGCCGCGTCCGTAAGCAACTCTGGTATCGAGAGTTGCATTTGCGGTAAAAATGCTCTACGCTCCTTTTTTGGAGCCTAACGCAGCATTTTTTTTAACTCTCGATACCAGAGGTTAATTTTATGGTGCGGCCAGAAAAAAGCCAGTGGAGCGTTAACAGCCCATCTACCGCCAAACTCCAAATCTAGGCCTTAGTGAGCAGTTAGCTGATCAATATACAATTTGCATATACAAGGATGAGCGCCTGAGATTTAACAAAGATAAACATTTTTACATCACATTGGCAACTAGTGAAGCATTGCAGAGACTCAATATGTCTTGTACAAGCAGGACAGGGTCCCATTCAGTACAGAGTGTAGCAAAATGTCTATCTATTCCTGGCAGCTCTCTTAAATTAGGTCAACATCAGTAACTGGTTTACAATCAACCATAAACAAAAAACAAGGTGAATTTTGGTTATAACTTCATGTAACATCTTGCAGAAAATTAATTAAACATGTATCAGTTACAGGTTTGTTCAAATAAGTACAGTTGATTTATTTTTATGCACATATGTGTACCAGAGTATATATAGGGGTGTATAATAGGTGTATTCTAGTGCAATACAATCTGCTTAGAAGCTTCAGGTTCATCTCTAGTGTTGAGATAGAAAATGAGGACTTGCTCATGTTAGCAAAGATACGCAGCCATTCTTTGTTGGCGCAGGAATCGCCTATTTTAATTTTTTAATGTAAGATGGTAAAGTAGAAGCGTTGGATGAAAGGATCTGTTGATGTATAAGCGATAGTATACTTTAATTGGGGAAAGTGTGTATACACATGTTTTCAAAGGTTGTTAAAGGGTGGGTTAAAGATTTTTTATGGGGATGTGTCTGCAGGTAATGCATTAATTGCAAGTACGTAAACCAACTATTGAATCGGGTCCGAGTAAGGTAACAATTTCATTGTGTGGTTTCAGTTTGCCATTGTGATATAGTGTGTGTATCAGGACCATTTCTATCATGGTGGGGATTGGCTGTTATATGTAAAAGAGAATGGAGTGGGGAACAAGGTATTCCCTACTAGTGGTGTTAACAGAGAGTATGTGCTAGAAATGTGGGGAGATCTTTTGATGTGTTTATCCCACTGTTTGAATGTTTCCATCAGAGTTATGGGAGCATTGAGGGGCAGACGGCTGATATCGGCAGGAAGCCAGCAGTGGCCTCCCAGATGGGATTCATTAGAAAGAGTGCGTTCAAGCATAACCTACTCTTTCGTGCTGCTATGTTTGCACCAATCAACTATTCTAGTTAAAAAAGTGGCCAATCTATAGTACTGCAAATTGGGTGCTCCTATGCCTCATAGGTCTTTAGGACAGTATAAGGTGTTTGTAGCTATACAGGGTTTTTTATAGGACCATATAAAGGAGTTTAGCAATTCTTGAAGTTGGAAGATTAGTGCATCTGGAATAGGAATAGGCAACGTTTGAAAAAGATATAAAATCTTGAGGAGTATTATCATTTTAATTGCATTTATTCTTCCATACCAAGAGAGGGGCTTAGTTGCCCAGGATTGTAACATTGAGCTGATGTCGTTCTTTAAGGTTTTAAAGTTTAGGGAAATGATATCTTCAGTTTTTGGTGAAATTTGCACTCCTAAATATTTTATCGCCTAATGTTGGGTTCAGAAACAGAATTGATGTTTGACTGTCTCTAATGTGGTATTGGGCAGTGCTATACTTAAGAGTTCAGATTGTGCAATATGAATACTAAAGTTAGAGTAGAGGCCATAAGTATGCAGTGTTGAGATTAGTGAGGGGGACAGAGTTAACTGGGTCAGTGATGGTCATAAATATGTCGCCCGCATAAACAGTGGTTTTATATTCGTTTTGCCCTATTCGGAATCCAGTAATTGTTGTTTGTTTCCTGATGTACGTGGCTAAAACCTCCATGGCTAAGATAAACAATAGAGGTGAGAGGGGGCACCCCTGTCTCATGCCATTTGTGAACTGGAAAGGAAGGGATGTGGAATCATTTAATCTTATCTTTGCTTGTGGCCTGTTATATAGTGCAAAGATTCGCCCTATAAACTTTTGATCAAATCCAAATTTAACCAACGTATGTTTAAGAAAAAGCCAGTTCAGCCTATCAAAGACTTTTTCTGTGTCCATTGAAATGAACATGGAGGGGATTTGGTGTTGATTTGCATGTTCCATAAGAGTTAGTATTTTGGTTGTGTTATCTCTAGACTCTCGCATAGGTGTAAACCCAGCCTGGTTAGGGTGGATTATGAATGGAAGTATAGAGTTAATTCTAGATGCGAGTATTTTAGCAAAGAGTTTAATATCAACATTCAGTAATGAAATGGGGCGAAAATTTGCTGGGGTTGTAGGTGTCTTGCCTGGCTTAGGTATTACCGTTACGTGGGTCTCTAGCATAGAAGGTGGAAAGGGGTGTTCATCAGTGGCCTCGTTGAAAATTAATGTAAGATGTGGGGCGAAGAGAGAAGAAAATGCTCGGTAATATTTGGAGGAGAAGTCATCTGGGCCTGGACTTTTTCCATGTTAAAGGGTGGTGATGGCAGATATGGTTTCTTGGATGGTTATTGGCCTACTTAAATGTGATTTTTGTTCTTCAGTGATTGAAGGTAGTGGACAATTCGCTATATATGTTGAGAGATTGCGAAGATGTTCAGGTGTGGGGGGGGGTCTTCATGTATATTGTAGAGTTTTGCATAATATTCTTGAAAGGCCAGTAAAAGTTCCGGCGTAGTTTTAAGTGACTTTTTTGTGGAGTAGTGATTTCATAGATATAGGCCTCTATTTATCAAGGTCTGTTGGACCTGATCCGACAGTG
This sequence comes from Bombina bombina, assembly GCF_027579735.1. Lineage (NCBI taxonomy): Eukaryota > Metazoa > Chordata > Amphibia > Anura > Bombinatoridae > Bombina > Bombina bombina. Next base: position 818,317,558 of record NC_069503.1, read on the forward strand.
CGGATCAGGTCCGACAGACCTCGCTGAATACGGCGAGCAATACGCTCGCTGTATTCAGCATTGCACCAGCAGCTCATAAGAGCTGCTGGTGCAACTCCGCCCCCTGCAGACTCGCGGCCAATAGGCCGCCAGCAGGGGGTGTCAATCAATCCGATCGTACTTGATCAGGTTGATTTCCGGAGATGTCTGTCCGCACTGTTCAGAGCATGCGGACAGGTTATGGAGCAGCGGTCTTTGTGACCGCTGCTTCATAACTGCTGTTTCTGGCGAGCCTGCAGGCTTTCCAGAAACACGGGGCATCAAGCTCCATTCGGAGCTTGATAAATATGCCCCATAGGATTTAAATCTTTATTTTTTTTAAGGCACGAGCTAGCAGTTTTAGCGGCTCTATTACTTTCGTAATAGAATATACTATTAGTTTTGGTTCATAGGATTTGGTACTCAATGTCTAGAAATTTGTCTAGGGCTGTTCTAGCGGCCTGTAGATCTTTCTCTATATTAGAATTAGCGGGATCCTTTTTTAGTGCTAGGTCTAGTTAAAAAAAGTATCTGTTAGTTCTTTGTATTGTGTACGATTTGCTCGTTGATTTTTAGCCTTAATTTTAATTAATTCTCCCCTTAACACATATTTGTGTGCTTCCCAAATTTTAAAATTGTCAGTGATAGAGTTGGAGTTGTTTGTAAAGTATTCAGAGATGGTTTTGGATAGCGTGGTTAGTGTGTCCAGTATTGTTTAGGAGGGACTCATCTAGTTTCCAGGAATATGGTTCCGAGGAAAATTCAGAGGAAAATTTCATTTTGACAGCCGAGTGGTCTGACCACGATGTGGGTGAGACATCACTGCGATGTAAGTGTGTGAGGCCTTTTGGTTTATAAGTACATAATCAAGTTTACTATAAGATTTATTTGGATGCGAGAGAAAAAGGTGGTAGTCCCTTTTATCATGGTGGATGAATCTCCATGTGTCAGGTTAAGGGTCCTTCAGACCGTTCAACAAAGTGGTGGTAACTTTTTTGGATATTTGTATGTTAGGGTTGGAGCTATCTTTTAAGGGTCAACAAAACAGCAGCAGGGAAAGAGGACATATGGCATCATTTTGAATAATATATTACAGGAAAGGCATTGATTTTAGAAACCCAGAGATAATTTGTTTGCAACCAGGAAATCTAAAAAAACATTGATTAGACACCCAGTACACTTATTTATCCTTAGGCCTTTTAGCAGAGGCTCCAGGACCCTCAACAAAACCAGCAGCAGGAAAGAGGACATATGGCATCCTTTTGAAAATTAGATTACAGGAAAGGCATTGATTTTACAAACCCAGAGATAATTTGTTGCAAACGGGAAATCTAAAAAAACATTGATTAGACACCCAGTACACTTATTTATCCTTAGGCCTTTTTATAAGAGGGTCCCAGAGCCCTCAACTAAAACAGCAGCAGGAAAGAGGACATATGGCATCCTTTTGAATAATAGATTACAGGAAAGGCATTGATTTAGAAACCCAGAGATAATTTGTTTGCAACCGGGAAATCTAAAAAAACATTGATTAGACACCCAGTACACTTATTTATCCTTAAGCCTTTTTATAAGAGGGTCCCGGAGCCTCAACAAAAAACAGCAGCAGGAAAGAGGACATATGGCATCCTTTTGAATAATAGATTACAGGAAAGGCATTGATTTTAGAAACCCAGAGATAATTTGTTGCAACCGGGAAATCTAAAAAAACATTGATTAGACACCCAGTACACTTATTTATCCTTAGGCCTTTTTAGCAGAGGCTCCAGGACCCTCAACAAAACCAGCAGCAGGAAAGAAGGACATATGGCATCCTTTTGAAAATTAGATTACAGGAAATGCATTGATTTTAGAAACCCAGAGATAATTTGTTGCAACCAGGAAATCTAAAAAACATTGATTAGACACCCAGTACACTTATTTATCCTTAGGCCTTTTTATAAGAGGCTCCAGGACCCTCAACAAAAACAGCAGCAGGAAAGAGGACATATGGCATCCTTTTGAATAATAGATTACAGGAAAGGCATTGATTTTAGAAACCCAGAGATAATTTGTTGCAACCGGGAAATCTAAAAAACATTGATTAGACACCCAGTACACTTATTTATACTTAGGCCTTTTTAGCAGAGGCTCCAGGACCCTCAACAAAACCAGCAGCAGGAAAGAGGACATATGGCATCCTTTTGAAAAATAGATTACAGGAAAGGCATTGATTTTTAGAAACCCGGAGATAATTTGTTGCAACCGGGAATTTGAATCAAACAAATGATTCGATGGACACCCAGTACACTTCTTTCTCCTTAGGCCTTTTTATAAGAGGGTCCAGGACCCTCAAACAAAACACCAGCAGGAAAGAGGACATATGGCATCCTTTTGAACAATAGAGTACAGGTACAGCATTGATTTTACAAACCCAGAGATAATTTTGGGCAAATGGGAAATAGAAAAATACATTGAGTGGACACCCAGTGCACTTCTTTCTCCTTAGGCCTTTTTATAAGAGGGTCCAGGACCCTCAAACAAAACACCAGCAGGAAAGAGGACATATGGCATCCTTTTGAACAATAGAGTACAGGTACAGCATTGATTTTACAAACCCAGGGATAATTTGGGGCAAATGGGAAATAGAAAAAAACATTGAGTGGACACCCAGTACACTTCTTTCTCCTTAGGCCTTTTTATAAGAGGGTCCAGGACCCTCAAACAAAACACCAGCAGGAAAGAGGACATATGGCATCCTTTTGAACAATAGAGTACAGGTACAGCATTGATTTTACAAACCCAGGGATAATTTTGGGCAAATGGGAAATAGAAAAATACTCTGAGTGGACACCCAGTACACTTCTTTCTCCTTAGGCCTTTTTATAAGAGGGTCCAGGACCCTCAAAAAAAACACCAGCAGGAAAGAGAACATATGGCATCCTTTTGAACAATAGAGTACAGGTACAGCACTGATTTTACAAACCCAGAGATAATTTTGGGCAAATGGGAAATAGAGAAAAACATTGACTGGACACCCAGTACACTTCTTTCTCCTTAGGCCTTTTTATAAGAGGGTCCAGGACCCTCAAACAAAACACCAGCAGGAAAGAGAACATATGGCATCCTTTTAAACAATAGAGTACTGGTACGGCATTGATTTTAGAAACCCAGAGATAATTGTTTGGAAACGTGAATTTGCCCAAAAAACCATGCTTGGACACCCACTCCAGGTCGTTCTCCTTCAGCCTTTTTATAAGAGGGTCCAGCACCCTCAACAGAAACAACTGCAGGAAACACCACCACATATGCCATCCTTTTGCACAAACGAGTACAGGTATAGCATCCATTTTAGAAACCCGGAGATAATTGAGAGGAACCGGGAACATTTTTCTAAAAATTTGCTGGGGCACCCATTACAGGTCGTTCTCCTTCAGCCTTTTTATACCATGGGCCACGACGCACAACAGCATGAAACACCACATATGCCACCCTTTTGCACAATAGAGTACAGGTATGGCATAGATGGAACACGGAGATAATTTAGAGCAACCAAGAGACGGATAAAGATGCTTGGTCGGTCCTCCTCCTTCAAATTTGTGGCACTGCGCGTTCAATTTAATGGTCCACCAGATATGAGTGGTGTGCTAAGTTGTACTATTCGTAACAGTTTAATCACTGTTATGTGCCTTATTTTTTTTATTTGAGTTTTGTACCCACAGAGCAGCAGCAGAGGCCAGAAAAATTAGGAATGTACAAATGACTGAAAAATTTGGGTATTGTTGTAGCAACTGCTGTAGCAGCGGCCAGAAAAATTGATGTTTGTAAAACATTTCTAAAGTGCCCTAAAAGCTTTTGGCTTGAACACTAGTTGTTGGCGGATAAGTCAAGCAAGTCCTCCGGCTTTATAACAACAACAAAAAAAGGCCAGCCTGTGTACTAGTTGTAGCCCAAGCCAGCTCATCTCATCATCAGGCCTTTTTTACTCAAATGTATCACCCAATGTCAGTCCCTTCGGGATCCATCCCTCATTCATTTTTATAAAAGTGAGATAGTCAAGGCTTTTTTGACCTAGGCGACTTCTCTTCTCAGTGACAAAACCTCCTGCTACACTGAAAGTCCTTTTGGACAGGACACTTGAAGCGGGGCAGGCCAGAAGTTCCATTGCAAATTGGGATAGCTCAGGCCACAAGTCAAGCCTGCACACCCAGTAGTCAAGGGGTCCATCGCTCCTGAGAGTGTCGAGATCTGCAGTTAAAGCTAGGTAGTCTGCTACCTGTCGGTTGAGTCTTTCTCTAAGGCTGGATCCCGAAAGGCTCTGATGATGCATGGGAGTTAAAAAGGTACGCATGTCCTCCATCAACAAGACGTCAGGAAAGCGTCCTGTCCTTGCCGCCGTTTTCGTGGGAGGAGGAGGATTAATTTCATCTCTTCCACTGTTACATTCCCGTGGTGCTGTGACATCACCCTTATACGCTGTGTAAAGCATAGTTTTTAATTTATTCTTAAAATGCTCCATCCTTTCCGACTTGCGGGAATTTGGTAACATTTCAGGCACGTTATGCTTATCCCGGGGGTCGAGGAGCGTGGACACCCAGTACAGGTTGTTCTCCTTCAGCTTTTTTATACGAAGGTCCCTCAACAGGCACGACAGCATGAAAGAACCCATTTGAACAAGGTTGGATGCCGAGCTAATCATGTCCCGTTCCTCGTCCTCACTGATCTCACTGAGGGTATCTTCTTCCCCCAGCCACGTACAACACCACGGGTACCAGAGAGGTGACAACAAGCACCCTGGGATGCCTGTTGTGCTCTGTCTTCCTCCTCCTCCTCCTCCTCCTCCTCCTCAAAGCCACATTTCTCCTCTGACTCCTTTTCCTCACAATCCTCTTCCTGCATTGCCGCAGGTCCAGCAAGCGATGCTGATAAGGCTGTTTGTGGGGGTGATGGACACCACAACTCTTCCTCTTCCTCTTCACGCTCATCTACGGCCTGATCCAGCACTCTTCGCAGGGCACGCTCCAGGAAGAAAACAAATGGTATGATGTCGCTGATGGTGCCTTCGGTGCGACTGACAAGGTTTGTCACCTCCTTAAAGGACACATGAGCCTACAGGCATTGCGCATGAGCGTCCAGTAATTTGGCAAGAATATCCCCAGCTCCCCAGAGGCTGTCCTAGCACCCCGGTCATACAAATACTCATTAACAGCTTTTTCTTGTTGGAGCAGGCGGTCAAACATTAGGAGTGTTGAATTCCACCGTGCCGGGCTGTCGCAAATCAAGCGCCTCACTGGCAGGTTGTTTCGACGCTGGATATCGGACAAGTGTGCCATGGCCGTGTAGGAACGCCTGAAATGGCCACACACCTTCCTGGCCTGCTTCAGGACGTCCTGTAAGCCTGGGTACTTATGGACAAATCGTTGTACAATTAGATTACACACATGTGCCATGCACGGCACATGTATCAACTTGCCCAATTTCAATGCCGCCACCAAATTACTTCCATTGTCAGAAACAACCTTGCCAATTTCCAGTTGGCGTGGAGTCAGCCACTGATCCACCTGTGCGTTCAGGGCGGTCAGGAGTGCTGGTGCGGTGTGACTCTCCGCTTTCAGACAAGTCAACCCCAAGACGGCGTGACACTGCCGTACCCGGGATGTAGCATAGTACCTGGGGAGCTGGGGGGGGTGCCATAGATGTGGAGCAAGATGCAGAAGTTGAAGAGACTCAGCCGAGGAAGAGGTTATGGAAGAGGATGGAGTAGGAGGAGTAGAGGAGGTAGCAACAGGCCTGCCTGCAAGTCGTGGCGGTGTCACCAACTCTTCTGCAGAGCCACGCATTCCATGCTTGTCAGAAGTCAGCAGGTTTACCCAATGCGAAGTGTAGGTGATATACCTGCCCTGACCATGCTTTGCAGACCAGCTATCCATGGTCATATGGACCCTTGCCCCAACGCTGTGTGCCAGACATGCCATAACTTCCTTTCTCACAACAGAGTACAGGTTTGGGATTGCCTTTGTGAAAAGAAATTTCTGCCAGGTACCTTCCACTGCGGTGTCCCAATAGATACAAATATTTGGAAAGCATCAGACTCCACCAGCTTGCATGGTAAAAGCTGGTGGGCTAAGAGTTCAGACAAGCCAGCTGTCAGACGCCGGGCAAGGGGGTGACTTTGAGAAATTGGCTTCTTATGCTCAAACATGTCCTTGACAGACAGCTGACTGTGGGGCAGATGACCAGGAACTGCTACGTAAGAGAGACTGAGTGGAGGATGGTTGAGAGGGGGCAAGGAGGACAGCACTGGTTGACGTGGCTGAAGATGCTGGAGCAGGAGGAGGAGGGCGGCTTTCACTTTGTGTGCTGCTTCTACTCATGTGTTCTTCCCATCGGCCTTTGTGATGGGAGACCATGTGCCTTTGCAAAGCAGTTGTACCTAGGTGGCTGTTGGACTTCCCACGACTTAGTTTCTTTTGGCACAGGTTGCAAATGGCATCGCTGTTGTCAGAGGCAGACACACAAAAAATGCTACACTGCTGAGCTCTGCGATGACGGCATTCTGGTGGTGGCAACAGCATGCGTTGATGGGCGTCGGCGTGCTGTCTGGCTGACCCCGGGTGCCGATGCATGCTGTCTGACTCTGCCACTAGCTCCTTGAGACAACCTCAATTACAAATTAGAAGATAATACACCTAAAACCTCACACATAAAGGAGATCCACTCAGAAGAAATACCACACAAATGTATAAGGGTATAAGTTAGTAATAATAGGAAATAATTTTCACTTAAATATGTTAGAATACATTTTTACATAAGACACAAAAGTTTGAATCACAAAATAATGTCACAAATATATTTCACCTATAAGAAAACACACACAATATGACTATTCTCTAATAAATAATTGCACAGAAAAAAGTTTTCGCAATAACATTAAGAGATGAATCCCCGCTATTACAATTAGACGACCCCCCTTTTTTTCCAACCTTTTTTTCCCTCTCCTATATAACATATCAGAATTATTACAGTGGAAAAGCAAAACAAATGATATGTAAACACATAAGATCCTATCCTTAACAGAGGCACGATAAGAAAACAAAGAAATAAGTGTCAATGAAGAGAAACAGTTCTCTATTGGTTAAACAGAAGATCCAATCAGGAGGAAGAAGACGCTATTTAAAGTCGGACTGAACAGCACACAAGCATCTTGATAAAGGCCCCAGGCTGAAACGCATAGAGATTGCTTAAAGACACCCGACGTCCACGGAAATTTGAACCCAGCTAGTGAGAGGTAATTTCTGTTGTTCGAGCTGGTTAGGACAGGTACATCGAGCTGCATCCCTAAGATAGGAGCAGACTCCATATATGTAATTCCTGTCCCAGGACCCAGTAATCGTTCCAACCTCAATCACTAAGCTAAAGGTAACAGTAAGAAAAGTCTATCAACCAACATTTGAAAAAACTTCAAAGACCACAGTTCAACCCGGATATAACACATAGAGCAGTACAGCTCAGAAGAAAAAAGAAGCAAATAACGGAGTTATTTCACAATCACTGACCGGCCGGTCACACATTTGGACTGAGGAGCTTTGGACACGAACATTTTATTAAGGTTACCCTAAATAACAGACTACTATAATAGAATACCGCCATTAGAGAATAACAGAAAATGCGGTAAAGATTATATAGCACTGTGATAAGTATGCATATAAGATAAAGAGGCTATTGATTTTTTAGTTTTTTTATATTACTGGATGTTTGTAAACATATGAAAATACAATTTTATAGTTTTATATTACTGGATGTTTGTAAACATATAAAAATACAAGCTTAAAGTATAATATATACTACAAGAAATCCTGTGTATAATACTATAAGAGATATACAGGAACGATCACATGATACACCTCACGTGATAGATCTCTGATAAACAAAATAACAAACTGTTTCCAATATAGACTTACAATTGTAAGCTCGTTACTTTATAAAAAAGTGGAGCAATATATTCCAAAGATTTGTTAGATATATTATACTTGTACTATTTTAAAAGGTTTTAAAATAACGATTCAAATGTATTCAGATGCCGGCATCAATTTGTTATGATTGATATATATTTTATTAGAAGGATTTTTTCTGTGCAGGAATAAATTATATAATTCTTTAAGAAATCATTATAAAGAAATCTTTTATTTATGCTACCTTGTAAACACATAGGGCATCCATAATAGTGAAGGTAATCAGATCATTAAATCATTTATCACTAACAGCAATTAACAGCTAAAGACAAAGAAACACAACCAAAGACTAAGACACACATTTTTAGGTCTAAATCCACTATCAATATTGTTAAAGAAATTGCAGGTTCCCAAAATATTTGAACCTTAATTAGGGACCTTATTAAGATTATATAAATACCTTGTAACATAAAATAAATTTTACATTATATTCTTTAAGACTCATAGCTGTTTTTCAGCACTATCCCATTCCTTCATTTTTGTTCCTTGAGACGACCTCCCCATGCTTCCAAATCGTCTCCTCCTCCTCTCTGTCTCCCCATCTGAACTTTCCCCCTCTTCTTCTTCTCTTCTAGCAGGCACCCACGTGACATCAACCGACACATCATCATCAACCGCTTCACTTGTATCTGACACATCAAGAAAGGAAGCAGCAGCGGCTACAACATCATCATCATCACACCGTACCTCCATGTCGGTAATGCTGCCTGACTGAGACTGATCACTATTATCTACATCCTCTGTCAATGATGGTTGCACATCACTCATTTCTTCCAACTGATGTGTCAATAACTCCTGTGACAGATCAAGTGAAGCGGCTGTTGTGCTAGTGTTGGTGGTGGCGACAGGCAGGCAAGTGGCACTGGTCACTTGAGACCTGCCCAAAGCACAGCTGGATATAGATGGTGCGTCAAGGTTAGGAGGACTAGCAGTGGAAGCTGAAGAAGATTGGGTGTCCTGTGTTAGCCATTCAACTAGGTCCTCCTCAGAACTTTTTGCGTCCCCCCTGGCACCCGGCGTCTGAACAATGTGCATATTTGTATGGTCTAAAGCACCACGACCACGGAACCTGTGGGGTGGCCTGTCTCTGCCTGTCATTTTTTTTTAAATGGACACTAACAATACTATTACACCAATTATATGAGTGGTGGCACTGTGCAAGTGGGCACAGTATACGCTGTGAGACTGACAACAACAAAAAAGACAGATGTTTTAAAAATCACAAATTGTTAATTTTTTTAAATATTAAAAGTACTGTGACAACAAATATGATTGTTGGCACAAGTTGGCAAATGGGCCTGTCTGGCACACACGCTGGGAGAAAGGAAACTGCAATTCAATGGCACTAGGAGACTGAAGAATCACAGTCAAAACAGTTATGATTGACAAAAATTCCAATCCTGTTACAGTAAATATGATTGGTGGCACTAATTGGCTAGTTGGGACTGGCACACAGGCAGGCAGGCAGGCAGGCAGGAGGAAATGCAATTCAAGAGCACTAGTAGACTGCCGATTGACAGTCAAAACAGTGATGATTGACAATGTTTGCAATACTGTTAAAAGAAATATGATTGCTGGCACTAATTGGATAGTTGGGCCTGGCACACAGGCTGGCAGGCAGGAGGAAAGTGCAATTCAATGGCACGAGCAAACTGAGGATTCAGAACAACAATTAGCAAAAATTTTAATTTTTAATTATTAAGAATACTGTGACAACAAATATGATTGGTGTAAATATTTTGAAAGTCAGCCTGGCACACAGGCTGGCAGGCAGGAGAAAAGTGCAATTCAATGGCACGAGCAAACTGAGGATTAAGAACAACAATAAAAAAAAAATAATTTTAATTAGTAACAATACTGTGACAACAATTATGATTGGTGTAAATAGTTGGCAAGACGGCCTGGCACACAGGCTGGCAGGCAGGAGGTAAATGCAATTCAAGGACACTAGGAGACTGAATACTGACAGTCAAAACAGTGATGATTGACAATTTTTGCAATACTGTTAAAAGAAATATGATTGCTGGGAATAATTGGCTAGGTGGGCCTGGCACACAGGCTGCAAGGCAGGAGGAAAGTGCAATTCAATGGCACGAGCAAACTGAGGATTCAGAACAACAATTACCAAAAATTTTAATTTTTATTATTAAGAATACTGTGACAACAAATATGATTGGTGTAAATATTTTGAAAGTCGGCCTGACACACAGGCTGGCAGGCAGGAGGAAAATGCAATTCAATGGCACTAGGAGACAATATTTGCAGTCCAAAAAATTATGATTTTTAATTTTTTATATACTGTTACAAGAATTATGATTGGTGCCACTAATTGGCTAGTTGGGCCTGGAAAACACGCTGGCAGGCAGGAGGAAAGTGCAATTCAATGGCACGAGCAAACTGATTAATCACAAGCGATCAATTTGGAATTTTAAAGATTAACAATACTTTTACAACAACTAGGATTAGTGGCACTAATTGGCTAGTTTGTGCCTGGCACACAGGCTGGCAGGCAGGAGGAAACTGCAATTCAATGACACTAGTAGACTGAATATTTGCAGTCCAAAAAATTATGAATTTAAATTTTTTTGATACTGTTACAAGAATTATGATTGGTGCCACTAATTGGCTAGTTGGGCCTGGCACACAGGCTGGCAGATATGAGTCGTGGATGGTAGGTAGGGCAGCAATTTAACACAGTATGCTGTGTAAGTGACAAAAACACAGGCCTGATAGAAAATTAAGTTGGATTACACTAGCAAAATATTTTAAAATTTTAGATTTTAATATTAAAATAATGTTAAGAAATGCAATGCACATATGAGTGGCCGCACTGGCTGGCTGCTACTTAGGGCAGCAATTAACAACGGTATGCTGTGTAAGTCAGATAGACAGTTAGACATAGGCCTGATAGAAAATGAAATTAGATTACACTAGCATAATGATTTAAAGACTTTTTTGGGGGAATTTAAAGAAAAAGGTTAAGCACATACATATGAGTCGTGGCTGATAGCCTTGGAAGGGCAGCTATTAAAAACAGTAGGCTCTGTAATTCAGATACACACACGCCTGATAGAAAATACTATTAGATTACACTAGAAAAATGATTTAAATTATTTTTTGGGGGGGGAATTAAAAAAAGGTTAAACACATATGAGTCATGGCTCATAGACTAGGGAGGGCAGCAAGTAAACACAGTAGGCTCTGCATGTCAGCAAAACACACAGGCCTGATAGAAAATTATATTAGATTACACTATCAAAAAAAATTAAACTTTTTTTTTTATATTTAAATTAAGGTGAAGAAGATATGAGTGGTGGCTGCCTGGCACAGACCAATTAACCAAAAGACTGAAAAAAAATGAGGTATATTAATGCTGTGTGAGCCTGACAGACACAGGCCTGATAGAAAATGTAATTAGATTACACTAGCAAAATTATTATTTATTTATTTTTTTAATTTAAAATAATGTTATAAACGGATATTAACACTGGTGGCTGGCACAGAGCAATGAACCAGAGTATATGCTGTGTGACACAGGCCTGATAGAAAATGAAAAAAAATTACACTAGCAAAATAATTAAAATTTTTGGTTAGTTAAATTTAAACTAATGTTGTTAGGGAGATATCAGTGGTGGCAGTAATCACAGCATATGCTGTGAGCCTTAAACACACAGGCTGAAAGCCAGGCAAATGCTAATAAAAATACGAAGAAAAACAAAAACGGCACGAAATATAGCCCTAAAAAGGGCTTTTTGGGGTGCTGTCCTTGCAGCAGAGATGAGTGGAGTCCTTCTGGACTGTAGTGGACACTAAATACACTAGCCTAGCTATGTATTTCCCTATAATGTCAGGAGCACAAACACAACACGTCCTCTCACTAAGAAAGCAAGGTCGTTATGAGTCTAAAATGGCGGCTTCCGAGTAGCTGGGAGGGTCTGTAAGGGAGTTTCTGATGTTGATTGGCTCTAATCTGTCAGACGGCTGTGACATACAGGGTCAAAGTTTCCTCAATGATGACACATAGGGGGCGGATCGAACATCGCCATGTGTTCGCCCGCAGCCGCGAACGCGAACAAGCTATGTTCGCTGTGAACCGTTCGCGGGCGAACAGTTCGGGACATCACTAGTTAATAAGTGTAAGATTAGGGGTGTTTAGACTCGGGGTTCATGTTAAGGTGTTAGGTGTAAATATAACTTTAGTTTCCCCATAGGAATCAATGGGGCTGTGTTACGGAGCTTTACGCTGCTTTTTTTGCAGGTGTTAAACTTTTTCTCAGCCAGTTCTCCTCATTGATGTCTATGGGGAAATTGTGCACGAGCACGTAAATCCAGCTCACCGCTGACTTAAGCAGTGCTGGTATTGGAGTGCGGTATGGAGCACAATTTTGCTCTACGCTCACTTCTTGCCTTTTAATGACGGGTTTGTAAAAACCCGTAATACCAGCACTGCAGGTAAGTGAGCGGTGAGAAAAAACTGCACATTAGCACCGCACAGCTCATAACGCAAGACTCGTAATCTAGGCGTTAGTTTGCATCAATTTACAAATTAAACTGAAAAGTTTAAACTAAAATTTAGCTTGCTTTTGCCTATAGTTTAATATATATATATATATATATATATATATATATATATATATATATATATTACTTTTCTGTAAGTTAAATAAGTGTATTATGAATTTTTAGCAAACTTCACCTGCATACAGCTGGCAAGAAAAATCAGTAAGACCAGCTTGTTTAAAATGCTTATAGTATTTTACGAGAATTGTGAGAGAGATTCAGACATACGCTGGGAACTCTTCTGTTCAGCACGGGTAACTCCCCTCTCCCTCCCACTTTCTAAATCTGTGTTTTTATTTTATAATAGAGGACATGCAAAGTGCAATGTAAGTTGTAAAAGATACACAGAAATATAAAAAGTATGATCCTAATTTGTTAAAGTAACACAGAAACGTTCATAACATAATCAGAATTTGTAAAATCACTGATGGATCTACATCTAAATCTAAATGTAATAAAATATAAAATATAAATGTAATAATGCTGAAAGTACCCAATCTAAAGTATATATATAATGCACTGGGCTTGTCTCTAATTCACATACAGGAATGAGAGATATCTCACAGTTCTGGAGAGTTCTGCCCTTTTTCTTTGAGCATTCAGTGAGTTCAGCACCTGTGAATTCTGCACTACAATTTCTCTCCAAGCAGGAGAATTTTTGATCAGCATTATGTGAGATGGTAATAATAATAACTGCCAGGGGCAGAACTACCATTGGTGTAGCAGGTGCAGTGGCATCAGGGTTCCAAGTGTTTGGATAGGGGCATTGCAGCCTATATATACATAGGCATTTGCCTATGATTTTCCACTATCTGTGTATAGATATTCATCATGATACTGTGCAGCTTGTTCACTGAGCTACCTCTAGGGTGGGGGGGGGGGGGGGGCAAAAATGTTTGCACCAGGGTCCTCTGTTAAGTAGGTCTGATATTGCTAACTTCCTTGCTATGCTAACTCCTTCTGATGCTTTCCCAATACAAGTGTTACATTTATAGGGCAGTGCAGTCATCTGGGTCCACTAAACTAGTTAATGACAGTACCAATGACATTGAAAAGGCCATTTTGGGAAATTTGATTCAGGCCAGGTAACAATGTGATAAGTTTAAAATGAACAGACAATATAATTTGGAGGGAGGGTGAAGTTATAACTTAGAAAATGTAGAAATTATAGGAATTATTGACCACGCTTAACACCCCATAACACAGGAATAAAAAAACAAACTAGCAGAAATTATTTAAAGGGACATAAAACAGTCAGTTTCATTGTTGTAATAAAAAAAACACTAAGCAGTAGGTTATACTTAATAGAAATCATTGTGATTTGTATTATTCATAATTTTAAAAAGGATTTTACCTTTTATTTCATTTTTTTAACTTCATTTGTGCAATGTCCATTACTTCCTGTCACAACCCACAAGAGTGAAGAGTGAAGCCAAAGGATCAGATTTTCCTTTGAAGTGTTCCAAGGAGACACCATAAAATTGCTGCAGTCAGTTTATTGCCAATGCTAAGTAGAGGACTTTGATGCAGATTATGTGCTAATAGAACTTAAGTTTTGAAATGGTGTCACCCTTATTTCTAAGTGCTCATTTAGCAAGAAAATAAATAAGTTGTTTGCTGTTTTTAATGAAATATGTTTCTTTTTATGTTTGCCTTGATTTAACATTTTTTTTATTAAGGGATTAAACGCCTATCAGACGTTACCAGCAGAGAGGGACATAAGTAACTTAACCAATAAGCAAATAAATAAAACACAGAAACTGATTGTGGGTAAAAAAAATTGACCGTCACGGGTCAAAACATTTATTAAATTAAATAAATTGTAAAACCTAACCGACAGGCAAAGATGGCGGCAAGAACTTATCTCTAACTATAACCCAGCGCTGCTAAAGGTACACGGTCCAAAACGGAAACTGCAGCAGAGGAAATGCTACTAAGGGGTGTTGAGTTCTTGTGACCCACCCACAAGGGGAAGGAGGGGCACCCCACGTGCACTTGGGCTGTCCACCCCTCTCGCTTTCAGATTTGTCATCGCTCACCCCTGTTAGCCCTTTCCAACAGGGCCACTACTTCCCGTAGTCAGGGTGCAAATTGAAGTCTTCCCCTGTAAGGTTTTTGTCTCTCAGCCGCTCGAACTGGGAAAAACAGAGATGGAAGATCTAAATACCACTTAGGACTTACTGAGATTAGCCTGACTAGGCATACCTAGGCCCTCGCCCTAGCAATTAAACTTAGATAGCCGCCATATTTAGCAACAGGGAAGGGTGGGAGGGAAAACGTCTGTGCTCCAGGATCCAGGAAGAAGAGGGCCAGAAAGCTGTGTTCACCACTTTTATGGTAAAGAAGGGGATCTCCTCCCTACACTAGCAACATTGTTGCAGCTAGACCCCAAGACTGCCCTCTTCTCCTATCTCATTCCCTCCAGCGTTAACCCTTAGCTTGTTTCAGTCCCATGCTGGTCCCTACATTGCCTTAAGGGATTAAACACCTATCAATCGTTACCAGCAGAGAGGGACATAAGTAACTTAACCAATAAGTAAATAAATAAGACACAGAAACTGATTGTGGGTAAAAAAATTTGACCGTCACGGGTCAAAACATTTATTAAATTAAATAACTTGTAAAACCTAACCGACAGGCAAAGATGACGGCAAGAACTTACCTCTAACTATAACCAGTGCTGCTGGAGGTACACGGCCTAAAATGGAAACTGCAGCAGAGAGGTTCTCTGCTCAAGGAAATGCTACTAAGGGGTGTCGAGCTCTTGTGACCCACCCACAAGGGGAAGGAGGGGCCCCCCACATGCACTTGGGGCTGTCCACCCCTCTCGCTTTCAGGTTGGTCATCGCTCACCCCCGTTCCCCTTTCCTACACAACAGGGCCGCTTCCTCCCGCCACAAAATAGCATGTCAATGATAAACTTGCTGCCACCCTAACAACCACAACCTGCTTACAGACGGGTTACTATAGAACTACGAATATTGTTAATAAAAATATCTAGGGCTACATTCTCCAGGTGAACCCTATCCCTCCTATAGTACTGCAGCTTGTCGGCCGTAATGGAGTCGTGCTTAAAGGGACAGTATACTGTAAAATAGTTTTTCCCTTAATGTGTTTACAATTGCTTTTTTACCAACTGCAGAGTAAAATATGTATGAAAATTAGCTTTTTAAGGCTTATTTGTGTATATTAAAGCTCTGATTTTGTGTTTTGAAGCCACAACCCAATAAAATGGGTTGAGCTTGTAGGTATAATCCAATCTCATTACTGTATCACATTGTGCAAATATACCTGCTTCTTTATCTTATATCTGTCCTTAAAACAATCACCAGTACTTTGAGAGAACAATGGAAAATCAACATTTTATTACCTTATCTCTGCTATATCACACTGGGAGTGTAATTTCTTCTGCTGGCTGTGTTTACAAAGCAATTCTATAGCTGGTACGCGCGGCCACAAACTTTCAGAATAGGTGGGGATACCACATGCTAAATCAACTATTTCAAATGCCAATATAAGGGTAAAGGAGCTACTTGTAAACAATTTAATACACTCCAGCAGGTAAAGTGGATCATTGGGAACAAATTAAAGGGGAGAAAATTTTTGAGTAAACTGTCCCTTTAATCACGAAGCCCCCTGCCCCTGTGACGGTCTTACCAACTGAAGCATTTATCTTTTTCTGCTCCCTATAGGCTGCGCTGTGACTAGCCATGTGACGCCATTCCAGCCTGGGAATAATTGGCCATCCAACCCTAACGTAGGAATTCGAGCCCTTATCCATGCAACCCAGGCTTGGATGATTTTGATCAATTCCAATACTGGAATGGTGCCCACATCATTACCCCCAAGGTGGATGATTAAAATATGAGGCTTACCCCAGCATACCAGGGCCTCAGATATCAGGGGGCTAACCTAGGCCAACACATACCCCTTTCCCCCTAACCACCTAACTGATGCTTTATGGGAAGGGAACCCCAGGGATTGCCCCCGGGAAGGGATAAGCAACGGATGCAGGCCCAATGCACATATGAGTGCCCCACGATCCACACTCTATTGGCGCCTTGGGAAGCTCCTGCAAAGACAAACAGGGTAAAGAACATGAACAAACAGTGTCATAACATTAAACAACTGGGCGAACATAACCCCGGTACCTATTAGAACACCATCTACCCAAATGCCGAATGGCTTCCGCCGAGGAGCCCGTCAGTGCAGCATTAGTCACAGCCCCTATGCGGAATGAGTGTGAAGCTATCCTAGTTACATCCAAACCTGCTGCCGCCGATTTCGTTAAGACCTTGCGGAATTGGTAGACAGATAACGCGGAGCCATTTGCTTGTATTAACAGAGACCCCGGGGTTGCGGGCCTACACTCCACAAATTGAGTAAGGGCCATAACCGGGCAGCATGTGTTGTGTGTCTTGGGTATAGAAATCCAAACACTCTTGCCTTGCTGATCGGTTTTTGATTCCGCCAAAACCCTTAAGTGCTCATTTAACAAACCCTTATTACTTTGTGCTTTAGATGGGGATACTAATTCACCTACCCTAAGGGCAGCTGCATAAGCGAGGACAAAAGTAGCGTGAAATAACAGAAACTCATACTGCGTAGTGCATACATGCCTCAATGCCTCGACCAGCCGCTCAAGCCGGTCTAGAGTAATAGGCTCTCTAGGGTCTTTGTGCTGAGGTTGCAACCTCCCCCACCCTTTAACAACCTGCCGTACAAAAAAGGAGAGAGTCGGATCAGGCAAAGTCATTGTATGAAAGAAAAATGACAATGCGGCTAGCTGAGAGTGAATGGCCCAGTGACGGGCCCCCGACTGCCTAAGACTCACCAGCCAGTCATACAGTGTGACCTGTGATGCCTCTGAAGCCTCCACTTTCTGGTCTTGACAAAACCTTTCCTATTTGTCCCACAAACTCACATAACAGCACCAGGTAGATGGGGCTAGTGAAGCTTGCACTAGAGGGAGCAGGGATACCCAGGATTTAGAAGCTGCCAAAGGAAACCAGGACAGGATAAACCTTCAGATGCAGCGTTAGGTGCAAGGCATCTGAATGTCACCCAATCAAATTGCGACAGAGTATCGGCTAGAACATTATTTACCCATGGGACATGTTGAGCTTGAAAATGAATGTTAAGTTCTAGACAGGGTAACACTAAGTGCCGCAACAAGCAACCCACCACGGCAAATGTTGCTGATTAACTGCGTGAACCACGCTGAGGTTATCTGTCCAGAATATAACAGTTCTATTTGCAAAGCAAGTACCCCATAATTCTACAGCTAACACTATCAGGAAAAGTTCTAACAGGGTGAGATTACAGGTTAAGCCCCTGTCTCTCCATTCTAGAGGCCAAGGACCTGCTGACCACTGGCCCTGAAAGTAAGCCCCATAACCCAAGGACCCGGCAGCGTCCGTAAACAAATGTAATAATTGGCTGGATATGGGAATGGAGCACCAAAAGCGAATGCCATTGAAATTCTTCAGGAATTCTTCCCAAATTTTCAAATCTACCCTCATGCCATCCGTAACCCTGATTCTAGTTGAAGGTCTGGTAGTGCCTCTTAATTTACTTTCCAATCTAAGGTTGAAGACCCTCCCCATGAGAATGACTCTACAATCAAAGTTAAGAAGGCCTAGCAAAGATTGAAGTTGGCGTAGGGAAATAAAACTTCTGGCTGAGGTTGATCTGACTGCTAAGAGCATGGAATGCATGTTATCAGGAGGTAATCTGCACAACATTGTCTCAGTATCAATTTGATTACCCAAGAATGTGAGGCAAGTGCACGGAACCTCAAACTTATCTTCTGCTGGGGGGACCCCGAGTTGAGACATAAGTTCTCGCATTATCTGCATTCCTGTTTATCCTTTGTACCTACTAGGAGAAAGTCGTCTAGGTAGTGAGCTAAGCAATCCCCGCCCACCAAATGGTTAACTGCCCAGTGCAAGAATGTACTAAATGTTTCAAACAGTGCACAAGAAAGGGCACAACCCATGGGTAGGCAGCGATCAACATAGAACCCACCCTCGAACTTAAATCCCATAAGGCAAATAGCTGAGGGGCTTAAAGGCTTCAATGTCTAATTTAGCAAGCAAGGCACCCTGAGCAGCCATCCTCACAAGCTCGAGAGCGCTATAAAAAAATTGGTACTTCACTGAGCTAAGATCCAGATTAATGGCATCATTAACGGAACTGCCCCTGGGGTGTGAAAGATGCTGGATTAAAAGAAAGCTGCCCTTATCACACTTGCTCTCTTGAAATGCCCAACAGGCAACTTCCTTCCTTTTACCCTTTGGTGAGTGAAAGGATTGCAGAGGAGAACCAGCAGAGGAGGAGGAAGGATTATGAGAGTCCAGGCACTGCCACAAATGTGTATCAGTAGTGTCAAACGTCAGCACCGGATTGCCAGCCATCTTTTGCCTGAACTCCAATTCATGATCCCTCCATGCTCCGTCACCATATCTCCTCTGGATTTAGTGAATGTTATCTGTATATTTTAAGATAGCATGGCACTGGCTAGGGTACTTCTCTAAGTAACATGATGTGTATACTCTGAAACAGACAAGCCACTCATCGAAAGTCTCAGGATGCTTGAACCATTTAGGGCCAGTCCCATCAGAGCTCCTTTCTTTCTGCCTATAAGCCTCTGCTGATAGCTTGAAAACATTAACATATTTTCCCTGCTGTATTTTTCTGACTGTTTTAGGTTTCAAATGACCATGCAAGGATGGGGCAAGGAGTCACCATGTAGGGCAATCTTATGCTCTGGGATAAGGCTAGGGGAAGGGCGCTGTTCTACCTGGCGGGAGACATTGAAAGTATGCTCCACTAGTGCTACATTCTGCTGCTGAGCTTCTTTTTTAATTGTACCACCCTGGAATTCCTGCCACATTCTTTTTACTATGGAAAACATGCGCTTCTGACCCTTAGTTTTTAGCCCCAATGAGGTGTCACTGTCAGAGTCTGATTCTGTTAGTGATGAATCTGCAAGGTCAGGTCGGTCATGTATAAATGCCCCAGTCTTACCATCCCAAGATGATGTTGCTGCCTGACTTGTTTCAACCACTCTATTTTCTCTCCCTGGTTCACTACCTGCCATCTGGAGAGATGCTTCATTCTGGGCTGGAGGTACCTTCACTACAGGATCAGCTTGCACTCCTGCTGAGTTAGTTGCTGGAAGTGAGACATTGAAAGGACCAGGGACAGCTTGTGCTGCACCCTGCAAAAGAGATAAAATTTTGCGAGCACAATGAACACTAGTGGTGGAAGGGTTATCACTACCTACTCTCACACCTTCATTTCTAAGCAGACTTGCATCTGGCAATATATTGCCCACTGTCACCCCTTGCATTTGTAACATGGGTGGATACTGAACATTCATACTATCTGTCACAGAATTCAACATTGCATTTGCACTAGCGTTAAAAGGTGTGTTCTGGACATTCCTACTATCTGTCACTGAAGTTAACATTGCATTTTCCCTAGCGTTAATAGGTGGGTTATGGACATTCACACTATCTGTCACAGTATTGACTATTACATTTGCCCTAGCATTCACATCCGGAACACTTATGCCCCCTTGCGGTGATGCAAAGCTGGACACACACACATTCTCACACAAAAGATGGCCTGAATCTTGCACTGATAATTCCCTTACAATAGGGGAACCAACAGGGTTAATATGGCCCATAGAAATATTGCTGCGCTGCGGTACTTCACCTACCAACCCCATATTGCTAACTGCGTCATTATGATCATGCATTTGTACCTCACTCACAACCTGCATTTCATAGTAGTTAGCCTTGGTTAAATGAGCATATGCCCCTCTACTGCCTCTATTAAGCTCCCCTCTCCTAACATTAGGGAGGATTCCACCTCTTGTTCCCCATGCCACATTCATTCCAAAACCCTTGCGGACTGTTGTGCCCCTTTGCGCGGACCAGCCCCTCCGTACCGTAACTTTTGTATTTCCCCGTTTTCCTATATTTTTAACCCCCACTGCTTGCCCCCATGAAGATTGGAAACCCTTCCGCTACCAGTGTCCTTTCTTGGTGCTCACCTGTAAAGAGGACGTGAGGACCCGGTCGGATGCTGCCTTCTCCCTTGTAGCCATCATGCGTACGAGGCCGGATGACGTCACCGGAAGGGGCGGGACTTCGGCCGACCTCTTCCGGAAATGTAATGGATGTCGCCACCTGGGCCGGAGTGCTGGAGGAAGATATGGCCTCCGCAAGAGACGCCAGGAAGGAAGAGACCGCTGGAGCTTCCGACAGAGGAATCACCGCAAACAGCAAGGATACCAACGTCGCAGGTAAGAGAGAGCGGGATAAGGTGGATACCGCCGGACCTGCCGCCACGCTCGATGCACCCATTGAACAACCGCTGAAGGTCCCTTGCTGCCGCATGGCCAAATTCTGCTGCTCCCCCACTACACCACCAATGATTAAAGTATTATCTATATTTAGACGTGTAGGACCCTGATTGGGTATATTAATGTTATAGGGGGCATCCCCAACTCGCCGCCATTTTAGCATTGGAGCGTGGCCTAGCTAATGGCGTTTTTTTCCCCCAAGGGTTCCCTAAGCAAGGCAGGGGATTGAAGAACTTGTGAGCTAGTACCCTGTGACCCATGCACCATAGCACCAGCGCTAACCACTAAAACCCCATGTGCTCTGGCGGCCTCTTCATCAGCAGGCCTGACCATTGCCTCAGGGGCATAGGCCAGATCAGCACAATCCCTGTCCACATGGACATCAGCTGCTACAATAGCTGACCTTGTGAGTTGTTTATGAATGGTGCTAGGTGTTGTAGCTATTGTGTGTGTATATTGTGTTGCAGGGATAAAACCATCTAACTCCTCTATGTTATCCATTTCACTTATCTGTTTTTCTTTTCCAGTTTTTTTATAAATCCAGAGCCTGGAATCGTTTTGAAGGCAGTCTTATTTGTCTAGAACGCTGCATGAAGAAGATCACTGTTCTGAATTTCTCTGCAGTAACGAAAAAGAAAATGTCTCTGCTCCAGGATCCAGGAAGAAGAGGGCCAGGATTCCCCAGGAAGCTGAATTCACCACTTTTAAGGTAAGGAAAGGGAGCTCCTCCCTACACTAGCACATTGTTGCAGCTAGACCCCAAGACTGCCCTCGTCTCCTGTCTCCCTCCCTCCAGCGTTAACCCTTAGCTTGTTTCAGTCCCATGCTGGTCCCTACACTGCCTTTTTATTAAGGAATTGCTGTTTCATGTCTCTTTAACAGCAAATCACAAAAAATGTTAGAGTATGACATAAGTCTAAAAAACAGTGGATAATGCAGGGGATTGTACAGCAACTGAATTCAGGAGATTGTACAGGTATAAATAGGAGAAAATTACACCACTATTAAGAGGGCCTAGCAACCCTCATGACAGCTTACGCATTTTAGCATTGCACTGTATTCATAGCCCTTTTAATGTTGGCGTGAATTTTTCCAGAATTGTTTTAAATATATTTTTTCAATAAAGTTGCTGACTTTTTCACCAGAATGCTACCTCTGCCTTTTCTACTTTGTATGCTTATAGCCAGTTTATGGTGTATCGGGAGTCAAGCAGAATTGATTGTACCAGAATGGGAGTGGTGAAGAGGTACAGTATTTGTGGATCATATGATGAAGCGATATCTCTTGCTGCGATTGCTCTTACAAAGAGGTCTGGGTAAGCAATTTAACAGTTGGGAGAGTCAACACTGAAAAGAAACAGTAAACTCAAAATTAAACTTAAATTGACTGGATAGAGCAAGATATTTTAAACAACTTTCCAATTTACTTCTGTTTTTAATTGTGCTTAGTTTTCTTGGTATCCTTTATTAAAGAGTAATCCTAGATGAGCTCAGGAGTGTGCATGTGTCTTTAGCCACCTGGCAGCAGTGTTTGCAACATTATTTATAGTAATGTTATACATAGTTACAAACACTGTTGCCATAGACTGCTATAGGCATGTGCACGCTCCTGAGCTCCAATCAGCCTACCTAGCTTTAGTCTTAACAAAGGATTTTAAGAGAACAAAGTAAATTTGATAATATAGGTAAGTTGGAAAGTTGTTTAAAATCACATGTTCTATCTGAATTATGAATGTTTAATTTTGAATTTACTGTCTCTTTAAATTACAACACTTTGTTTTTTTGATCTGGTATTTGTGGTTATGTTCAATTGCTTCAAGCCTTGAACTGATGTATTATGTTATGTTATATTTATAGGGATTTTACAGGGACATATTTACATACATATGCATTAACGTAATATGGATGAAGCCAATAGTGGCAAATACAGACAGTACAGGCCCGGAAGAACTCTTCATCTCTGTACCGCTACCAACTGATGCAAGTTCCTATTAAAGGGATACTAACCCCACATTTTTTTTCTTTCATGGTTCAGATAGAGCATGACATTTTCAGCAACTTTCTAATTTACACCTATTATCAATGTTTCTTCGTTCTCTTGCTATCTTTATTAAAAAGGCGAGAATGTAAAGCTTAACAGCCAGCCTATTTTAGGTTCAGCACCATGGATATCGCTTGCTAATTGGTGGCTGACATTTAGCCACCAATAAGCAAGTATAACCCAGGTTCTCAAACAGAAATGGGCTGGCTCCTATCCATTACATTCTTACTTTTTAAATAAAGATAGCATGAGAACGAAGAAAAAATTATAGGAGTAAATTAGAAAGTTGCTTAAAATTGCATGCTCTATCTGAATTAGTGATGCACCGAAATGAAAATTCTGGACCGAAACCGAATCCGAAAATCCGTGATGCACTTGGCCGAAAACCGAAACTGATACCGAAAATGTATTTTTTCAAATTAATCTTTTTTATTTTATTTTTTTTGCATAATTAGAGCCAATAAAAAAGCTCACCCTTTTATTGAAAGTAACACACTAAAATTGGACAAAAATATCTTAAAACAATAATATGCTACACAATAATTTTACCAAGAAAAAAAACAGGCAAAAAATGCCATTTTTGGCCAAAATGTTTCTGCGGCCAAAATTTTGGTGCATCCCTACTTAATTAATATCAATATACTGTATTATTCTTAATTTAGTTCTATGTAACAGAATCATATTTAAGTTTTTTTTTTACCAATTATCCAAATAAAGTATAGTCCTAGAAAACTCATTATATGCAGAACAGTAAGTCAAGTAATAAACTTAAACAGCAGCTCTAGGCTAGCATCAAATTTGAAACATGCTATACAATAATTTTACCGAAAATAGCAGGCAAAAAAACAGAAAACCGAAATAGCCAAAAATGCCATTTTCGGCCGAAACTTTCTGCGGCCGAAATTTCGGTGCATCCCTAATCTGAATCATAAAAGAAAAATATTGGGTTTAGTATCCCTTTAAGGACAGACCCCCCATGGAGAAACAACAAACCCCATGCTCCGTCTGTTTTATTTCAGCTGTCTTAGACTGATTAGCCGGGAAAAACCCAATAGTCTAATTGCACCTAAAGTACAAACAAGTACAAATAATGTAGCATGATAGAAGCTACAGTTACATTTTAAACAATATATAGGCTGTTCCTAGTCTGCAACGCTCCTAACCTCTTGGTAATCACATATAAATCACCTTTATTTCTACCAATACAAATTGGATATTCTATTCACACAAAAAAATTATTAAAGGGATATAAAACCCAAACTTTTTTATCCATAATTCTCGGAGAGCGTGCAATTTTTTTTATTTGCTGTGTTCTTTTGCTATTCTTGTATAGCACCAATGCGCCACTGGGAGACGGATGCTGATTGGTGGGTGCACTTACATATATGCCTGTTATTACTGGCTCACACAAGATGTTCATATAGCCCCAGCAGTGTGCTACTGTTCCTTCAACAAAGGATACCAAGAAAACGAAGCAAATCTTATAATAGAAGTAAATTAAAAGGAAAGTTGTTTAAAATTGTTCTCATCTTTTTAATGAATGTTCATGTGCTCAATAAAACAAATGTTTACTCTAAAGATTTTTAAAGAATATCTGTGTGTTTGTCTATTGCAACCATTGAGCAATGCACTTCTAGGCACCAGATGTGCACAAGCATGGTTTTCCTGAAAAATATAAACTGAAACATATTTTAATATAATTTCTTTGCAAGTTATGAATTGTTTGCTTATTATGACCCTATATACTAGCTGGTATATTGTAGAAGGTTCTCTAATGATATACAGAAAGACAGGCAGATAGATGGTAGATAGACAGATAGATGATAGATAGATCATGGATTGATAGATAGATAGATAGATAGATAGATAGATAGATAGATAGATGATAGATAGATAGATAGATAGATAGATAGATAGATAGATAGATAGATGATAGATAGATCATGGATAGATAGATAGATAGATAGATAGATAGATAGATAGATAGATAGATAGATAGATAGATGATAGATAGATCATGGATAGATAGATAGATAGATAGATAGATAGATAGATAGATAGATAGATAGATAGATAGATAGATAGATAGATAGATAGATAGATAGATAGATAGATCATGGATAGATAGATCATGGATAGATAGATCATGGATAGATAGATAGATAGATAGATAGATAGATAGATAGATAGATAGATAGATAGATAGATAGATAGATCATGGATAGATAGATCATGGATAGATAGATCATGGATAGATAGATAGATAGATAGATAGATAGATAGATAGATAGATAGATAGATAGATAGATAGATAGATAGATAGATAGATAGATAGATAGATAGATAGATAGATCATGGATAGATAGATCATGGATAGATAGATGATAGATAGATAGATAGATAGATAGATAGATGATAGATAGATAGATAGATAGATAGATAGATAGATAGATAGATAGATAGATAGATAGATAGATAGATAGATAGGGATAGACAGATAGATGATAGATAGATCATGGATAGATAGATAGATAGAGAGATAGATAGATAGATAGATAGATAGATAGATAGATAGATAGATAGATAGATAGATAGATAGATAGATCATGGATAGATAGATAGATAGATAGATAGATAGATAGATAGATAGATAGATCATGGATAGATAGATCATGGATAGATAGATAGATAGATAGATAGATAGATAGATAGATAGATAGATCATGGATAGATAGATAGATAGATAGATAGATAGATAGATAGATAGATAGATAGATAGATAGATAGATAGATAGATAGATAGATAGATAGATCATGGATAGATAGATAGATAGATAGATAGATAGATATAGGATTAAAGTTTGTATAGTAGTAAAAACAGATGTATAATTCAGTTTTCACACAATATTTAAATAAGCTGAGGTTATTGAGAGGGTTGGAAGCAAATAGTATTGTACATTTATATGCGACTCCAGATGAACATGTTAGTGTCATAAGCTAAATCAACTCATTGTGATTGGACATGTACGCCCCTTATGACATCATGAACATGTAACAGGTATGTGCTTCTGCCCCATCCTTCAAAATTATTGAATAAAAAATGAAAACGTTCTTACTGCTTAGCCAGATCGCTACAATACTTCAGCTCTCTATATTTTTGGAGATATACAACTGTGTATAGACATTCTATGTAATCTTCAACTAATCAAAATAAATAACACAAATCAGCAACTGTAGTGTATGTTTAAAACAGCATTACAGCTTTGTAAATGTGTGCAAGCCCAGGCTCTGAGGCATGAAATTGTATGCAAGATATTGTTTTAAAATGCAGGAAAGGCAAACAGTCTATAATATGTATTTTTCCTGCCCAAATGTAATGAATTCACCTAGTGCAAAATTCTAAGTTAAATTCTGGATAGTGTTACAGAACAAATGTTAATGGAGCAGTAAAATAAATTAAAGATTAGCCTTTGAAATTAGCGTGTGTTTTTTTTTACACATTACAAAGGTTTTTTCAGCACATTTGGTTCTGGAGGAAAAATAATCTTGATTATTTTTTAAAGGGCCATAATAGTCAAAAAATAACATGCTCTAATCCACTTTTGCAACTATTGACCCTGCCTTACAGTGTAACACAGATGAAATGCCACAGTGCTGCCTGGATCAAAGAAAAGTCCCGCGCAGGACAAGCAGTGCATAGTGGGTCCAACTCCCAAGTGACACTTCTACTATGAGTTTAACTCATTTGCTGGGGTTAAACATACAGTAGAGCAGGGTTGATAGCAGTAAAATTGCATTATCTAATGGATTAGAGCATGTATTTTTTTTTACTATTATGGCCCTTCAATTTAGCTCAGAATGGCATGACATCAATGACTGTAAATAGACCATAAATGTCTAAATATTTTTTTTTTAGTAAATTGAAGGGACGTAGGGATTGGTTGATATAGTTACAAGATAAATGTAGGTTTTCTGTATTTCATAAAGAATAAGTTATTTAAAATCATTAGGATTTTTTTTTTCTTAGAAAAAGAATTGAAATGTTTTGTAATATGTTGCCACTCAACAAATAACTGCTAATAATAATAATAATAATATTTAAAAAAAAAAAAAAAAAGGTAAACCTAACTCATAATATATAAATATAAAACAAATTCCTGCTGTATTTTTGTATTTATATTATCCTGTACACTGTGTACTTTTTATATATTAATCAACAACAACATAATATTTGTAAGAATTGCTTGCATGCTCTTAGTCACTGATTCGCAAATAGTTTATTACTATAAAAAGGGTAAAACTAATCCAAAATCTAGTCGTTTTTATTAACAATATAATTAAATTGCATCCTTTCATGCAACGTCTTGATACCTAAATTACTCAGCTAACATTCCACAACAAAGTTTGCAGCTACTTTAGATACTGCTGGGCCACACCAGTCCTCCTTCAGGGGTGACATTTTCCTTCTTTAACAGAATAATACTTTAGACCTAAACCTCTCCAAGCTCCAGCTTAACGGTTTTCTTTCAGCAAATCCATCAGATATTACAGCCTGAAGCACACACACAAAACATACTAGAAGTTATTCTTTAGCTCGGTGCTGTAGAATTGATCCTCCCTCTTTGTGTGAATGGTTTTTCCTCCTCCCCCTCCCTTAATGCCCTTTTACTGGAGGACTTTGGATGGGTGAAGATCCTGAATGAGTAATAAGAGGAATCTGCTGGGGACAGAATAAAGAGCTGCTGGCTGGGAGTGCATGGAGATCCCTATCACGGATGATAAATAAATAATCAAGAGCAATTCGTGGCACTCTTCCCTGTCCTCCCTCCAAGAAGCTGCCAGATCAAATTTGGTGTCCTATGCACTGTGAGAAATGCAATGCCGGGTGCTGCTGGTTTTGTTGCTGAGCGCTTCAGTACAGTGCCAGCTAAGAGGTGAGAGCTTACTACACCCACCCCATCTCTATATGTGCAGAAGGAGCAGAACTGAGCTGTTCAGGTTAATCCATTTAACGAGATTTGCGTATTCACATCATACTATGCGATTATTTAGTTTATCAAAGCAGACAGCTATTGAAAAGCTAAGTAATGATGCTAATATAAAACCATATATTGCATACGATTTAAAGGTAGATAGCTAGATAGATGATATGCACTAGATTAGATAAATATGTAATTAGATAATAATATATAATTACATATGTAAATAAAAAGTAATTAGATGGGAAGGTAGATTAGAGATAAATAGATGATAGATAGATAGATGATAGATAGATAGATAGATAGATAGATAGATAGATAGATAGATGATAGATTATATTAAATAGATGATAGATAGAATTGGATTTACCATAGCAATCTATGCAGTTAAAGTGGGGATGTGGAACTTTCTCTAGGACAATTGCTAGAATTTCTCATTTTCTTTCTGTTTTTGTTTCTAAGTATGGTAAATGAAAGAGAGAACTTTTTTGCAAATTTTAAATATTCTTCCTGTGTTTGGATTTTGCCACATATGTGGTTGGCTCTGTAATGACACTAAATGCATATGTAAATAGTCTATGCCATTGCCTACACGGTATTCCACAGCAGATAATTGATTGTCAGACTGTAATATTGCCTTGATAAACTGAAAGAGATGTAATAACTTTAATGTAAATGTATAATGTTAATCTAGTGTGTAATAAAAACATTTCTGCAGTACCGCCTTCTCTATATTACCTTTTCTATATAAATATACATATACACACACATTACACATGTTCTTGGTATTCTTTGCTGAAGGAGCTGCAATGCACTACTGGGAGTTAACTGAAAACATCTGTGCAGCCACCGCACCAGTAAGCAGCTAGCTCCCAGCAGTGTAGCATATGTACATATTCCTGATTAACAAAGGATACCAAGAGAACAAAGTACATTTGAAAGTAGAAGCAAATTTAAAGTGCCTTAAAATGACATGCTCTGTTTCAATCATTCAAGTTTCATTTAGACTTTCCTATCTCTTTAAGTCTTTATACATTTTACAATCCCTTATCCTGATTATCTTTGTTGAGACAGTGGAGGCTGTTTACTCTGTGAAGTGGAGAGCATGTAAGTTATTACTGTATTTTTTCTATAACTGAAGTATGTTGGATAATCACTACAGCTCTTCAGTCTCTGCTATGGCCCCTTTTGGTTCAGGTTAATATCCCTGTCTCCTTTAACAGACAGCTCACGATAACTGAAGATGAAGGGCTCACACAATATGGTGTATTGGTTTGTCAATTTAAGAGGGTGATACTATTTATATCTAAAAAATAAAAAGGTGCTACTTACTGAATAAGTGAAAAGAAACTCCACAATAATTAATTGGATAAAAGGAGGATTTAAAGGGATAGTACATTATTTGCGATTACATCCGTTTTGCTGCAATTTGTTTTAAGTTAAACTCCACCCACCATTTGCCTTATTTGATGAAGCCAATCTGGGCTTTACAAGACTATCCTTGGTTGAAAAGTTGGTATAAAATGCATTGTTTTGCAGTATTCATCAGTTAAAGCCAATTAGGGAACGTTATAAAGCAGAGTTAGCCTTGGGAAGTTATCACAGTGTATATATCAAATTCTGAGACGTACAACATACTCAATTTTCAGAGCTAAATTACATGAAAAGGGAGAAAAAATAGTCAAGTTTAATGCAAAATTGTTTAATTATGCATAACTAAAAGTTTTATGTAACAATATGAAGGTGTTTATTTTCCTTTTAATTGAACTTTATCTTAAAGGGACAGTCTACACTAAAATTGTTATGTTTAAAAAGACAGATAATCCATGTATTACCCATTCCCCAGTTTTCCATAACCAACACTGTTATATTAATATATGTTTTACCTCTGTGATTACCTTGCATCTAAGCCTCTGCAGACTGACCCTTATCTCAGTGCTTTTGACAGACATGCAATTTAGCCAAGCATTGCAGACTCCTATATAACTCCACGAGAGTGAGCACAATGTTATCTACATGACACACATTAACTAGTACTATCTAACTACATTAAGTAGTACTATCTAACTGTGAAAAATGTTCAAAATGCTCTGTGCTAAGAGGTGATTTTTAACATTTTAGAAATCAGTTTGAGTCTACCTAGGTTGAGCTTTTTAAAAATACCACCAAGAAAACAAAGCAAATTTGCTAATAAAAGTAAATTGGAAAGTTGTTTAACCCCTTAATGACCACATCACTTTTCCATTTTCTGTCCGTTTGGGACCAAGGCTATTTTTACATTTTTGCGGTGTTTGTGTTTAGCTGTAATTTTCTTCTTACTCATTTACTGTACCCACACATATTATATACCGTTTTTCTCGCCACTAAATGGACTTTCTAAAGATACCATTATTTTCATCATATCTTATAATTTACTATAAAAAAAAATATAAAATATGAGGAAAAATTGAAAAAAACACACTTTTTCTAACTTTGACCCCCAAAATCTGTTACATATCTACAACCACCAAAAAACACCCATGCTAAATAGTTTCAAAATTTTGTCCTGAGTTTAGAAATACCCAATGTTTACATGTTCTTTGCTTTTTTTGCAAGTTATAGGGCCATAAATACAAGTAGCACTTTGCTATTTCCAAACCACTTTTTTCCAAAATTAGCGCTAGTTACATTAGAACACTAATATCTTTCAGGAATCCCTGAATATCCCTTGACATGTATATATTTTTTTTTAGTAGACATCCCAAAGTATTGATCTAGGACAATTTTGGTATATTTCATACCACCATTTCACCGCCAAATGCGATCAAATACAAAAAATCGTTCACTTTTTCACAAATTTTTTCACAAACTTTTGGTTTCTCACTGAAATTATTTACAAACAACTTGTGCAATTATGGCATAAATGGTTGTAAATTCTTCTCTGGGATCCCCTTTGTTCAGAAATAGCAGACATATATGGCTTTGGCGTTGCTTTTTGGTAATTAGAAGGCCGCTAAATGCCACTGCGCACCACAAGTGTATTATGCCCAGCAGTTAAGGGGTTAATTAGGGAGCTTTTAGGGAGCTTGTAGGGTTAATTTTAGCTTTAGTGTAGTATAGTAGACAACCCCAAGTATTGATCTAGGCACATTTTGGTATATTTCATGCCACCATTTCACCGCCAAATGCGATCAAATTGAAAAAAAAGTTAAATTTTTCACAATTTTAGGTTTCTCACTGAAATAATTTACAAACAGCTTGTGCAATTATGGCACAAATGGTTGTAAATACTTGTCTGGGATCCCCTTTGTTCAGAAATAGCAGACATATATGACTTTGGCGTTGCTTTCTGGTAATTAGAAGGCCGCTAAATCCTGCTGCGCCTCACACGTGTATTATGGCTAGCAGTGAAGGGGTTAATTAGGGAGTTTGTAGGGAGCTTGCAGGGTTAATTTTAGCTTTAGTGTAGAGATCAGCCTCCCACCTGACACATCCCACCCCCTGATCCCTCCCAAACAGCTCCCTTCCCTCCCCCACCCCACAATTGTCCCCGCCATCTTAAGTACTGGCAGAAAGTCTGCCAGTACTAAAATAAAAGGGTTTTTTTAAAAAAAAAAAAAAAATGTTTAGCATATTTACATATGCTAGGGTGTAGGATCCCCCCCTTAGCCCCCAACCTCCCTGATCCCCCCCAAAACCGCTCTCTGACCATCCCCTCTGCCTCATTGGGGGCCATCTTGGGTACTGGCAGCTGTCTGCCAGTACCCAGTTTGCAAAAAAAAAGTGGTTTTTTTATATTTATTTGGATTTTTTCTGTAGTGTAGCTTCCCCCCCCACACAGACAAACACCCACCACCTTGCTGATCTTTTTTTTTTTTTTAATAAAAAGGCATTTACAAACTTTTTTTTAAGATATTTTCTGTAGTGTAGCGGTTCCCACCCGCTCCCTCCCCGTGCACGCACCCGCCCCCCGCCCTCCCGTGCACGCGCGCGCGTCCGTGCGCGCCCCCGCTCATCCCCGCCCACGATCCCGCCCCCCCTGCAGATAACCAGGGCCATCGATGGCCGCCACCCGCCTCCCGGTCCGGCTCCCACCCACCAACGCAAGGAGCCACCGATCTCCGGTGCAGAGAGGGCCACAGAGTGGCTCTCTCTGCACCGGATGGCTTAAAAAAGTTATTGCAGGATGCCTCCATATCGAGGCATCACTGCAATAACCGGAAAGCAGCTGGAAGCGAGCAGGATCGCTTCCAGCTGCTTTCCAAACCGTTGACGTGCAGGGTACGTTCTCAGGCATTAACTGCCTTTTTTTTGAGGACGTATCCCTATCTGAATCATGAAAGTTTAATTTTGACTAGACTTCCCCTTTAAAGGTAGAGGGGTTGTTTTGGTTGTTTAACATTTAGGAATCACATGTTTTCTGTGATTACATTTGGCAGATTATGCTTTATCCTCTCAACCATTTACAATAACTATAATTTCCTGAATCGGCATAATGCTGAAACATGCTACTTCAAATTTATTGATGAATAATTAGTTATTGAAAGATGTCTTGGACTGTAGACCCCGGTAAAGGTGAATAATATTTTAGCAGATTGAAGCATGTGTCATGAATTAAATGATTTTCTCATATTCTGAACCAGTTATGTGACCATACTTGTTACCTGACCACACATGATTCAAAGCAACTTTTTTTCAACCAATTTAATGCTTTCTCATTTGATTCTTGAAGGTTTTTCCCCCTCTGAAAAAAAAAGTCAAGATTGATTATTGTTGTGCTAATACAAAGTTTGCAGCATTCCACTACCCTGGATATAGACAAGGAGGAAACTGTAAATCTTATGCTGACACCTCATAAAAGCTTTACTTAAAGGGACACTGTACTGTAAAATTGTTTTTTCCTTAATGTGTTGCCAATGACTTTTTTTTTACCAGCTGCAGAGTATTAAATGTTTGAGAATTTGCTTTTAAAGCTTTATTTGTGTATATGAATTAGCTGGTGTTGTGTTTTGAAGCCACAACCTAATAAAATGGGTTGAGTTTGTTGGTATAATCAGATCTCATTACTTTATCATATTGTGCACATAAACCTGCTTCTTTATCTTATATCTGTCCGTAAACCAATCACCAATTCTTGGAGAGAACAGTGATAAATTTAAATGTTATTACCTTATCACTTCTATAACCCACTGGGAGTGTAATTTCTTCTACTGGCTGTGTTAACACAGCTTATTTATAGCTTGGCCCTAAGGTCAAAAACTTTCAGAGATACCACAGGCTGATTCAACCATTTCAAATGTCAATATAAGAGTAAAGGAAATACTTATAAACAATTTAATACACTCTAGCAGGTAAAGTGGATCATTGGGAACAAATCTAAGGAGAGAAATTGCTTGAGTAAAATGTCCATTTAAAGCATGGTCCTGGCAAGGCCAAGGGGCGTGACTTTAAAAGGACAGTCTAGACCCAATATTAATTCTTTATTACTCATTGTTACATACCAGACAAGCATCTTGAAACAAGTTCCACATCTATAAGCTTGTAAGAAGTACATGAAACTTTTAAATAATCATTGTTTGCTATTAGCTGAAAATAAACTCCAAGCTCCGCCTACAGCTTTCTTCTTGACTAGTTAGCTGTTTTCTTCTATGATAGTTTAGCAGTGAACATTTAATATTTTTCGGTTGTTTTAAATTGAACATGCAAAAATCAGCGTGTGCAGTTAGGAAAATGTATTCATGAGTCGATTGTGATAGGAGAAACTTAACATACCAAAATATGCTAGGTATATAATAGTAGCATATGCAGTGCTATCTAGGTGGGTGTATCTTAGCCTCTCTTGTAGATAAACATGATAGCAATACAGTGAAAATGAAATATTCAATTATGACTATTGTTTGCTGTACAACTCTCACCGTGTGTCATATACACTGGATGATTTCACTGGAAAGTAAAGATGTGCATTAGTTTTGTTACAAATAGATATTCAGAACTAAAATACGGATATTCCTTTAGTTTTCATAAAACAAATATCTGAACAAATGCACAAACTCATTTGAAAGAAAATGAATACATAATAACAAAATTTGTTAATACACGTTTCCTTTAAATTACCATTAGTAGATAAAATACTTATACTATGCTGGGGACTCGCGCTAATCCAGACCATCTTCACAGAGCCAGGGCCAAGCTAATGAGAGGCTTAGTGCCGTGCAAGTCTACTGGAAAGTCATTTATTGCATTTAGATGGAAATATTATAAAAACTATGGGCGAGATTACATATGCGGCACAAGCTTCAGGTTAACTGCTGAAACCCGCGCCGCCCGTAATTTCACCTCGCACATCGGGGTATCACATATGTGTTTAACCATTTGTCGTGCACATTCACATGGTTAAACATACAGTTACCAAGGGATGTTTGTGTAATAATAAAATGCTCTAGCAAATTAGTTATTTTTGCATTAACATGTCCTTCTAGGCTGTTGCAGGAGATAGAATCAGGGGCATAAATGGTGAAAAAGAAAAAGCAATTTATTAGAAAAACAGATATTTTAAATTGTTTATATACTTTGTAAATTAAAGGAATATTGTGGTGCAAACATTACATGCTTTAATTTATTTAACTTGCAAAGTCAAAGGCAGCTGGTGATAGGTGGGTATGTGCAACATCTGCTATCATTTGGGTCACCGGTTTCTGGTCAGGACCATCAGTTCCTGAATGGGAATTTATCTATGTACCTTTGTAGGGTTTAAACACAATGGGCTAGATTATAAGTGAGGCGCAAAAGCAATATTTTGTTTTTTGCAAGCCTTTTTCATTGCGCTGATATTACAAGTTGAGCAAAATCACGATTTCGCTAGCACAATCACCATTTATGCTTCAATCCTTACCAGGTTAGGATTTGCGTGCTATTCGGGTTACCGCTTGTACAAAATAAGGTTTTTTCTTTACTTGTAATATGAACGCAACCAAAAAACTTAACTCTAGCTGAGTTTTTGTGATTGTGAAAATAAATACTGCGCCACTTGAAATCTAACCCAGTGAGTTCCAGAGTTAGTTCAAAAATAACATGCTCTAACAAATACAAGCAAGTCATTTTCCACAGCAATGTCCCTTTAACTCCTGCTTGTTTCCAGTACTGATGCTAGTTTAGGTTTAAAAGCAAAAAGCAGCACCCACAAATCCTACATGTTCTGATTATACAGTCCCTGTATGGAGCCCACATAATCTGGAATACAATAAAGTCCATTATTATACTAATTCTCCCATGCATTTGCTGGCGCACATAAAAGAAAAAACAATATTCTTTTCATGTGCTGTACAAAGTTACGGTTGGCTTCTGCTATACTGTACTTCAGCTGTGAATTCTATTTCAGTTCATATCTTTCTCTAGTAAACCATTTCAGGAAATATTGTAGACTTTTAGTTAAAAATGTGTTTTAAGTTTTAACTTAGTGTGAGCAAATCACAAAAAAACTTAAATACCATTTATTTGATTTGTATAGTCCTTTATGTGGTATAGGTTTTTCAATGTCCATAATGTTTCAAGATGGATCCTTTATTCCTAGA
Source organism: Bombina bombina (assembly GCF_027579735.1). Classification (NCBI taxonomy): domain Eukaryota; kingdom Metazoa; phylum Chordata; class Amphibia; order Anura; family Bombinatoridae; genus Bombina; species Bombina bombina. The sequence continues at coordinate 818,353,070 of NC_069503.1, forward strand.
TGAAAGCCTGTAGTTAAATGACATAACTCCCCTGTGTTTATTGTTATCACTAATGAAAACCATCTGTGGAGTTGGTCTCTTTGTACTCAATTGGAGATGACTCTTCAAAAACCAATTCATTCGGGGGAGGTGTACAATTGCCCTGAATGTCTGTGTAAATGAGCATGCTTCCTGGTAAATGAAGTTTGCCCATACTGTTATTTGAATGCTTATAAAGCTCAAAACATTCAGGTATGGAACAGTTTATGTTCATATTTGCTGGGCTATTTATCAGCATTTTCATACATAAAACCAGGGAATATAGATTTACAGGAAAAAGAATATGTACTGACAAAATTTAAACATTTTCATATTATTTACAGTATTGTTTCATAACAGGGTTTGGTTAATACTGCTTATCTGTAAGATAGCTGCTTAACCCCTTCTTTACCTGTTATTTCAGAGAAAAAAACTTGCCCAAAGTACCCTAGAATTTTTAGCACTTTTGCTATCACTCCATTTAAACAGACATAGGGTTATTGATTTTTTAATTTACATATAAAAACGATATATATTTTTAAAGTAGAGAACCAAAGGTATGGATCCAGGCCCATTTTGGAATATTTCATTCCACTATTTGGCGGTCAAACTTTGAGTTTCTCAGTGAAATTATTTACACACGTCTACTGCAGTTCAGAAATAGCAGACAAGCATGGCGTTGCCATTGATTTTTGGCAATAAGAATGTCGCTTATTGCAGCTGTGCACCTTGTTTTAAATTCCTGGCAGTGAAGGGGTTAATCAATTAGCTTTTTGATGCAGAACAGAAATTACCCTTCCACCTGACACCTCCCACGCCCTGATCCCTACCTTATCCCTCCCAAACAGCTTTTTCCCTCTCTCATATCTGACTGGTCACCACCATCTTAGGTGCTGGCAGAGAGTCTGACTATGCATTTTTGAACTTTTTAAAATGTTTTTATTTATTATTATTATTTTGTGCTGTGTGGTGGTCCTCCCTCAACCCCCTAAAATCTTAGCGCTGTAGTGTTTTTATAGAATGTCACTTTTATAGCCCTCTGAGTGAAAAAAAAAAATGTGATGTAGCCACTCATATGTGTTTAATATATGTTAATATAACGTTCATCATTTTTGATACTTTAATTGATGTTGATGTGTACCTAAAACTGTTCAAATTATCACCTAATTTTCTTATCTCATTGATCATTTCTGTGATCAAGTAACATTGAATATGATTTCACCTGAATTAATAGCACCCATGCATACATTTTACAACTTGGATCGCCTGTGCTCAAATGGAAGCCTATAATCTACCAGTAGATATGTAAGTGCTTATTTCTATAACACAAGGCCACTTCTTTAAGGCCACCAGTATCAATAGTACAACACAAAGTAAAATAAGGGAAATTGCATTTAAGCCAAGTATAATTTGCTTCACAACTATATCCTCAAGTTTAAAAAAATACAAATAAAAATAAATCTATATTTATTGGTTCTACATGTCTACATTTATTAAACAAAAAGAAGGAAAAAACAAAGCAAAACAAAAAAGGTTTATCCAATCTGTATTAAGGTCTGGGTACCCCTTTCCTTTATCACTGTAGTCCTTTTTCATGGATTGTTGGCTAGGGAAAGTGTAAGAAGTGAATTTGTACACTGTACGTTAGTGTTTGCTTGCACAATCAGAAAGAGGCTTTGTTCTTGGCTCTTTTTTGTTTACCATAACTAAACAGATGCTTTTCTTTAGGCATTTCCTTGCTGACATGCTGTGATACCATCAGTGACAGAACAATGCACTATAGTTTTTGGGTGAATAGACAGTTCTGAAAGTTGGAGTTTTCTTTCTTTTTTTTATCCCTAAAGTTGTTACTTGCTTTACTGTATAGAAAATATAACATATTTCTGCACAAAGTAACATGTAGAAACATATTGTTTGCAAAGAACTATAGACATTTTTTATGTTCTAATAATTTTATTGATACTCAAGTATTGCAGTAAAAAGGATACATTATTTGTTTTGTTTACTATTCACTTTTGCTTTTTTTCCACATTGTAATGGGTTATTTTTCTAGATTTAAAGTCACAAGTGCACAATAGTATAAAAATAATTGAATTTCTATAAATGGAAAGTTTTGTGTACCAGACCTCTATTTAACCTTTGTTTATGCAGATTTTCTTTGCAGCCTGCATGTAATTTATTTCAAGCTTAGGTTTAGAATGTGTCTGGTTGTTTATTGTCACAGCATTGTACACTGCTTGGGAATCCTTCCCCCATCCATCAGTGCCATACTGTCTGCAATACAATTACCCTGCGTCACACAGTTAATTAATGTTTTGTAGCAATATAGTGAAAGCATGGCTGGAAAAAAGCCTAAATATTCAGGCTTAAATTATTAATTCCGAAGCATATTAAAGAGTTAAGTGTGTTGCTAGTTTGCTACAAATTCGCTTTCTCTGGCTCCTATAAATAGAATATTATAGAAAAGGCAAAAATAAAAACACAATCTTTAATTTAAAGGGACACTGAACCCAAATTTATTCTTTTGTAATTCAGAAAGAACATGCAATTTTAAGCAACTTTCTAATTTACTCCTATTATCAATTTTTCTTCGTTCTCTTGCTATCATTATTTGAAATAGAAGGCATCTAAGCTTTTTTTGGTTTCAGTACTCTGGACAGCACTTTTTTATTGGTGGATGAATTTATCCACCAATCAGCAAGGACAACCCAGGTTGTTCACCAAAAATGGGCCGGCATCTAAACTTACATTCTTGCATTTCAAATAAAGATACCAAGAGAATGAAGAAAATTTGATATTAGGAGTAAATTAGAAAGTTGCTTAAAATTTCATGCTCAATCTGAATCACAAAAGAACAATTTTGGGTACAGTGTCCCTTTAAGTTAAACACAAGAATATATTTTAGGTGATATTAATATTAGGCAAGCCTTCAGAGAGATGAATGATAAATATATTTTTGTGTAGAGGAAAGCAGGTTAACAATGTAATAGGTAAGCAGGTCTTTTTTTTCTAGAAATGATGAGTCTACTCTACTGTGTCTTAAAATAATTTAACAAAAACTATAAATACAATTACATACATACAGATGTTGCTGTATAAGAATGCTTAACGGACCACCCAATGCAGTAGAATTGCATAACTAACAAGTACATAGTAAAAAGACAACAATTTAAAATACCTACTCTGAAATTCAAATAAGCAGTAGATTTTTTTCTGACAAATTAATGTTTTCCTCCTATTCACCAGCCCCCTGTACCATGTGACAGACATCAGCCAATCACAGACTAGTCTATGTATACCCTGTGAGCTTGTGCACAGTAGGATCATGTTCCCCAGAAAGACTGTGTAAAATTTTATATTGGATGTAAATTGGAAAGTGTCTTAAAACTATATGCTCTTTCTGAATCACAAAAGTTTATTTTGAATTGAATGTCTCTTTAATAGAAGAGTAAATACATTCTGGCCATAATGATGTAATGAAAGCAAAGATTCACCTTTTACAGTTTCAGATAGAACTTGCCATTTTAAACTACTTTCCAATTTACTTTAGTTATCTAGTTTGCTTCATTATCTTGGTAACCTCTATTGAAATGAATACCTATGTATTCTGTGGGACATCAACATACTACTGGGAGCTTACTGGTGATTGGTGGCTTCAAATATATGCATCTCATCACTGACTCACCTGATGTGTATAGCTAGCTCCCAGTAGTGCATTGCTGCTTCAACAAAGGATACCAAGTAGATAATGAAAAAAAATTGATGATAGAAGTACATTAAACAATTGTTTAAAATATTATGTTCGGTTTGAATTTTGAAAGAAAAATGTTGGTTTCCATGTCCCTTTAATAGACCTATTTTCCTACACAGCCTTGTTTGCACACTGAGATAAGGAGAAACCTACATTTAAAGATGACAGTACTCATTACTTTATAGAAACCCAGTGGCATTTAGAAAACCAACAATTTTTAGTTAAATTACAGAAGAAGGGGACACAATATTTAATGAAAATGTAATGTCCCTTTAATGGGGTATTAAACACTAAATTAAATCCAACATAAAATTTGAATTAAACACTATAAAAATGTCATAGACATTCATTATTTATATTGCCTGCTTCTATTGCAGTATACATCAGCAGTATTTGCCTGTACTGAAGACTGTTAAAAGGTGCCTGAGCTTTTCTGTATGCTGGGCAATACCATTCAATGATTCACAGGCACTGCTTAGAGCAGGGCATTGACACATTTACATGGTTGATTAAAAATGCTTATGATGTTAAAAAAAGACCTACTGTGAAACAGTTTGATTAGTGAGTAATGGTGGAGTTCAGAAATTATGCTCACTGCAAATTATTTGTGAACTGAAAATGATTGTTGTGAAGGTCAGTAAGATTAAAGTGAAGGTAAAGTTTTCTCTTTCTGTAAACATTATTTTATCTATCACCTTGCAAAATGCAGTCGCTAACTTTGTTTTTTTTTTAACCTAACATATTTCTTTTAAAAATATATTTGTTCTACCCGACAGTTCTGTTCCAATCTCCGCCCACCGTCCATTTCCTCTCTCTTTAGCTTATAACGTATAGAGCGTTCCCACCCGCTCTATACGTGCCTACAATGCTCGTGCCCGGCTTCGTAAAATACAGCGCATGCGCAAAACATCCAGAATCTCACATAATGCGCATGCGTTAATGCCCTTTTGCATTACAAATAGCAAGCATCATGCAAGCGTCATTGATCTCGGCAACGCGCTTGGTTTTCAATGGAGAGGAAGTAACCTAACGCATGCGCAGAGCTTTTGAGATAGCGGTGACGTCAAATGACGGCCGCCTAACGGCCAGGAAGTCAATTGGCCAGAAACTCAACGTGACCAAAAAGCTGAAAAAAACAACAAAAAACGGGTTGAATCTAACGCTTGTAAGATTGCTGCTAATAAATTAAAAAACTAATAATAGAGATACATTTTAGGATTTTGATGAATGAAAGTACCATTGATTTTTGCTGTATTGCAGATAAGTGCACAGTAATACAGCTAAGTTTACCTTCACTTTAAGACTACTATTACTAAGGTCCCTTTAAATACATATCTGCTTGTAGCTTCATTAATGGGGGTCTAAGTTAGACTCGATAAAAAGCTAACTAGAGTCTTGACTTTATTCTTTATTTAAAAATTGATTTTTGTTTAGTAATCAATTATTGCAAATGGCAGTTTATATAGTATGATCCCCAATGATAATCCGAAACAGTCAATGAAGTATATTAGGTCTGACCACAAAGCTGTAACCTTCCAATCAACTTGCTATACTTCTGCTAGCTACTAGAAAGGCATCTGATCTTCCTATACAGCCGACTTGAACTGGCTTGTGCTGTGCAAGTTAGTTGTAAAAGATGACGTTACTATCTACTTGCTTTATGACAAGTACCTGAATAGTCCCTTATCCTTGAATATCACATCTGATGCTCCAGTAAGTCTCATGTGAAGATTTGCAAGAGAAGTTTCCTGTAGTGCAGACTTTTTCACAGTGAGATGTTAATTAGCCGTAAGGGACTGGGCTCACTGTTATCTGCTTATCATTAGGAAATTGTAACTTTATTTTATTGATTTAATTGATGTCAACCAAGAAGCTACTACGAGAGCTATTTTATTATTGTCAGCTGCCTTTGTTTATACACAAAGTACCTTATTGTGGTTTCATTAGATAAATGTGATATAAAAGTCAATATTGTGCATGCTAATGTCATTTATTGTACATTAAGTGCATTTATGTGCTCATAGTGGATACAATTGCTAAATTATAGACTTATATTGTGGGTATATGTCGTTATTTAGGTACAGTATGTGCTTTGCAATAGTTTGTGAAAAAAACACAATATATTTAAATACACACTGTAGGTAGCCAATGCCATGTATTTCACATATATTGTCCTTATTTAATTGTAGTATATAGTTACAGGACTGTATACACCAATTTTCCTATAACTGCATGTAATAGACACTACTAAAGAGAAGAGTATGCACAGATACTGATATAAATATCCAGTATAAAACCTTTTAAAAACTTCCTCAGAAGCTCCCAGTTTAGCACTGTTGATGAGGTTAGGTTGGGGCACCCAGTGAAAGGGGTTGGAAAAGCAGGAACAGGCAGGCACCCCCCCCCCTCTCCTGCATATGAAAAGACCCATTACACAACCAGGAGTCTGTAGACATCAGTATACATCTAAAACGTTGGGGCTTGGTCTGAAAAATCAGCACATTGTTATTTAAAAATAAGCAAAACTATACATTTTTTTTTACAAAAACACCCCCAGGTGGGATATATAAATGGATCATATACAAAACATTTATGCCAAGAAAAATCTAGTGTACAATGTCCCTTTAATAAAAGTATAATGCACATGAACCAACAATAATTTCAGTATAATACACAAACTGAAGCAGCGATAAATCTGTGTGGAATTTCCCCTTAAACCACATGGACTTTCAGGAAAATAATAATTTTAGTGTTTTCAGATGTTCCTGCATTGAAAGGCTTAGAGCCTCCAGTTACAAAGCTTTGACAAAGATTTGCAGATGTTTGCCTCCAGTAGTTTGCTTTTGTTTAAAGCTGTCTAGACCATTCATGAATACATTTTACTGTTATCCTCAATGTCACTCACTAACACTGAGCAAATTCTTGATGTTACAACTTTTAAATGTTTTAGAAAAATAGTTGTCTGTCATTGATGTGGTTAAACAATCTCTTTTTAGAATACTGGAATTGCATACTGCAGATTTCACAAGGCTACCCCTGCTACATATCTTTACCTTATTAGCTATAGCAGATAAAAAAACTGCACTTTATACTAACACAGTGACTATTAGCTTTGCTGCAGACTGAAGCCCAGATTGGCGCTTCCAAATAAGGCAAGTTAAAAATGTGTCTGTTTAAAAACAATTTGCAGAAAAATATTAATTTGTTTTGAAAATGTTTAGACTTGGCTGATATATTATTCTAGAGCAACAGGACAGAAATGTTGTGTAATTACAAGGTGTTAACTGTTGTTCAAGTATGTCTTACCATTTATTCTAGGTTTGCTATTTTAATATCTGATATAAAACGTAAGAATTTTATTTGGTCCTTTTTTTTTTTTTTTAACTATATAGCATATGGGTATTATTTGTATGCCAAAGAAGCACAGACTTCCTTAAAGGGACACAAAACTCAAAGCTTTTATTTCATGATTTAGACAGAGAATACAGCTTTTAAAAAGTTTCTAATATTCTTCTATTATAAGATTAGCTTCATTCTCATGTTATTCTTTGTTGAAGAAATATCTAGCTAGAAAGCGTGCACATGTCTGGAGCACTACATGACAGGAAATAGTGCTAGCATCTAGTGTATAACAGTGTTGCACAACAGCTGCCATATAGTGCTGCAGACATGTGCACACTCCTGAACTCACCTTCCTGCTTTTCAACAATAGATAACATAAAAACAATGAACATTTGATAATGGAAGTAAATTATAAAAATGTTTGAAATTGTATGCTCTATCTGAATTGTGAAATATATATATTTACAAACCATATATACAGAGGGGTTCAATCACTTGTATTAAAATTATCTAGGAACCAGAACCCTGTAATCATTCTGGTAAAGCTCTGTTGAAGCATTATAAATAATATAATAATAATTTACTTAAAGGGACAGTCTAGGCCAACAAAACTTTCATGATTCAGATAGAGCATGTAATTTTAAACAATTTTCCAATTTACTTTTATCACCAATTTTGCTTTGTTCTCTTGGTATTCTTAGTTGAAAGCTTAACCTAGGAGGTTCATATGCTAATTTCTTAGACCTTGAAGGCCACCTCTTTTCAGAATGCATGTTAACAGTTTTTCACCACTAGAGGGTGTTAGTTCATGTATTTCATATAGATAACACTGTGCTCGTGCACGTGAAGTTATCTGGGAGCAGGCAGGCACTGATTGGCTAAACTGCAAGTCTGTCAAAAGAACTGAAATAAAGGGGCAGTTTGCAGAGGCTTAGATACAAGATAATCACAGAGGTAAAACATATATAAATATAACTGTGTTGGTTATGCAAAACTGGGGAATGGGTAATAAAGGGATTATCTATCTTTTAAAACAATAAAAATTCTGGTGTAGACTGTCCCTTTAAGTGGCTACCAGGTGATAGAGCCAGAAGCATACAAAAAATCTGTTGCAGAGCACAGTGCATAAAGGGACATGATATCCCTTATTTGAAGCTAGTAATCCTGTTTAAACATGGTCATGCTTCCATCCAGCTAACAAGTGACCTTTCCCTCTCTGTCACCATAGAAATATGTCACCAAACCACTCTTTTATAAGAGGGGGTGTCCCACCATTCAAATATTGTTTTTCATGTCCTTATCATCATAGTCCGCAACTGCCAACCTCTTTTTATTATTTTGTTACTCGGGGCTCATACATCATTGTTTCTCTGATTAAACCTGCTAGTATCCAAAGTAATGGGAGGACTGGGTGAGTGGAATATATTTGACATTTTATGGATGTATATAAGAAACATTTCGGTGCAAGTGTATATACTGTTTAATTCTTTGAAAAAACTATTTTTACTACACTATGTACATTTAGACAGACATATTAGTTTGTAAACATTGAAACATTGTCAAAAATGGTTATATCATCACTCTGAAATTAGAATTTTGAGTAGTTTGAAAATGAAATGTATTTAGTTATGGATAGATGTTTTATTTATATGTATTCTTATATAAATTGCAAGATGGTGATGAATATTAAATATTTATAGTTTTTAATTGAATAATACAGGCATAGTGTCCTAATGTTTTGTGCTTTCGAAAGGTAAATTGATAAAAAATGTGAAACCATAAAAGGTGTGGGCACCTCACAAACAAAACACCAGCTTTTTGCCCGCAGCCTCTCTGTGTCCTGGTAATCAGTGTCTGACCAATCACCTCCCAGGCATGCCATGGACCCATCACACATGCAGTCCCCTCCCACAAAGTACTGGCAGCCCTTTGCCCTCAATATTTTAACCTCTAACATCCAATAAGTCATCCAGGGTTTTAAAATGCTTAGCAGTGAAAGAGTTAAAAATGAAAAATATTTTTAAATACCTTCTTTTGACATTGCCCCTTTAAAGTTTAGTGAATTTTCAGTTTAAACAAATCATTTATGACAGGGCTTGAGTAAGAGATAAGAGTAAAGGAGGAAACGTGATCTTGGTGGTGTTACTGAGCTTATCTCTTAACCTCTTAGTGACCAGCCCTTAAGGACAATCGCTGTACCCTGTAAGTGGGCTGTGTCCTAGGTTGTTAGCGCGCCATTCTCAGTACTGTTGGCAGGACCGCAATATATCTCTCATGTCTCAGGAGTGAAATAGTGCAGAAAGAGCATAATGGAGAACATGTGTCCCTGTGATCCTATGTCTGTCAGTGGGGTGCCTCCATTTATGCAATCAGCGTTTATCTCATGCTGCTGCTTGAAGCCTGAATGTGAGGCTATCCAGCAACAGTACAATAACTGTTAGAAATAACAGTTTGATTGTATACATAAAGGGATATTAAACTGTATGATATTGTAATATAAAATATTTAATTTTGTAGTATACTTTTATTATTTATTTTGTCCCCTTTTCCATTAATTTTACTCTGAAAATTGCCATTTTTTTTTAATTCCACTGAGTTTCTGTAAAGTAATGTATGCCACCATGTCTAAAATGAAGTTTTAACTTAATCTATCTATCTTGCAGCAAACAATTAGGAACATAAAACAGACAATAGCATAGACTAATAAAATTAAAAAAACTTTTTCAAACATGGTGGCACTAGGGTTGCTACCTTTAGTTCAGGCCAAACCTGAACATTCTTGCGCTGTGCATAGCAAAGCAAAATCTTTTTTCTAAAGTACACATTTTGTATTATAGTACATAAACACAAACTCGCACATAGATATTCACATTCTCACACACTATCTCACACACACTTACTCTCACACTCTCCAACATACTAGCACACATTCACATACGTTGTCTCACACACACAGACACACAAAGACACTAATTCTCTTACACACACTCTCTCACAAAGAAACTTTCACACAAACTCACACACACAGAAAGACACTGTCAAATGCAAAGACACACACTCTCACACACAAAGACACTTACACACACAAGGAAACTCTTTCACACACACTCCAACACTCAGACACACTTCCACACAAAGACACACACACACACACAAATGGCAACCCAAAGTGTACGAGCCAATCCACGGACAGGTGGCAACCCTAGGCGGCACCCATTACTATATAGAATCTAGAGTACTCTATAAAAACAAACTTTTACACTTATATCATCAATATTTAAACAACTAATTTAAGGATAAAAATACAGCAAAATATTATTCTAAGGGAAATCTTTGCTTTGAATACATCATTATGTCTAGCATGCATTTACTGTTTAATATCCCTTTAAATGAAGACTAGATACCAGCATGCCCAGTGCATGCTGGTATCAAGCTCAAATGCCAATCACTAGATGCCTCAGGAGTGAGGCGGTCCAGAAATTTACAAAAAAATGGCCCATGGTCATGTGATTACTGTGACATCCAGTCACAGTGATCACATATCAAAAATGATAAGTTATTGTTTGTTAATAATGGCTTGTCATGGCCCCTTCTCTTTTTGCCATTGAACGCGTACAGTGAAAAAAAGAATAAAAATAATTTTAACAAAAGGCCAGATTACAAGTGGCGTCCTATTTAGTGATTTTGCACATGTGCAAATAGCACTGGAAGTAAACAGGTTGAAAGTAAATTGTTTGGGTGCAAGCAAAACCCATTGTGCGTTAACTTCGGGACTTCGAATATCAAGACTGCATTAACTTTTTCTCCCCATAGACTTTTAATGGAGTACACTTTCCAAAAAAAGCCTAACATTTACCACTTAAAACCAAAGGTAGCTATGAATATTTACATTTTAAAGCTCTTCACATAGAAAATTTCATTTTATTTTTAATGATATATTTATATATGAATGATTTTTTTTAAATATATATATATATATATATATATATATATATATATATATATATATATATATATATATATATATATACACACAAAGAACATTTTCTATTATGTGAAGAACACTGGAATGTAAATATTTACAGTAAACACATTATTAAATTTTAAAATTTAATACAAATAATTTTTCTTATTTTAAGGTATTTGAGTGGAAAGGGCTCCAAAGTGTTTGTTAATATATGTGTTAGTGATGGGTGAATGTGGTAAAAAGTGCAATTAGCTTGATAGAATGAATAGTCCTGTGGACCTTTGTTTTGGACAATCAAATGTTGATAAGAATGAAAGACCATTAAAATTTGGTAATCAAATGTTATTTCTGGTTTACGAATGTTACTTTAGTTTTTGAATGTTCATATTCATAATTAGATCGAATATCCACATTTGAAATTTCAAATGTAACATTAAATTTAACAAATACTATTTAGATGTTCAATTGTTCATATGGTAGGGAATTTAGTAAATTAATACATAATAGATGCAAATATATTGATTTGAATTTTTCTATTTGTAATACTGCATAATTCAAATATTACATTTAAAGAGAACATTACAGATACTATTACAAATATATTGATTCAAATTTTTATTTATTTTTTCATTATTTTATTTTAATAAAGTGTTTTTTTGTATGTGCATTGCACCCCTAAATTTTATTTCTTGGCGATAAAATGCTTAAAACTAATGGCCCCTCTTTATCAATCTGTAGCTCTGTTGGCTGATCGCTACAGGAATGCATGGACAAGCCTGCAGCTGAGAGTTAGGAAGCAGCAGTCAACAGACTAAATCACTCAGGGTACTTCGCCCTGGGATGATTTACAACCCCCTACTCACACACCATTGGGCTAGCATGAGCAGGGGGCGGAATTTCACAAGCAAAGTGCAATATGCTGCCCTATTCAGTAATCCCAGATGAACAGGTTCACATGAGCAAACATTGTCCGTCCGACAGTTGATAAATGCCGGACAATGTGTCAAAATACCTCTAGATAAATACTCTGTTGTGTCTAAAGTCTACAAATATAATATATAGATATGTGTAGCAGTTTTGAATCGTGTGACCACTTTATAGCTTACAGTCAAAGCATAGCAAGTTTTACTGTTAAACCATTAATTCCATTTGTAGTATTTGACCTATATTTTCTATAAATTGCTTGGAAACATAGACATATGGGGTAGTCCTATAATCAGGAGAACATAATGAATCTATGTGTTGGTATTTTTCTTAAGCTACACTAGTTCTGTAGAAATGGTTATGATGAAAACTACAAAAAAAAAATGTTTTCCCCCTTTTTGTACCCAATGTTTTCAGTATTAAATTCCTATTTATTGTTATTTTATATACGCATATAAGGTATCACTAGAAAGGCCTTTTTGTCTGTAAAAAAAAAAAGAATAACTTAACAAGAGACATTTAAGGTGAACCCAATAGTGAGCAAAAATGGCAAAATTGCTTGCGTCATTTAAGCATCGAAACTGGGAAAATCTTGAAAAGGGCTCAGCAGCAGATATCAGGGGGCCTATTTATGAAAGGCCTGTCGGACATGATCCAACATTGCGGATCATGTCCGACAGACATCGCTTAATGCGAAGAGCAATACGCTCTCCGCATTCAGCATTGCACCAGCAGCTCTTGTAAAGACCGCTGCTTCATAACTGGTGTTTCTGGCATGTCTGAATGCTCGACAGAAACACAGGGCTTCAAGCTCCATACGGAGCTTGATAGATAGTTCCCCAGGTCTCTTCTCCATCTGATCATTGGTGAGCCTTTCCCTCTCTCCCAGTTCCACCCTGGAGTTCTGTATGGCAGCGTAAGTAGTTCAGCTTCCTTAGGGTTGCTTATAGTAATCATGGCTGAGATATGGTTAAGCTAGTATTGGTAAGCCCATGGTATTTTACTTTTAAAGGGACATTCTACACAAGATTTTCACGTACCTGTATACAATACTAGCCCTGCATTAATCCCCCACCATACGGTGCAACATCATGGAAGGCAAAATTAAAAGATTATTTTTTAAAAAAACTTTACTTATTCACCCGGCAAACTCCTTCTACATACTGAGTGGGCCAGTTTTTTGTGTAATGGCAGCCAATCATACTGCACTCAGTTGTAAGAGCTCTGATGTGAGTCCGTTCTGCTCTGCATACGCAATACATCTGCAAGAGTGTCTCATCTCTGAGCTTTCCCCAAGGATATGTTGAAGCTCACTTTTGTTCCAGGTCTGGTGTATGGAATGTACATACAGAGTGGTCATAGCCTGTTCCATCATAGTTTGGGGTGAAATAAAGTGTGCATATTGTAAAGGGTATTTTTTACTATACATAATTAAACAATATATATTACAACCTCTAATTGTTTAATATCCCTTCAAGCATGTGGAACTCATTACCAAAGGAGGTAGTGAATGCCAATACCCTAGATACATTTAAAAATTATTTGGATACATTTCTGTCTATAAACAAAATTCATGGATATGATTGCTAGCATTAAATGGGTCACCTTTTAGTGGTAGTATTTAAGCTTAACTGGAGCTTTTTGTATATATTTTAGATTTGTATAGGTTGAACTCGATGGACTTCGGTCTTTTTTTAACCTCATCTACTATGTTACTATGTTAGATAGCTGTAGAAAGGTCAGCTGTAATCAGCTGCACAGAGTTGGGTGCACAAGATTCAGTATGGAATATAAACAATATAGTATCTGTGCTAGCTGCACAAAACTGCCACAGCAAAGTTCCCTAGGTACAGAAAAATAGGAATAAGACTGCTGAACACCCTCCCCCCCAATTAAAAAACAAAAACAAAAAACAACTGTATACATCACTGTGCTTGTGTACTTGTGCTAAGCATCTGCATAAATATGCACACCATGGTTCATACCTCTTTTGTAATATGCACTAGCACAACATGTATGGCTGTAATGCCCATCCAATGGAATAGTGTTGGCCTGGTTATTATAGTGAAATATCTTTCACTGTGCAAAGTAATTAGAAAACAATATGAGGAAAATTATTTTACTGAATGACTAATATTTGCAAACCTATTTAGATTAGAATGGAACATGTGACTTTTAGATACCTTTGACCTTTAACTTATGACTTCCGTGTTCCATTAAAAGTCATAAACTACTCAGTGTATGACCTGGTCAAAGTAATCATGTAGTATATAATCACAGCTGTTTTGAACAAGTGTGCTAGATACATAAAATCTGCAAGATTCCCAAGATACATTTACTTATAATGTTGATAAAAAATCCATTAGAATGAAATATATTGCCATATAGTTATGCACACACTGCATTTAATTGATGGTGATAGTAGTGCCATTTTGGGTTTCAGAATGGATAAAGATTTTCCCATTGTTGTTTATTTCAGGCAATGAGAAGAAAAGTATTTTAATGACAAAATGGACTATCAAATCTGGGCAGAATAAATAGCTAATATGCCCATCCTGATGTGAAATAAATTCTTTATGCATAAAACCTGATAAGTAAATCATGAAATCAAGAATTTTAGAAAAAAATTGAGCATACTAATAATAAAGTATTCTATGACACCTGTATACTAGAACAGTGTTTTTCAACCAGTGTGCCGCGGCACACTAGTGTGCCATGAGAGATTTTCAGGTGTGCCGCGGCAGACTGACAACAGTGTGACATATTTTTTAAATGTTGATTGTTTTTTTATTCTAGGCCGTTTTTTTTATTTTGAGTGAGATGATGACTGATTGGGGGTAGGGGACTTTTCCCAGTGCAGGGGTGTCCCTCTTTCAAATTTTTAAATATTGTGTGGTATGTGACAGGCTCATCAGGCATCATTTACAACCATCACATATTGACATTCATTCACAGACAATCATTATGATTGTTTGTGAATGAATGTCAATATGTCAGGTATAGTTTGTAGGAGGCACGGCATGACAGCACAGTACATTGTTTGTGTATGTATGTATATATACATACACTGTATTAGGCTACAATGTGTTATTTTGTAAAATTTTGGGATGGTGGTGTGCCGCAGGATTTTTTAATGTAAAAAAGTGTGCCACGGCAAAAAAAAGGTTGAAAATCACTGTACTAGAATGTTCACAGTGAAGAGAACCAACCTCACTTTGAGGTTATATAGTCATTATTAGTTCTTAATACATGTAAACCTTGGCTCTGGAGTTGAATCTGAACAGTATTACATGATGAAGAGAGAAGGCCTTTGTAATATATGAGGAATCTGTTGGTAAAATATAGTGAAATAACAATATGTATGTTGAATTAGGACGCCTTAAATGAGCAACACATTAGTTATAAAAAAGGCATATTATACTTTAATAATAATAAGGTTGAACAAAACACAGGAATATGCACATATCTGTAACTTATCTAATTAATATGCTAAATCACCAACAATTCATTATTCTTGTAGACTATCTACTGACCCCCTGTCACCAGCCACCTTACACAAATTATTTAAACAGACCTTCTAATGCAAAAATTACATGAGCTAATTCATTAATTGCATCACTAACTGTAGACATCTCTGGGTTAAAAAATAAATAAAAATAAAAATAAATAATTAAAAATAAATATATATATGTTCTGCTCAGAGCCACAGGCATTGTAACTCCTGAGAAGAAAACAGCTGGTGAGCCAATCAGGAGTGGCAGTCTCTTGACCTGCCAATCACAGGCTATGTTCTGTTTTTGAACTGCAGTGCTCAAGTGGGATTTTATATTTGTGTTGAACTCATTGCAGGGGGTTGACATGTAGTTTTCTAGGGTCAATATTGAACAAATTACATGCTTGAATAAATAAGATCTTGTCATTTCTGCATTCCATTGTCCATTTAATTCTCAGCTCTGCTTCCCTGTGACACCCCTGATTGAGAGTTTCTGATGTAAATGTTTCCCTGATAAACACAACAGAGTTGCCCCCTCCTATGCCAACCTCTTTATGGGGTGGTGGGAGCTGCGCCACGTCTTTGGAGAAAGAAATCCATTCAGGAATAAAATAAAGCACTTTTATAGGTATATTGATGACCTGTTTTTTATATTTGAGGGCAGTGAATCTGAAGCAGATTCCTTTTGTGAATTCATGAATCACAATGACGATGGAATCAGACTTGTAGGAGAAAACAATGCAGAAACTATTAATTTCCTAGACTTAGAAATCTCTGCCAATATGACAGAGAATAAAATTGAAACCAGTCTTTACAGAAAGCCCACTGCAGGCAACACACTGCTGTCATTTAAATCTTGCCATCCCAAACATGTACTTAAGGGCATCCCTAAGGGGGAGTACATTAGGGCTAGAAGAAATTGTACCAATGAAGAACAATATGAGGAAAACAGCAATTTAATCACCAATAGATTAAGACAAAGAGGCTACACTGATGATATTCTAGATGAAGCAAAAGAGAGTATAAAAGACATCCCTAGAGAACATTTTCTCAAATATAAAAAGAAAGAAAAGCAAGTCATGACTACTGCACCTAAATTTATAACCACCTACAGTACAGATTACTACAAAATCTGTGATATAATAAGGGAAAGTGTTCCCATTTTGTACACAGATCCCATTCTGAAGGAGATAGTGCAGCAGGGAATAAACTTTATACCTAGGAGAGGTAAAACCTTAGCCAATCATCTATCACCATCTGATATGATGAATAAAAATAAAACTAACACCAATTGGCTCCAAGGAAAGAAAGGCTTTTATAAATGCAGAAGAAAGGATTGCACAACCTGTGAACATGCTTTAGAGGGTAATACTTTTCACTCTAGTACAACAAAAAATGATCACAAGATAAAAATTTTTATCAACTGTAACACCACACATGTGGTTTATCTTCTGACATGCACAATTTGCAATTGTCAGTATGTTGGTAAAACGAAGCGCCCTATCAAAGACAGGTTCCTAGAACATTTACGTTCTGGGAAAGATGAGAAATCTGACACTCCAATTTCAAGACACTTTAAAAGTCTTCATGATTCAGACATGTCTAGTTTAATTTTACAAGGAATTGATCATGTACCCCATTGGAGAAGAGGAGGTAACAGGGAGGATAAACTAAATAAACGAGAGGTCTATTGGATTTTTTCCCTTAAGACAAGCAACCCCTTAGGTCTAAATATGAGGAGGGATCTTGATTTATTCACTTAATAATTGCATTTCTTCTTATGCATGTAATCACAGACCTTTATAAAATATCCCCTTATGGGATTTATATATTCCTCTTATTGTCAATAAATTCCAAAGGTTTAAAGTAGGACTAATTTTCTTTTTGATATGTGTTATAACTGGTAAAACAAAAATAATTCATACAGAGGGAGAGGTATACATAAATTTTATAATTGCAAACAGAAATAAACATCCTCTCTATAAACATTTAACAGAAGTATTTAACTATCATGAATGACAGGTTTACATTTTTGCTTGATTTACATCTGTTTGATATATAGTGTTTATAAACTCTTGTATACTGTTTAGGGTCCATAGTCAATTATACCATGGTATAAATTACTCTAAATCATACTGTGTCTTTAAAATCGTGGTATAAGTAAAGGTGTGTCAGACTAGCCTAACATGCAGTGAACAAGTGAGCATGCTCACGAAACATGTCTGCTTGACTATCTGACACACCTGTGTTATGTTTTTACCTGTGAGCCTGCTGGGCCTGCGTGCCTAACTATATGCTTTTACATTTGTGCCGAAATAAATGAATAGTAACTTTTAAGTTGGACTAAGTGTCTCTGTGGTGCGCCCTTACACTGGATATCTTTACATTTGCTTTGTAAGTTGGCAGACTTACTTTTTGGGCTGCATAACAGGACAAACCGAAATTACACCCACTCTCCATTGAGCCGTTTGGAGGACTGATTACTCCACCCCCTGCAGTCATCGCATAGGGAGCGGTGAGTTGAGCGCTACACACACAGAACAACTGTGTACATTTGGATTGATTTCTGCTTATCTGTGTGAAAGCTGCCGTCCGGACTAAGGAACCAGAGGAATTACCGCAGAAGTGAAGGCGGGTAAGAGATTACAGCATATTGCTCTTTCCTAGCTGTTTTTCGTAAGCATTACTTTGTTGGTTGACGGATATGCAGGCTGAAAGATAGACCTGCAGGTTGATATCTGTTCCGGTCCGGGATATATACTCTCTGCATTGGTTTAAAATCGGCTGAAGACGAGGTGGGTTGTTATTATTTGCTAACATTGCAATATAGGCACTTACGTTGTCATAAATCTTAGGCTCACAGGTATTGGACTTTTTAAGCTGTATACAAATATCTTCTAATAACACATATTAAAATGGATAATGAAGAAATGGAATGTTATGTACTAAGGGACTTTAATGAGGAATCTAATGATACTTATGAGGAAGTTGCACATACTATTGATACGCTATTCTTTGAAATTGATTCTCTGCGCAAAAAGGATATAAAATTAGATCTGGACATTAAAACCTTTTTGATATACAAGAATGACAAACGTATTCCAAGAGGATTGAGAATCAAAAAGTTTCCATCATTTATTACATATGATATTGATTTCATTAAAAAATGGAACAACATTTTGGATACCTGTTCCTTTGCATTAATTGACCTATTAATAGATTTCAAAAGAAAGCAAAGAAAGGATCTATTGCAAGAGATGAAAGAAGTGCAAATACAATTACGAGAATTTCAAAAAGAAAAAGAATTCAAAGAATATGATAAAAAATTTGAACAGTCAATGATTAGTTTCAGACAGGAACTTTGGCATTTTAAATCGAATAAAATGTCAAGAGATAAAAAGGATTACGAATTAAATCAAGTATATAAATGGTCACATGAGGAATACTCAAGGAATAAATTCAGGTCACACAAATTAGGTAGACAGAATCCTAACAAGAAGGGGTCTGGCAAACAAAAAGGAAAATCAGTCACATTCTCAGACACTGAATATGAGATAGACTCATCAGACAATGAGAACACAGAAGAATGTGCTACAGCAGTATTTCATTCGTTACAGGAAATGGAGCCAGAAGAAGGCACTAGTGAGAAGTCAAAAAACGGGGAAGGTACAATTGCAGTAACAGCAAGAAAAAAACGCATAGAGGAAGAAGAGGCAAAAGCAACAACAAGAAAAACAATAATAAAGCCCAAGAAGTCCGGTCAGGTCAAACAAGGATACAGGGGCAAGTCCTTCCACACGAAATATGTGACAAGATCACAAGGACAGAAAAAACAGACCTGAATTTAAATGTCATAAATTTGTCTACTGTTCCTTTAAATGAAACTCAAATTTCTCTCTTATCCAAAGGTCTCAATTTTGTTCCCTCCGCACACTTTAACCTATTTGAAACTGTGTTAGATGTGAATCGATATGTGCGCAAGCTCACTCTACAGAAACACTTTTATGGGATGAGTGAGCAGGAGTCTAACAAAACTGAGACCAAAAAAACAACTAATAATGAAATCTCTGATAATTTGTTTTCTTTTTCTGAATTGTGCACTATCAATGATTTAAATGAATTAATGGGGGAAGGTGATACATCCAATAGTGATATTTCTAAAGAATTAGAGGCCAGATGTGATCATGTAAAGAAGAAAAGCTCTTTTTACCCTGTACATGCCCGTCCAAAAGCTTTGGACATCTTTCAAAAAACAATTGAGGAGAAACTCACTATACTGAGTGAGAAAAATTTAAAGAAATCAAATAACTCCTCTAATTTAACAGCCAGTGAAAAAAATGCATTAAAAAGTCTGTCTGATAATGAAACAATCCTCATTAGACCATCTGACAAAGGGGGTAATGTCGTTATTTTGAACAAAAAAGACTATATAATGGAGGCTAGGAGGCAACTGGATGATAAAGAGGTATATAGCAAACTACAGAACAATCCCACGAAGTTATACAAACATGAATTGGTGGGTATTGTTTTGTTTGCAAAACATAACAATATAATAAGTGCTGCTACTAAAGATGCACTTATACCCTCTCATCCAGTTGCCCCTATCTTCCATTATTTTCCCAAAATACATAAGGACCCTGTATGTCCTCCAGGGCGTCCCATCATCGCAGGGATTGGTTCTCTCAATGAACCTCTTAGTGATCTGATAGACACCTTTTTACAACCCCTAGTCAAAGGACTTTTAACCCATATACAAGACACAACTGCTATCTTGACAAAATTAGATAAAGTAAGATGGGAATCCAGTTTCAGATTTTTAGTGGTGGATGTCACCTCTCTTTATACCTGTATTCAGAACAATAAAGGCATGGTTGCAATAGAATTTTTTCTTGACTCATACAGTGAATATGACTCAGCCACTAAGACTTTTATTTTAAGAGCTATTGAGTATCTCCTAACGCATAATTTTTTTATGTTTGGCACTGAATTCTTTCTCCAGAGGCGTGGTACAGCTATGGGGGCTAAGTTTGCCCCCTCCTATGCCAACCTCTTTATGGGGTGGTGGGAGCTGCGCCACGTCTTTGGAGAAAGAAATCCATTCAGGAATAAAATAAAGCACTTTTATAGGTATATTGATGACCTGTTTTTTATATTTGAGGGCAGTGAATCTGAAGCAGATTCCTTTTGTGAATTCATGAATCACAATGACGATGGAATCAGACTTGTAGGAGAAAACAATGCAGAAACTATTAATTTCCTAGACTTAGAAATCTCTGCCAATATGACAGAGAATAAAATTGAAACCAGTCTTTACAGAAAGCCCACTGCAGGCAACACACTGCTGTCATTTAAATCTTGCCATCCCAAACATGTACTTAAGGGCATCCCTAAGGGGGAGTACATTAGGGCTAGAAGAAATTGTACCAATGAAGAACAATATGAGGAAAACAGCAATTTAATCACCAATAGATTAAGACAAAGAGGCTACACTGATGATATTCTAGATGAAGCAAAAGAGAGTATAAAAGACATCCCTAGAGAACATTTTCTCAAATATAAAAAGAAAGAAAAGCAAGTCATGACTACTGCACCTAAATTTATAACCACCTACAGTACAGATTACTACAAAATCTGTGATATAATAAGGGAAAGTGTTCCCATTTTGTACACAGATCCCATTCTGAAGGAGATAGTGCAGCAGGGAATAAACTTTATACCTAGGAGAGGTAAAACCTTAGCCAATCATCTATCACCATCTGATATGATGAATAAAAATAAAACTAACACCAATTGGCTCCAAGGAAAGAAAGGCTTTTATAAATGCAGAAGAAAGGATTGCACAACCTGTGAACATGCTTTAGAGGGTAATACTTTTCACTCTAGTACAACAAAAAATGATCACAAGATAAATTTTTTTATCAACTGTAACACCACACATGTGGTTTATCTTCTGACATGCACAATTTGCAATTGTCAGTATGTTGGTAAAACGAAGCGCCCTATCAAAGACAGGTTCCTAGAACATTTACGTTCTGGGAAAGATGAGAAATCTGACACTCCAATTTCAAGACACTTTAAAAGTCTTCATGATTCAGACATGTCTAGTTTAATTTTACAAGGAATTGATCATGTACCCCATTGGAGAAGAGGAGGTAACAGGGAGGATAAACTAAATAAACGAGAGGTCTATTGGATTTTTTCCCTTAAGACAAGCAACCCCTTAGGTCTAAATATGAGGAGGGATCTTGATTTATTCACTTAATAATTGCATTTCTTCTTATGCATGTAATCACAGACCTTTATAAAATATCCCCTTATGGGATTTATATATTCCTCTTATTGTCAATAAATTCCAAAGGTTTAAAGTAGGACTAATTTTCTTTTTGATATGTGTTATAACTGGTAAAACAAAAATAATTCATACAGAGGGAGAGGTATACATAAATTTTATAATTGCAAACAGAAATAAACATCCTCTCTATAAACATTTAACAGAAGTATTTAACTATCATGAATGACAGGTTTACATTTTTGCTTGATTTACATCTGTTTGATATATAGTGTTTATAAACTCTTGTATACTGTTTAGGGTCCATAGTCAATTATACCATGGTATAAATTACTCTAAATCATACTGTGTCTTTAAAATCGTGGTATAAGTAAAGGTGTGTCAGACTAGCCTAACATGCAGTGAACAAGTGAGCATGCTCACGAAACATGTCTGCTTGACTATCTGACACACCTGTGTTATGTTTTTACCTGTGAGCCTGCTGGGCCTGCGTGCCTAACTATATGCTTTTACATTTGTGCCGAAATAAATGAATAGTAACTTTTAAGTTGGACTAAGTGTCTCTGTGGTGCGCCCTTACACTGGATATCTAAACACAACAGAGAGTTTGCATTGTAGAGCCTGTAGAGAGGGTGTGCAGCCACATCCGGTATTCAGCATCACTGCAGTGGTCTACAAATAACAATAATGCAGACAGAGGGCAGGTTGTGGGCATCTTATAGTACTGAGGAAATCTGTTTTTTCTTGAGTTAAATTAATCAATTTTGTGTATGAAAATATTGTTTAAAACATTATTTTAAATGTATCATTTACAATTTAAATATTTGATGCCTCTGACATGACATCTGCAGGTTTCTTGTAGCCCCTAATGACTTTGTATATGAGCATTTGTGGAAAAAAAACTGTGAATACCTTTTCATCATGAGCTCACTTAAAGGAACATAACCCCCCCCCCCCCTAAAAACTCATACATTTGACAGAGCTATATTTAAACATTAAAATATTTTTATTTGCGGGTTAAGAAGAAAAAAAGCTATTTAAATTGATTATGAAATCAAGAGAAAAAGCATGTTTGTGCATAACTGATTGTACTACTGGCTGATAAGGACAACTCCCACAACTCTATTGGTGGATTTGTTTTTAAAGTTTTTAAATCAATATATAAAAACATTAGCTTGTATAACTTATATATAGATAGCCATGTCCTCCTTGGCATAATAATAACTGATCCCTTGTTTCCTCAAATATGTATATTATATACAGGATATTCCACCAGCACAGCAGGCTTTTCAGGGGCACATTCTTCACATTCTAGCTAAGACTTTTATTGTTGATTGTTCATTAACTTTGTATGCATGTACACTGCAATTTTATTTTCTTCTGTCCTTTAGCAGTATTTGGAGTGCTTGTATAGCTTTGTCCAATGAATTACAATTTTTTTAAGAATTACAATAATTGATACATTTACTGTAAAATGTCTAAATACTGTTGATGACTTCTACGTTAACTGCACATTTTTTAGGCATGAATTGTGCTTGTCCAACACTCCCTAGAAAGGTTAAAAATCTAAATCTGTGACCTACATTTTCTTTAAATTTTGCAAATCATCTAGATCAGTGGTTCCCAACCTTTTTTCCCTCCCGTACCCCTTGATTAGGCCTTTCATTTTTGAGTACACCCTCTCTTCATTACCCCACCTATACCTCAAAATAAAGGATGCGCTTTTTTTATAGGGGAGGTAATCTATACCTGAATGACATACGACTGTACGTGTATCAACAGGATTAAAGCTCAGATCTCATTCTCAGGAGAAGCCCTGCTGTGTGGCTGGCGCCCCTGGCAGCTGCCTGGTTGCCCCTAAACAGGGCCCTGGGGGGGAGTCAAAGTGTAATAATCATAAAAATAAATATTTAAATTTGTGAGATCAGATCGATATTAACCACCCAGCCACTATGCACGTTTTTAGTTGGAAGTGAAGCAATCTGAATCAAGCAAGCACTAGCAGCAGTACTTTACTTACCGGCACTGACTATAACTTATTTGGGGATGCAGACCCGCCTCGTCTGTGTGAGCCACAACCTCCATGGCTTTACCACACGTGTCCACGCAGCTACGCTGCTGCACTGCTGCTTCTAACTGTGCACTCACAGTCAAAATTTTGTGCACGGCACGGGGTGGGTGGAGCAGGAGGCTAAGCTGTCTGGTGACACAGGGTGATCATTAATATGTGGACCGGAGTCATTCACACCCAGTCCACATATTTAAGGTGCAGGGGCTCCCATCTGCCTATATGCCAGGCCAGGACTTCACTTGTCACTTTCCGGCTGAGAGCTCCTTCCTTCCACAGTTCAACGATGTTTATTAGTTGATGACCCATTGAGAGTGCCCCCCCGACCCTCCCCCGCATCTTCCGCCATTACCAACAATATTTTTGCGTACCCCCAACCGGTCTGCCAAGTACCCCCAGGGGTACGCATACCACAGGTTGGGAACCGCTGATCTAGATGTTTTAGGCAATTTGCAACATTAGATAATCGAGGTTACAGATTTTGCTTTATGGCCTTTCTAGGGAGTGTGGGACAATCACAGTTTAAAACACAAAAACAAAATATGTTTATTGTCTCTTTAAAAAGAACACTAAAGTCAAAATGTATCTTTCATGATTCAGATAGAGAACCCAATTGTAAACAACTTTCAAATTCACTTCCATTATCTAAATATGCACAATATTTTTATGTGCACACTTTGTGAGTCACCAGTTCCTGAGTTTATGCATTTTGTGATTGGCCGATGGCTATCACATCAGTGTTAAGGACTATGAAACTAACTATGGAATTTGTTGAAAATAAATCTACTACTTGTGTGAAATTCAAACTAAGTGCTTTTGCATTGTCTTTTTATTATGCATTTAGTGTTCTGCACTGTAGTCAGCTTTGGCTTTTTAAAACTCTGATAAGGCACTGTAGTGTGTCCCTTTGCTATTACAGCTTATCTTACTATGAAACATTATGCCATTTTTTATTTTTTTATTGTGGGTACATTTCAAGCAGAAACAGGAGTGATCTTTGCCTTCCTTGCTATAAAATCTGAAAGTGAAGAGACAGGATCACAAAATAATAATGATAATGAAAAGCTGTTCAATGTACTTTTAAGGGACATTTTACTATAAAATGTTCTCCCCTTTAATATTTGTATTGATATATTTCACCTGCTGTAGTGTATTAATAGCTGCTTTATCTATATTTTATCTTTTTGAAATAACTGGTTTAGCCAGTTGATACCTGTACAGAAACTGGCTATAGAAAAGATATGCAAGCAAGAGGCAGCAGTAGAAATAACCTCCTAGTGGGAGTGGCATTGTACTTCAGTAATCATTTCCATTGAGAGAATTTGACTCTTAATCCACATGTTAAAGGGACTGCAAATGATTGGTCCTATAAAATGTCTTTATATGTTCTCACCCTTGGTAGTACTTCTTTTACACACCCCGCATTCACATTCTTTATTGTTGGACAAAAAAAAGTTTGCATTTCTCTGACTATAAGGCAGCCCAGTGAAAGCTGTCTCCAATCATAAACCTGTCTGTAATCGTATACCTGTGCCAACTGCCCATTTAAATAAATCATATGCGCAGATGTACAATGACAATCATAATAAAGTCAAATATGGTTGTATTTGTATTGTTGCTACAAATACTATATAAGGTTACATGTGTATCAGTATCTGTTTACAGTGTTGCTGTTTTTTCTTTGTATTTACATTTCTTTGATTGTAATATGAAAATTTACATCTGGAAAAAAATGTTTGAGCTTTTACTTACATTACATAATGTATGGCATACATCTATCACACACCAGCCAATAAGCCTACATACCATCGATCATGCAGCTTGCATTTGGTTGGCTACTTTACACATTACTTTTTCCTGTCAAAGAGGGTGAAAAATTCTAAAATGACTTACCTATAAATTCCCATTTTACCTTTACAGTTATAAAAATGCTTAATGCTACAAATAATGGGGGATATTTATCATATGTCTGTCGGACCTGATCCGACAGTGCGGTTCAGGTCCAACATACCTCGCTGAATGCGGAGAGCAATACACTCTCCGTATTCAGCATTGCACCAGCAGCTCTTGTGAGCTGCTGGTGCAACGCCGCCCCTGCAGACTCACGGCCAATCGGCCACCAGCAGGGGGGTGTCAATCAACCCGGCGATGTCTACCCGCCTGCTCAGAGCAGGCGGACAGGGTTATGGAGCAGCGGTCTTTAGACCGCTGCTTCATAACCGCTGTTTCTGGTGAGCCTGCAAACTCGCCAGAAACCCGGGGCTTCAAGCTCCATTCGGAGCTTGATAGATAGGCCCAATGTCTCAATTAGAGTTGTATAGGATATCGAATATCAAATATACAGGTTTGATTATTTAAAGAGATATTAAACAATATTTTATTGTAATATAAAATGTTTAATTATGTGTAATTAAAAAACTTTGCAGTACACTTTCATTATTTATTTTGTTCCCTTTCCTGTAATTTAAAGGCCCAGTAAATGCACTATATTTCCAATTTTAACAAATTCATGATTCAAAGACAATGCAATAGCACTTAGTCTAAACTTCAAATGAGTAGTTGATTTTTTTTTCTGACAAATTTAATAGTTATGGCTATTTCCACTCATCATGTGACAACCATCAGTCAATCACAAATACAAATACGTATATTCTGTGACTTCTTGCACATGCTCAGCAGGAGCTAGTGACTCAAATGTGTAAATATAAAAAGACTGTGCACATATTGGTAATGGAAGTAAATTGGAAAGTTGTTTAAAATTGCGTGCTCTATCTGAATCAAGTTTAATTTTGACTTTGACTCATGGGTGCCACCATGTTATCTACTGAAGACAATTAGGGACAGATATAAAACAGGCAATAAAAGAGACTATCTAAAAAAGTTTCCACACAGCTTTTTTTGCACAGAGATAAATAGAAAACTAGTTCAAACATGGTGGCGGCCATTATTTTATAGAAACTAAACCTTTACACTTCTATTTTCAATATTTAAACAGCTAATATAATTGTAAAAATACATCTACATACTATTCAATAAGTTAATCTTTGCTTTGAATACATTATTAGGACTAGCATGTATCTGCTGTTTAACATCCCTTTAAAACATATTTCCTATATTATTGTTATCATTATTATTATTATGATTATTATTATTATTATTATTAATATTTGTTTGTTCCCCACTGTGTTGAGCGAAATGAGAAGAGCAAATTAGAAAATAGCCCTGTGTGTGTAAAATTCTATGTGGATCACTGACATCTCAGCAACTGCTATTAAATAGCCCTACAACCCCCTTTAGCCTTATCTATATTGACACTCTGATAGAGAGTGATGAGAGTAAAGAAGCACTTAACTGACAAGAGCAGCACAATATAGATGCCTGCAAATAATATCTTAATAGGTTATGGAAGTCAATTAGTTGGCTTTAAAGAAATTCCTCTGGTAAAAAATACAGATAAAATATAAAGTAATCATTTGTGTCATACAGATAATAAACAACATCTGCTGTAGATTGTGTAAACCACCCTCATCCTGGCCCATCTGGTGTGGGTCAAATGTTTTAATTGCACTACATTAAAATTGTTGTTATTTTGTTTTTGAGCCAACACATTCCTCAGTCCTATATCTAAGTGTATAGCCGTTTTCTTTTTTCATAATAAGTTTGGATATCTTATTAAAAAAGTGCTGACTTTTTGTTGTGGTTGGTAGAATTTTTCAGGCTTTTATAGTAGTGGCTTAAAACCATTAAAAAATATGTTAAAAAGTTTTTTGGCCAATGTTTTACACCCTTAAACATACCTAACAATATTTGCAGCACAGAGAGGTGTACGGAACTGTAGTGGCCCACCAGAGTTTAATTGATGGAGCCGCTTTGGGATAGGTGGAACTGCAGTTGTGTTACGAATAAGGTTGTCATGCCATGGAAGCAGATTTGTGGTGGAGATAGGCAGTCCCTAAAAACCTACCCTTACTGGGTAAGCTGTGGGATGAACAACAGGCAGACTTTCAAACCTGTAACTATGCTACAATATCTGGGACAGTTCAAAATATCTACCAAAATCTTTTGGTGTTGAATCACCCTTGATATATCTTACTTTTCCTGAACACCAGTTCCCATTCCATTGCAGGACTGTTTACCTTATTCTCTTTTATCGGTAACCTCGTTAAAGTGACATAAAACCAAAAAAAAATAAAAAAAAATTCATGATTTATGCAATTTTTAACAACTTTTCAATTTACTTCTATTATCAATGTTTTTTCGTTCACTTGGTATCTCTTGTTGAAAAGCAAGAAAGTAAGCTCAGGAGCATACACGTGTCTGCAGCACTATATGGCAGAAGCTTTGTTAAGGAAATAAATGGCAGCACTTTTTGTCCTGCCATGAAGTATTCCAGATATGTGCAAGCTGCCTATCAGGTACAGTATCTCACAAAAGTGAGTACACCCCTCACATTTGTGTAAATATTTTATTATATCTTTTCATGTGACAACACTGAAGAAATGACACTTTGCTACAATGTAAAGTAGAGAGTGTACAGCCTGTATAACAGCGTAAATTTGCTGTCCCCTCAAAATAAATCAACACGCAGCCATTAATGTCTAAATCGTTGGCAACAAAAGTGAGTACATCCCTAAGTGGAAATGTCCAAATTGGGCCCTAAGTGTCAATATTTTGTGTGGCCACCATTATTTTCCAGCACTGTCTTAACCCTATTGAGCATGGAGTTGACCAGAGCTTCACAGGTTGCCACTGGAGTCCTCTTTCACTTCTCCACTTCTCCATGATGACATCAGCTGGTGGATGTTAGATACCTAGGGCTCCCCCACCTTCCATTTGAGGATGCCCCACAGATGCTCAATAGGGGTTAGGTCTGGAGACATGCTTGGCATGCTTGACACTCCCACCACCATGATTGACTGTAGGCAAGACACACATGTCTTTGTACTCCTCACCTGGTTGCGGCCACACACGCTTGACACCATCTAAACCAAATAAGTTTATCTTGGTCTCATCGGACCACAGGACATGGTTCCAATAATCCATGTCCTTAGTCTGCTTGTCTTCAGTAAACTGTTTGTGGGCTTTCTTGTGCATCATCTTTAAAAGAGGCTTCCTTCTGGGACAACAGCCATGCAGACCAATTTGATGCAGTTTGCAACATGTGGCCTGAGCACTGACAGGCTGACCCCCACCCCTTCAACCTCTGCAGCAATGCTGGCAGCACTCATACGTCTATTTCCCAAAGATAACTTCTGGATATGACGCTGAGCATGTGCACTCAACTTCTTTGGTAGACCATGGCGAGGCCTGTTCTGAGTGGAACCTGTCCTGTGAAACTGCTGTATGGTCTTGCCCACCTTGCTGCAGCTCAGTTTCAGAGTCTTGGCAATCTTTGTATAGCCTACACTATCTTTATATAGAGCAAAAATTCTGTTTTTCAGATCTTCAGAGATTTCTTTGCCATGAGGTACTATGTTGAACTTCCAGTGACCAGTATGAGAGTGTGAAAGTGTTAATAGCAAATTTAACACACCTGCTCCCCATTTACACCTGAGACCTTGTAATACTAATGAGTCACATGATTCTGGGGAGGAAAACACAGCTAATTGGGCCCAATTTGGACATTTCCACTTAGGAGTGTACTCATTTTTGTTGCCAACGGTTTAGACATTAATGGCTGTGTGTTGAATTATTTTGAGGGGACAGCAAATTTACACTGTTATACAGGCTGTACACTCACTACTTTACATTGTAGCAAAGTGTCATTTCTTCAGTGTTGTCACATGAAAAGATATATTAAAATATTTACTCACTTTTCTGAGATACTGTATCTCTTCAACAAAGAATACCATGAGAACTAAGCAAAATATTTTAAAATTGTATGCCCTTTATGAATTACAAAAGAAAAAAAAATGTGGTTTCATGTCCATTTAATATTTAAAATACATAAATACATAAAGAAAAATGTCAATAAATGAATACAAAAATAAAACTTGTCCTGTGACCTGAGAACCCAGCTCTGCAATAATGAGATACCACCAGAAATGTGTATTCATTTTATGTTTTAAATACTTCACCAATAGATGCTAACTGGAGTTGCTGAGATAACAAACTGTGACAGATTGATTCATTATACTACCAAGTGTTATAGTTATCTGAGTGGTACCTTATTGAAATGTTGCTGCAATCATAATGCTGTAAAAACATAGCACATTTAAAATGTGAGAGCTTCTATGCTATTACAAGAACCTACTATAATGAGGAATGCATAAAGAAAAGGAAAATATGGGACACTGTAAATCTGGTAACAATGCAAAATCATTTGTATTATTAGCTTTTGTCTGCCGTATGTTGTATATTGATCTCTGTCTTTAAATATAATCTAAACATTATTCACAAAGCTTGTTACTTAACATGTCCAGATTCCTTAAGCAAACTAAAGCATATGACGAGAAATATAAATACAAAGGCTACATAAGTAAACATCCCATGCCATTTTTCTTTTTAATTCAGTCATGGAAGCTTTGCAAAGATGTGGTTCCAGCTGTCTTGTGTGTATGTGTACAGAGATGGTGTTCCCGTAGCCCACCCATTTCCTGTTTAATAAGAAGACTTTTCATGGCCAGGTGTTATCAGAGTTGGAAGCCAATGTTTTCACAAGCTGTGGGTCGTTTTACTTTCTTTAGAAGTAACAGACACCTCATTAAATTCTTCAGAAGCTCCATCTCACTTCCTTTTAAAATGCATCCCTGAGATAATGATTGTTGATATTTTCATTGTAGCCTTGTGGGATAATTGGAAGAAGATGATGGTAATCTCAACATCAAAGGGACGTAAACTTGTACATTTTCAGTTTATGTTATATATGATTTTTTTTTACATTTTTATGATTATGATATGATATATCATATAATGATATGATTATATTTATATTCCAGTTTTTGTTTTTATGCTTATGAAGCGTCACTGTCCACCAATTAAGTGTGAGTTATGTTTATCAGCCAGTAAGCAATTAGTTTAAAGGGACAGTCTACACTTTTAATGCTTAAAAAAGATAGATAATACCTTTTACTACCCATTCCCCAGCTTTGCACAACCAACATTGCTAGATTAATATACTTTATAACATTTAAACCTCTAAATTTCTGCCTGTTTCAAAGGCTCTATAGACAGCCTATTATCAGATGTTTTTTTATTTACTTTTCACATCAGGAGACTGCTAGTTCATGTGGGCCATATAGATAATAATGCGTTAACGCCCGAGGAGTTATTTATGATTCAGCACAACACAGTACTAAATGCAACTCAATAGATAGTAAATAAATAGTCATGGGATCAGGGGGCTGTCAGAAGATGCTTAGATACATGGTAATCACAGAGATAAAAATCATATTAATATAACTGTGTTGGTTATACAAAATTGGGGAATGGGTACTTTAAGGGACATAATACTCATATGCTAAATCACTTGAAACTGATGCAGCATAACTGTAAAAAGCTGACAGGAAAATATCACCTAAGCATCTCTATGTAAAAAAGGAAGATATTTTACCTCACAATCTCCTCAGCTCAGCAGAGTTAGTTCTGTGTAAAAAGTTATACTCAGCTGCAGCCTAGCTGCTGGTAAAAAAAAAAAAAAATGAAGAAATGAACAGCAGCCAATCAGCATCAACAGTGCTGAGGTCATGAACTCTTTTTCTGTGATCTCATGAGATTTCACTTAACTCTCATGAGATTCCTTACACTGAATAGGGAAATAAGATGAGTGTGCACGAAAACTCGCTCCTTCCGCTGTCCCTGGACAGCGATACTGATTTGTTGCTTAGAAGTCTTTTACAATGGGATGTGGCTACTGAGAAACTTTTTTTTTTTATTTTAAATTTCTTGTATTGAGATAATAAGTACCATACAGAGAATGAAAAACAGTTATTCCATGTTGTGATTCATTAAACAGTGACTGTTTCGGTTATAACCATATTAGATGTAAATCCAGGTGAACAGTCGCTCCTCGTTTAATAGAAGTGCAAAGGTCTGTTCAAAAACATGAGTAAGTAAATTAGAATTCAGTACTGATGAAGGCACTTGTCAGGTAGGATGGGGCCTCACCATCTCCTTCTTCTGAAGAGGGCCCATTCACATATTCATATTCAAACAAATCAGCACCTGGTCAGACTAAGCAATGCTGTCATTGCTGTCATCGCTGCCGGGCGTGAACTGGTAGAGGAGTGGGGTGGAGGGAAGTATGGATAGGGGAAAGTGCATGTCAGGCATGTGGTAGGGAGGGTATACATTTTGTGGAAAGAGTTAATACCCTATCGGCTCTTTTGATCTGTCTAAGTGGTTTTAGAGGCATTCCATCTCATAAGCATCATTTCATGTGTTGTTTTCTTCCCTATCTTAAAGTAATGGTATCTCTCAAGTGATAATAGCACGTTCACTTGGTCCATCCATATTTTCAAGGTGGGTATGTTTTGTGTATTCCATCTTTGTGGAATTAAACTTATTGCGCTGCTTCGCATTATGTATAGTAGAGATGTTTTAGCGTTGTCTTTGAGATTTTGTAGGTCAAGTAGGAATATGATACGTGGATCCTGTGGGATTTGTGAAGAGAGTGTTTTGTTCATGTGTGTGAAGACCTGGGTCCAGAAGGTGTCTAGTCTGGAGCATGTCCACCATATATGTAGAAGGTCGGCAGTTTCCTCACAGCCTCACCAACACTTATTGCTAGTGTGTTTGTATATTTTGTGTATTCTTTGTGGTGTGAGGTACCATCTGGCTAAGAACTTATAGTTCATTTCTAGAATTTTTGCAGAGACAGAGGAACTTTTATGGTGCCTGAAAGCTTTCCTCCAATCTTTCTCATCAGTTTCAATACCCAAATCTCTACACCATTTATGGCAGTATGCGGGAAGGTAATCTGGACCTGTGTTTGACAGGATTCTATATATAGAGGAAATTGTGTTGCGAGGAGTGAAGGGGAGTGCGCATATGGATTCAAACTCTGTGAGAGGCCTGGTGAGATTGTTTTTTGTTTATGGGAGCTAAAATAATGGGTTAACTGTGTGTAGGAGTACCAGGAAGAGGGGAACCAAGGTTCCTTTTCACTTAGCTCCTGCCTTGAGTTTAGTTTTAGTTCTTTAGTAATATTTTTCCAGGTGTGTAGAGGTATTTTAGGTTCATAAAGCGGCGTGTGTTGAATGGGGGGTAGGAAAGGCGTCTCCGGATTATTGAATAGTGGGTATAGTGGAGACGGTTTAGATGTAACATGGGTACTAGTTGCCAATAATTTGTCCCATTGTGTAAAAAATTCTAGGAGGAGAGGGTAACTATTTATCACCTTAGGTCTGTCAGCGACTTGGAGCCAGCACAGCCAGCCTGCATTTGGACTTTTAAGTAGTTCTCTGTCCAGTTGTATCCATTGTTTGTGGTTGGAATTGTGGCACCAGTCTGTGAGTCTTTGTAATAATGTGGTAAGTCTGTATTTCTCTAGGTTTAGTACGCCCAGTCCTCCCCTATCTCTATTCATATATAAAGTCTTTCTAGGGATTCTCGGTTTGGTGGGACCCCATATGAACTGCTCTGTGTTTCTTTGCAATTGTGCTATGTAATTTTTGGGTAAAGGGATTGGAAGGGTTTGCAATACATATAGGATCCTAGGTAGAATGTTCATTTTTACTACATGGATTCTACCTATCCACGAAAGTGGCTTATTTTTCCAACAGGAAAGGTCCCTAGTGATATCTGTTAGAAGTAGTTTATAATTTGTTGAGAATGAGGCCTGTGTGTCTGCGGTCAAAAAAATACCTAAGTATTTTAGTTGAGAAGTCTGAACCCGGAGGGGGCATGTTTTTTTCAGTGCTTCGATGGCGAGGGCTGAAGTATTGATGTTTAATATTTCTGATTTGTTCAGATTCAGATGGAAATTAGAGTGTTGACCATAGACCCTAAACTCTTCCATCAATGGGGATAATGAGCTTTCTAGTTCTGTAATGGTAAGGAGGATATCATCAGCATACATTGCCAATTTGTATTCTGAATGCATTGTATGAATACCTTTTATAAGAGAGTTTGTTTTAATTTTGTGTGCTAAAATTTCAATCGATAATGCAAATAGGATGGGTGATAATGGACATCCCTGTCAGGTGCCATTTTTAATGTGAAAGGGTTCTGATAAAATTGAGTTAACTTTAATTCTAGCCGTGGGTTCCGAGTATAAAGAATTTTTTTTGTTTATGAATACCTGGCCAATATTAAATTTAGACAGTGTGGCTCTGAGAAAATCCCAGTCCACCCTGGCAAAGGCTTTTTCCGCGTCGGAGATATTGGGATATGATTAGCTTGGGCATATGCTGCTGGTTGAGTGACCATTAAGGTGTTGTCCCTAGCCTCTCTATTGGGAATAAAACCAACTTGGTCTGTTGAAATGATTTGATTAAGGATAGGATTGAGTCTATCGGTTAGAATTTTGGTGAAAATTTTGATGTCTATATTCAGAAGGGAAATAGGTCGAAAATTTTGTGGAGCGTTCGGGGGTTTTCCCGGTTTTGGGATCACGGAAATGTGGGCTTCTAACATGGATTTTGGGAAGCCACTTCCTTCTTCTAGTGCGTTAAATGTTTTGTGAAGTCTGGGGGCTAGGATCTGGGGGAATTTTTTGTAATATTTATTGCCGAACCCGTCTGGGCCTGGGCATTTTCCGGCGGGCAAGCTATTGATGGCTGTTACTATTTCTGCAATCTCTATAGGAGAGTCTAATTTGAGGGACTGTTCCTCTGTGAGACAGGGAATGTCTATATTTGCTAGATACTGATACAATTTGCTTTTTTTAATGTCTTCAGAGTGTGGTTGGGGTTGCGTCCCGGACAAGTCATAGAGCGTTGTATAGTATTTATGGAAAATGTCTGCTATGGCTAGACTATCTTTTTTCTCCACCCCTTCTTTGTTTTTAACTGCGTGTTTATATGCTTTAAGTTGTTTCCTACGAATTGTTCTAGCCAAAAGTTTTCCCGACCTATTTCTTTGTTCAAAGTATTTTTGTTGGAGAGTGAACGTTTGTTTCTGGTATTCGTATTGCATATATTCATTAAGTTCCAACCTAGTTTCTTTTAACTCTGTCAGTAGTGAGTCATTTTGAGGGGAGCGCTTATGTGCTGTTTCCAATGTGCGTATTTTGTCTATTAGGCATTCATGTCTGAGTCTGTGTTGTTTAGCGAGATTGGCTTTATGTTTTATAAATTCACCTCTTAGAATGCATTTATGCGCTTCCCAAATATTAAAGTAGGGTGTGTCGTTGTCATCATTATGTAGGAAATATTCTGCTAACGCTTTTTCTATTTCCTGGCTAATAATCGGGTGATTGAGGAGGGTATCATCCAGTTTCCATTGAAAGGGCGTTACTGTTTTTTCAGGCCAATTGATTACTGGATACTGGGGCATGATCTGACCATGTGATGGAGTGTATGCGAAAATTTTTAACCAGAGATAATGTGAGTGCGTCTGTTAGTATATAATCAATGCGCGAATATGAGTTATGTGGATGTGAGTAAAAAGTATAGTCAGATGTGGTGGGATGAAAGGTGTGCCAGACGTCATGTAGTGCAAGGGTGTGCAGCTGACTGTTGATATTTTTGATGTCTCTTTGTGGAATGTGTGAATAACCCGTCTGTGTATCTGCTTTAGGGTCCAGTGGTAAATTAAAGTCGCCCCCAACAATCAGCATCCCTTTTTTGTGACCAATGATGCTGTTGGACAGTTGCCGCATGAAGGTTTTTTTGTGCTCAATTCGGGAAGTATGCATTTACTATAATGAGAGGTCTATTATATAATAATCCTGTCAGGATCATTAATCTACCATCTGTGTCTTGTTCTAACTGGAGTTTTTGGAAAGGTATACCTTTTCTAAAGAGTATGCCTACTCCATTTCTTTTTGTTGGACCCGAAGCAAAAAAGGCAGTAGAATATTTGTGGTGGAGCCAGCGTGGTTCTTTGCCTTTTTTGAAATGAGTTTCTTTAAGTAATATAATTGCACAATTTTGTTTATGTAAGTCTGTGAGTACTATGCTTCTTTTTTGCGGAGTGTTAAATCCTTTGACATTAATAGTGGTAAAGGTGATGGGTTGGGCTTTACTTGTATTAGGCATAGTAGACACCCAGGTGTGTAAGACTAGGTTAATACCAAGGAGTATCCAAATGGGGTATGTGTTATATTTAGGGGTCATACCTGACGTATTAATAGGGAAAAGAGGAGGGGAAAAGAGGGGTATAAGGTAGGTACGGGGATAGATTACCGCCCACGCCCGGCTCGACCAGCATGTAGATTTATCACACAGTGATGAGGTTAAAGTGTCAAAAGCGGTGAGTTTTACAACTCATTAAAAATGAAGAAGTAGTTATTCAACAGGCCCAATTGGGCTAGCAAGGAATAATAACAACAGTATAACAATTAAATTGCTAACAGTTGATTGCGGAGAATGAGACCTTGTGTTGCCTATTTGTTCAGTAGTATAGAAACATGTGGTCGTTTAATATGATATTTTATTGTACTTTAGTTATGTCCATTTGCTAACGTAGGGAGGAGGGGGTCTTGAATGTCACGAGGTGGGGACTGTGGCTGGTGGAAGGGGTCCGTCAGTTGGGGTGATCACGTATATCTTTGTATTCCCAGCGGGCACTGGATATTATGTCTCAGTGTAAAGCTGTATGAGTCTCATTAAAGTTTTGTAAAATGATCTAGGTTATGGTCTGAATTTATGTTATGTCTTGTGTTTTGGTTCGTATTTACAGGTTGCAAGTTTGTCAATGTTTGGCAGTCGTGTTCTATGTCCTGCAATGGTGTAGTGGTGCTAAATGAGTTGCGGTCGTATGACATAGAAAGGTGTAGACGGTGGAGCATGTGTGTCATGAGATATATGGTCATTCAGTGAAGCAACGTTCATGTCTCCTCAATTAAGTAGTAAAACACACAAAACTTAGTAGAAAAATAACTTAACATGTAAGGCATGCTAGAACATAAACAGGGTAAACATAATATGTGACACTCTACTCATCTGATCGCTGTTACATCTTGTGAGTCTCAAAGGGATGTCTCCTTTGTTCAATAAAGACAGTTCATAATGTTCTCCAAGAAGGGTTTAGTTAGGAAAAGTCACTGTGATCCATGTTGAAGTTTTGCATGTGAACATCCCAAACTCCGGATAGCATTTTCTTGCATCAATTTCTTTCCTCCGGTTCTCGGCGTGATATGTTCGCTGACCAACGCTTAGAGCTGGTCTCAGCTTAAGGTGTCTTTTCTCTTTCTGAGCTGGGGTTCTCCAGGCGATGCTGGTTGCTGGTTAGAGGTGTTAGGGTCTGTGACGGAGATACTGGATTAGGTGCTCTGTTTTGTGTGATACCCAGTGCCTTGAAGAAACTTGGAAGGTCTTGTTCTACTGAGAAACATTTGAGGTAAAATAACTTTCTTTTTTACATAGAGATGCTCAGTTGATATTTTCTAGTCAGCTTTTTACAGCTATACTGCATCACTTTCAAGTGTTTAAACATTTGGGTATTATGGCCCTTTAAGGGATTATCTATCTTTTAAAACAATACAAATTGTATTGTAGACTGTCCCTTTAATATAGACATTCATTTCATGTTTCCAAATCAAACCTAAGTGCTTACACTTACTCTTTTGACATAACAAAATAGCTTAACATGTTTAAATGGTGCTTGTGTTCTTTTATATCCAATGAAGAGACTTAAAGGATGAGTAAATACAGTAGATTTACATAATCAACAAATGCATGATAAACACTTTAAATGAGTGGTAGATGTTTTGTTGACAAATTTCAAAGTTATGTCTATTTTCATTCCTCCTATATCATGTTACAGCCATCAGCCAATCACAACTACATATAAGTATATTCTGTGAATTCTTGCACATGCTCAGTAGGAGCTGGTGACTCAAAAAGTGTAAATATAAAAAGACTGTGCACATTTTGTTAATGAAAGTAAATTGGAAAGTTGTTTAAAATTGCATCTATGTAAATCATTAAAATTTAATTTTGGCTTGAGTGTCCCTTTAAAGGGATATGAAACCTAAAATGTTTCTTTCATGATAGCACATGCATTTTTAAACAACTTTCTGATTTACTTTTATAATAAATATTTCTTTGTTCTCTTGGTTTCTTTTGTTGAAAGCAGGGATTTATGCTCAGAAGTCAGATCATTCCTAGAGTACTATAAGGCAGCAGTTTGGCAAGAATGTTATCCATTTGCAAGAGCACTAGATGGCAGCACTATTTCCTGCCATTTAGTGCTCCAGATGCCTACCTAGGTATCTCTTCAACACAGAATATAATGAGAACAAAGCAAATGCAATAATAGAAGTAAATTTGCTGGCATATCACTGGACCCAATTGAAAATGAGAGCAATCTCAATGTATTTTTTCCTGGTAAAACATTTTATAAATAAATTAAATTGGAAACTTTTCTACAATTGTATGCTCTGTCGGAATCACAAAAGAACATTTTTGGGTTTCATATCCCTTTAAATGTTCAGTATGCGTGAAAAGTTTTAGACTTGCAATTTCCATGTAGATTTTAAAATACTAACGTACTACAAGTGAAAGGACACGATAATCTGTGCTTGTAACAGTTTGTAACATTTTGAAAAAATAAGTGCTACTGTATATGCTATAGGCAAACTGTATTGGAATATATTGCATTGTAATTGTAATAAAAAGCAAGTAAATTACATTAAATTTCTTGGTGATGCATAATAACTTGATGCATTATATTTCAATAGAGTGGGGATTATTGCAAAGTCTGAATACAAATCTCACTGGAAATAAATTGCGTTTTGAGTTTTAAAAGTAGTTAAACTACTGTGGAATGTTTAGGATTTTAATATTTTGTCTTTTTCTGCTGAAAGTTAAATATTTATGATGTTCCTAAAGAGCTGCAATATCTACAACAAGCATCGCAACTAACTGGTAGACTTCCTGTTGAAAAAGTTTACCCGTGAGTAAACGAAACGCGTTGAGGTGATTAGTGATATCCTGAAAAACTGTATACCATTGTTGGTGTAAAAGCCCACCCTCTGCCCGGCAGTTCTATCTATTATTGGGGAGATATTGATAACAGCACTCCATTAACAGACTGACAGAGAACCGGAACATCAGTGAGGCGTGATTGACATTATGGGCACATTTTAATCTTGCCTCTTGTAAGTGTGAATTTTTGTAGTCAGGGCTCTGACTGAAATAAAGCCAATACAGTGAATCGCGGTTGTCTTTTTTACTATTCCTAAAGAGCTGCATTTAAATATGTACACACTGTGCTATAGATGTTTTATAGTCTGTGCATTAACCTATCTATATTCCAGGCTGTAACAGATTAGTGAGCAAATATGATTGGCACCCAGCTGGTATGTGATGAATGATCATTAAAGGGATATGAAACTCTATTTTTTTCTTTCATGGTTCAGATACAGCATGCACTTTTAATAAACTTTCTAATTTACTTCTATTATCAATTGCCTTTGTTCCTTTGGTATCTTTTGTTGAAAAGCAGGGACATATGTTTAGGAGCCAGGCCATTTCTGGAGACACTACATGGCAGCAGTTTTTCAAGAATTTTACCCATTTGCAAGAGCACTAGATGGCAGCACTTTTTCCTGCCATGCAGTTCTCCAGATGCCTATCATTGGTATCTCCTTAAAGGGACACTGTACCCAAATTTTTTCTTTTGTGATTCAGATAGAGCATGCAATTTGAAGCAACTTTCTAATGTACTCATATTATCAAATTGTCTTCATTCTCTTGGTATGTTTATTTGAAAAGCAAGAATTTAAGTTTAGATGCCAGCCCATTTTTGGTGAACAACCTTGGTTGTCTTTGCTGATTGGGCAGCACCAATAAACAATTGCTGTCCATGGTTCTGAACCACAAATTTGCTGGCTCCTCAGCTTAGATGCCTTCTTTTTCAAATAAAGATATCAAGAGAACGAAGAAAAATTGATAATAGAAGTAAATTAGAAAGTTGCTTAAAATTGCATGCTCTATCTGAATCACAAAAGAAAAAAAATGGGTACAGTGTCCCTTTAACACAGAAAATCATGGAAAAAAATAAATTTGATAATAGAACAATTGGAAACTTTTTTTGAAAATCATATGCTATGTCTGAATCACAAAAGAAAATGTTTGGGTTTCATACCCTTTTAAAACAGTCATAAGTATGCTGTAAAATTATGTTAAATAACATATTCACTTTATATTTTCAAGAAAGGTGGTACTAGGTGTAATATATTTGCAGAACTATATATTAATTAATGAATTATTTAAAATAATAATAAAAAAAAAATGATGCTATAAAATTCAAATAACACCGACCATATACGTTCATTCTTTATTATTCTGCATTAACATTAAGAATAATATGCTTTGAATTTATTATACAAAAACAAATATACCCACAAACTTCCAATACGTGCTCTTTTCTCCCTGAGTGGTATCACAAAACCCCTTTAGGCTTTTCTTTAGCTTACTCTTCCTGTTGTTGAAGCGCACTATTTTATTGTTTTACTGAGGCTTCTGCCCTCATATTTGTCTGTCTGGTTTGTGCTCCACTTTAGGAAGCAATCACGCGGTTCAATTGCCAAAAACAGCTTTGGGATTTTGTTATCTATGTGCATGTTTCTAGAGCCCTGGAACTGCTGGTCTTGCAAATTCCTTTTATTATTTTGGTTAATGTATGTGTCCTGACCTGCTATTCCCTGATAATTTATCTCAACTGTTTATTTGTCATTTAAAACTTTATGGCAAGTAGATTCTTTTCCTTCTTGTGTAAACTCTGTGCATTGCTCCATAGATTATATTTTCTTATATACTATCTTAAATTCAGTTTAGTTTGTGTGTGCTGTTTTATTTCCCACATAGATATATAATATACTTGACCATTCAAATCTATGTCGGCAAGAATGTGAAAGACTCTCTTATCTTATCAGGTCTATTAAAATAATCTATATATTATGTCTATGCAGTGCAGACAATATTTTGTCTCCAATGCCATTTCTATCATAGATTATTGTGTCTTTTCAGATCCTTTAAAGAGCACAACACTAGAATAGTTTGCTAAGCAAGTTTGCAGTCTATTTTTTGTATAAAGAAAGGCATTTTGTATCTCTAAAATGAACACCTACATTGATAATTTTGGGAGCATAAGCAACCTCTGAAAGTTGGCATGCTTAGTCCACAGTGCATGTATTTGATCAATGGACAAATGGATGGACAGTGTATATGCACCAATCAGGTTGCAAGGCTCTCCTAGCCAATCTTGAAGGTAAAAAAAAAAACATCTCTTTTTTTAATGAAATGTTTTTTTGGAAAATAGCCCACAACAAGAAGCACTCTCCAGGACTTGTACCACTATCAATGTTTATTCCAAGTTTTTTTTCAGGGTTTTACCCCCTTTGTCTGACAGAAGGGGGTAAAACCCTGAAACATTACTTGGAATAACAAGTGATGGTGGTAGAAGACCAGTGCTTCTTGTTTTGAGCTTTCAGATGAACTTTTGAGTGGACCCTAGACAAATGCTAGGTTATCGTGTTGTGAGTGCTATGCTCAGTTTCTTATGCATACATACAAACATATATATATATATATATATATATATATATATATATATATATATATATCATCAAGTAATAAGGTCCGAGGAAGGGTGAATGCCCCAAAACGTCACAGAATGAACCTTTGCTGTGCCTTAAATCCAGAGACTTCGATTATTTGATGCCTTGTTATTAGTTTTTCTGCACCCTGGTATTTTGTTTTATTGGTGAGTGGGAGTGCGCTACCTACCAAGTTTATATGTATATATATATATATATATATATATATATATATATATATATATATATATATATATATTTATGTATAGTTACACATACACACACACACACAGAAATAAGGTGGTTAGAATAAATATAGAAATAAATGCTTTGTGTGCGCTGCTCATAAAAAATAATAACTTTGATTTTTGGTTTTAAATGATTGTAAACTACTATAAGAAATATTAGGTATAGATAGTGTATTTATGAATGTTTGGAGTCCTTTTTGTAAAAATGTTAAAAATCACTAAGCTGGTAAAATGTAACATAAACTGTATCCCTCATATTCTCAGGTTTGTTTCCTGCCATATTAAATCTTGCTAGCAATGCGGATATCACTGCGAACGCAACATGTGGGGAAAAGGGACGAGAGACTTTCTGCAAACTTGTAGAGCATGTGCCAGGAAAGCAAGTCCGTGAACAACAAACACAATGTCGTACATGTGATCAGGACAGTCCAAACCCTAAAGGTAGGTATCCTGCTTCCAAATGTGTGTGTTTATTCAGTATTTTATCATTTGCAAGCAAGAATACTATGTGGCTTATGTGTTTATTGGAGCATATTAGATATTGTTTAAGGCAAGCTTTGATATGAAACAAATTAAAAGCTAAAGCTAGATGTGTAGATAGCTTAGTTTATTATAGCTCCCACTATCCCTAACTTCTTTCTTTCTTTTCTTCATTTGTTCGTTCCTTCCTTCCTTATCTTTCTTTCCTTTCTTCCTCCCTACTCTCCTGCCTGTGTTATGACTTATTATCTAAATCCAGACTGTAAAATATTTTTTTGTTATATTTATTTATTATTATTTTTTGTTGCTATTTCTTTCCAGAACGACATCCAATTTCACATGCTATAGATGGCACAAATGACTGGTGGCAAAGTCCCAGTATTCAGAATGGAAAAGTGTATCACTGGGTCACCATAACCCTAGATTTGAAACAGGTAAAAGCACAATTATATGTTTATTTTTTATTTGAATAGATTTTACTGAAGTGTAATAAAAAATCTTCTTCCAGTGCTGAGGGCCTAATTTGTTTTTATAATTGGAATAGAAATGTTTGAAAGACATAATTCAGTTAACACTTAATAAGTAGATAAATTGCCTAATTAATGGCTGAAACTTAATGCAGCATCTAAATCTTTATTAATAAGTACGAGGTTGTGTGCAAAATATTTTGAGTACTTTTACTATGAGGTACATGCAGGTTTGATGAACACATATTGCACATACTGTATCTCTCCTTGACAGTGATGCAACCATTAAAGGGACATTGTACACTAGATTTTTCTTTGTATAAATGTTTTGTAGATGATCCATTTATATAGACCAT
Source organism: Bombina bombina (assembly GCF_027579735.1). Taxonomy (NCBI): domain Eukaryota; kingdom Metazoa; phylum Chordata; class Amphibia; order Anura; family Bombinatoridae; genus Bombina; species Bombina bombina. Next base: position 818,396,120 of record NC_069503.1, read on the forward strand.
CTGGTAGTGTATACTGTCTCTTTAAATAATGTATTGATTTCAAATGACAAGACAAAATAAGTAATGTAGCAGCATTTATATATAGTGAATGATACTGCAAGATACAGCATATGTATATGCTTATGTATCTGTCTGTTACCTTTCAAACAATTAGGTAATATTTAAAAGGATATGAAATCCAATTTTTTTTATTCAGACGGAGCATACAATATATAAAAAAAAATTTACTTTATTTTTAAAGTATTTTTTATTAAGAGCTGTCTGGAGCACTACATGGCAGGAAAGAGGGCTGCCATCTAGTGTTCTTGTTAACGTATAACATTCTTGCAAAACTACTGTTATATAGCGCTTATGTCCCTGCTTTTCAGCAAAAGATACAAAGAGAAGAAAAACATTTGATAATAGAAGTAAATTAGAAAGTTGCTTAAAATTGCATGCTCTGTAATAAAAGAAAACTGTTCATATCCCTTTGTGTGCATTATCATTCCAATACTATACAAGCATGATAAATATGCATGCACACAGCTTTATAGTTGTGAATTGTCTTCCTTAATTACTGACCACCTCAGATAATTCACCAAGCAACAGTCATTTTCTACTTACTTTATAATTTATTACATTATGTGATGCTTGATTTTTTTTTTACTGATTAGTTAATGGGTTAATACAGATACAAAGAGGCATTACACATGACAGAACAACTATTACTGCAGCATTATATTCTATTATATATTAACTGTTCTATAAGTAAGTCAGTCAGTGGAGCATAAAACAGACCTATACAGTGTTTTGCAAATTACATGGAAGAAAATATAGCTTAAGGCTAAAATAAAGAAGCCAGCTAAATATCACATTTCACCTCTCTTTGATCCACCTCTATTATACATTAATTACACACCACCTTAAACCCTAAATATCTCATGTGCAGCCTCTGTTCCAAACTAGTTATAAACGTAAATGCTGGAGTATATAGTAACTGAAGCTTTTTTCTATTCTCATTTACACTGTATTGATGCAGATGTAGATGTAGCTATATTCAAGTACACACACAGCTGCAAATTGTTATGTCTAAGAGTGGTTTAATCTTAACAAAAGATAAAAAAAAAATCATAGTTTACACACATTCACATATACAAAACTGTTACAAGGTCTACTCAGCTCCCTCTGCAATATAAACTGGTTCTACCATCCCTTTATGTAAGGATAACATTTTAGTAGAAGATTATATAGAGGAACAGAATCTGTTGTTTTGTCACATTGTACTTATCCAGATTTTTAAAACCAACTTTTTTTTTTAAAGTTGTATGAAAGACCCAATAATATACAAAATGTGTATTAAATCTATTTTCAGATATTAATGGTCTAACTAACAACTGTAATTTATTTGAAAGATGAATGTCCAATTTTAAGTATCATGCAAATACAAAAGCCAACGATAAAACTTGATGATGACCTAGTATGCTGTTACCTAGTATGTTAAATAGCAGTCAGCATGCAGAACTCGTGTTTTAAAGGGGCATTAAAGTGAAGAAACAGATGCTCTAATGTGTTAGAGCATTTTATTATTGTACTATTGCCTGAATATGTATTTAACACTTTCAAATGAGATAAACACAAAAATCATCTCTGCAATGCTGGGACCTAGCTGAATACATCTGGTGAGCTAATGACAAGAGGTATATGTGAATAACCCTAATCAGCAGCTAGCTCCCAGTAGTGCATTGCTGCTCCCGAGTCTACTTAGGTATGCTTTTCAACAAAGGAGACCAAGAGCACAAAGTAAATTTGATAATAGAAGTAAATTGAAAAGCCTCTTAAAATCGCATGCTCTATCTAAATTGTGAAAGTTTAATTTTTGAAAACTACCTACAACATAATAAGAAAACAGGTGGGAAAATACAAAGGTACTAAAAGTGCCAAAAGGTTACAAAAAAGGTTGAAATACCCATGAACATATTTAGGAATACATTAAGAATATGTTGCTGAATCATTATATAAACAAAACAAAATAAATATATTGCAAACTAATCATTCCACTATTCCATATAGAGATAACTGGCACAGATGAACAACAAGCTGTTGAATGGTAAAATAATTGCTCTTATATAGTGTAATCAGTGGTGCATTATAAATGATTCTGCAAATGTATGGATGTTGGACAGAAATAACTGCATACAGTATGTGATGCATAACTTGCAACAGATCTGCTGTAGGCAAATCACATAACATTAACAAGCTACAGTTATGTGAATAAGTTACACAGAGTGGAATGAAATGGATTTGCGTTCTTTGAGTCCCCCTCCAAGTAATATCATAATGATGTGTCTTAATGTGCGATGCTAGTTAATATTTGATCAACCCTCATGGACTGAAATGTTAATTTAATAAGTAAAACTTCAACCAAGAGTAGTTTTGAAACCTTGGGAAAAGCTACACCTCAGTGAGAGTAGGAGACATAAATTGAGTTGAAAGTCAAAGTAATTTGGTTGGTCACAAAACTTTTCTTCCCTTGTTTAACCTTAAAATATAATTCCCGTGTTAACTTATTTCATATTGAAAGTAAACACAACTGAAAAAGCACAAACTAAATTTGAGCTCGCCAGTTAGCACAGCTGAATACCTTGCGTTTATATGAGTATGTGTGTATATATATATATATATATATGTGTGTGTATTTATCTATATTCACATATAAACATATGTATACACATATATACACGTATATACATGTACATGTATACACTCACACACAATTGAGCCCTGAAAGCAATAAAAATTATTCAATATTAATATTTATTTATGTTTTACTTTGTATGCACTGTAAATAGTTTACATTCCAGTGTTCTTTACATATGGGAAAATGATCTATGTATTTTAAAATAAACATTCATATATACAGTATGTGTGTATATATATATATATATATATATATATATATATATATATATATATATATATATATATATATATATATATATATATGTTAAAAATATATATTTTACAAAATAATAGTAAAGTATAAAAATAGAAATATATATTTAAAAATAAATAGAACATTTTCTTCTATGTGAAGAACATTGGAATGTAAAATATTCATAATTACCTTCAGGTTAGTGATGTAGGTTTAACTTCTGTCAGGATAAAGCATAAGCGCTAAATGTTTTTTCTTCTTAAATGGAAAGAGTCCACAGCTGCATTCATTACTTTTGGGAAATAAGAACGTGGCCACCAGGAGGAGGCAAAGACACCCCAGCCAAAGGCTCAAATACTCCTCTTATTCCCCTCATCCCCCAGTCATTCTTTGCCTTTCGTCCTAGGAGGTTGGCAGAGAAGTGTCAGAATTTATTTTGTCTCGTATGGAGGGTAGTACTATTTGGCATAGGACAGGAGTTTTAAGTAATCCTATCAGTCTCTCAGTGAGGGCTTGGATGAAAGTTAGAGTCCAGAGATGCAGGAGAGTCTTTCTGCGAAACCATCCTGACTCATGTTAACAGCTCCTCAAGCAATCAGCGTTGTCGAACTTCGCTTCGCTGCCTGCTTTCTTCTCTCAAGTCAATGGCAGAGGCGATGCTACTATCCGTCACACTTGAAGGGCCGTGTTCCATGGCATAGATTCTGGTAAGATCTATTAATTTTACATTCTTTATGAATGTACTGTAAAACAAATGTTTTCCCGAGAGGCTAACATCTTGCGGGTCTATCTTAACATAAGGGTCTCAGTGAGTCTCCTTTAGTATCTTGGAATCAAGGGTTAATATCTCCTGGGGGGGGGTTATTGAACAGGGGGGTTTATAATCATGTTTGTTATGTGATTCAACCTGCTTATGTGTGATGTTTACTGGGCTCGTGGTTTGGAACATTTAGGCCTTTGGAAGTGATGCAACCTTTTGGTTGGGCGTGCTTTTTCTGAACTATAGGGTTCACCTTGTGGTCGGGCGTGGTTACATTCCGTCTTCCTTTTTTGCATTCCCGACTGGGCAAAGGAAAAATTCTAGTCCGCAGGGGTCTGGTCATAGGACGTGGTGAGTGCCCCAGCCATTGTGGGTGTCAGGTGCTGTTTTTATTTTACTACTTTAGTCCATATTTACATATCCTCTATCTAGTTATGGAGGACTCTGATGCTGAGACTGTTCAAATTTCAGAATCAGTTATGGAGGATTCTGATACTGAGACTATTTTAATTTCAGATTCAGATTCTGTGTCCGGTGACGAATCCGGATTGGCCTCGTTGACACATGTCAACCAGTTATCTTCCATATGCCATATGAGAGCGCCTTGTTCCTCGGGCTCAGGGAATCAAGGGACAGCTGAGCCATCTGCCTCTGGGGGTCCCGTCCTCCGAAAGGCGAGTTCCCTACCAAACCATACTTCTATACATGCAGGTAACCCAGTTTATGATTATTCCTCCATGTAGGGTGGCGTGTTACCACCGGAGGTTGCAGCACGTTTTCGCTTCCACATAATGTTGGCAACTATTCGTCTGCAGAGTCCAGACGTTTATTTGTAATTGTGCTCATGCCCTATTGTTCCGGGTCTTCCGCCTTGGCCTCTACAGTTCCCTGCGGGTGTAGCTGTCTCTGAGTGTTGTGTCTTTCGTTACAGGATTGCGCGTCTTCGCGTAATGCTCAGACATGTTTTCCAGTTGTTAAATGACGCTATCCTTATAGGATACAGGGATTTTCAGTCTGATAAGTCAAATGGTGCACCTCATTAGACATGTGGGGATGATGTAATCTCCTGATTGTTATTTTATTGAGATCTTTCCCAGTTTATGGAAGATTAGGTCTCCGTTTGGCTGGTCCTGCGGGTAGGCCTGTGTCTTCTTGGGCGTTAACCTTCAGGTTGCCTTATATTTTCTTTGTATCCGATAGGATGTTTTTTATTTTGTTATTGTCTCCTTCAGGAACCTTCTGAGATTGATACTCTTTATTGCTTCTTCGGAGGTTGTTTTGGACATGTTAGTCCTATGCTAAATATGTCTGTTTTCCTTTCTTCCCCTCTGAGGAAGGATTTATGCAGCTTGCCGGTTAGGACCCTGAGTGCAGGCTGGTCCTGTTGGGTTTGTTCTGTCTTGCGGCTGTTCAGACACGTGGTGCTGTTCTGCTCGGCTGGTTCGGTAGAAGCGCTGAGTGCTCAGGTTATCATTGTTTTGCATGTTTCAACTAAGCATTTGAGAGGACCTGTGAGTCTGTGAGGTGGGAAGGATTGTTTCAGTCCTTATAGCCTTCAGTCATAGATGACTGGGTCAGTGGAGTTTCCGCTGCATCTCTTTATCTGATGTCTGATATTATCAGAACCTAGAGTTCCTCCCCACGCGGGGAGGGTTGGAGGGCTTAGCGCCCTATTACCGCAGTTTGAGCGGTTTGGCCTTCGTTTTTAGGGCTCTCGATTTGTCCTTTTGGGCTTGATCCAACAGCTAGTATGAAAAGCTGTCCAGCTTGCGGAAGGTTTGCAGTTTGAAACCAGCTGCAGCTCTTGGCACCTTGAATGTGTGCATGTAAGCTGTTTACAGTGCAACCAGATGCAGCTCTTACTCTTTGATGAGTACAGTCTGGCTGAGTTATAAGACCTTTTGGTCTTTTTCCATTGTCTCCGGGTGAATTAGATCTCCTTTTAGGGATCTGGGTTTCCGGGTGATGGTTGATCCCTGTGGGGACATTGTTTAACTCAGGGTTACCCGGAGCTTGGAAGGCTTTGCGCCTTTTTTCTCCCTGCATTCCTCTGTTTGTATGGAGGTGATGTGGAGACTATTTCTGCTCGAAGAGTTTTTTTGACCTCAAGGTATCCCTTGATTGTTGTCCTGAGGCTTTTGTGAAGTCTAGGGGCTCTAGGGTTTTAATACGACTTCTCGCCTTGCTCCTTGGAGCGTTAGACTTTAGCTAGGGGTGGTTCCTTCCTTTGGTCAGAACCTATGAGTTCTTCTCGCTATATGGATTACTCTGGATATTGCATCCATATCCCTTGTGTCTGGCTTTTAGCCAGTTGGGGTGTTCAGTTTGGGTAATGTTTGCCTGAACTATTAGGTGCCCGGACCTGTTTTCTCCCTGAGGCTTCAGGTTGCTGAGGCTTCGCTCAGCATTTTCCTTGTGGACCCAGTTATGGGTTGTTCTGGAAACTTGTACCTCAGGGCTGGTTGGGGTGTTCCACAGTAGTGGGAACTTGGGCCATGTCCTTTGCTCCACCTACCTGACCTGGTCATGGCTGGCCAGATTTTTCTGAGTGTTTATTACTCATTGGAACCAAGCAGCCCATGTAACCTAGTGGGTAGCTTTGTGGCTTTGCAACTCAATGGTTGTTGGCTTGTATCCAGCGGCTTGCACTGGATGTCCATTTACTGATGCGCCTTAGTGTTACACTCCCTAGGTCAGCTTGCCAGTGTAACCTGTGGATTCCCTGCTCTGCAGGCGAATGGGTTGGCTGTGTCTCTGCTTGGCAAGCTACTTGTAGGGGGGTCCTTTTCAAAGACATCTGTGTTGAGGATTTACCTCTCCATTAACCGGTGGCTTCGGGCCTTGAGGACTGTTGTTGCCCTTCCAGCCACATCCCTTTTCTTTTGGGGTTGTTCTCCTTCTTATAGAGATGTAGTCCTTTTCTTGGGCTTCTCCCGGATTGGGAGGTGGAAAGTTGGGATTGTTACATCCCATCTGGAGTCTTGCTGGCTCCAAATGAGACTTATTGGGCCTTTTTGCTCTATCCTTGGGTCTAGGGCCTTGTCGTCTGTTTTAAGAGTTGGTTGCACCTATACTCTGTGAGGATGGCTGTGGCCATCCTTCCGTTCATTCCTGAACTAGTTTTGGGGTTCTTCAGTTCCCCTGTTTTGGATCCCCTGATGCTGGCTAGGTTCTGAAAGATGTTGTCTTTCCAGGATCAATAGGCTTAGTTGAGATCTATCCTGTTAGCTCAGTCTGCTAGGATATGGATTTACTTTAAACTAGCTCTCTAGTTTTATAGGTAGAGGGATTTCACTTCCTTTGACTGGGTGTAACCTCTCCTTCTCGGGGGGCCTCTTTTGAGGTTTTGTGCTCCCCTTTTGGAGACCTGTGTGTAGGTCTGGCGGCTTAGGTTGCTTAGAGCATTCACTCTGCCTGGGGGTTGCTTTTGCAGTCTGTTTCTTGCTTGGCTGCTTCTACTTCCTCACAAGTATCCTCTGTGTCATCCTGATGTGAACTCTATGTTCTCAATTCAGGGTTTTTCGCCTTGGTCTGTTACAAATTTTGTTTGTGGTTGAATTCTTTCATTTTTTATGCTCAGACGCTGTGAGGACTTTGCCTTCAGTTGCATTTGAGTGCTTGCAGGAGGTTGGAGAGAAGACTTATCCCAGGTTTCGCTTGGTATAGGCGAGGCCTCCTTTCTCTGTTTGGGCCCATTTGGGTCTTTGTGAGCTGGGCTTCCTATTGGTTTAGTGTGACCTTTCGGTTTCCTCGGTTCTCCTTTGCCTTCATTAGTGTGGGGTGAGTGGTGGGGGACCGACGGTTGGGTGACGGTGTCTCCTGGAGGACTGTTAGCTCAGTCGAGTCAATTTTGCGGTCTCTAGTTTGGCTTCAGGACTAGCTGCGGGTCAGTGTCATTGGGGCCTTTCCTTTAAGATTTTTCTCGGCTTCAGACGAAGCAGGGTTTTTTGTTGGGTAGGGGTTCAGGCCTGGTGCCCTCAGTATGGGCTGCCTATTGTACCCTCCCGTTTGGCATTCAGTGTCCTCTATAGCTTGGGTATTGTTTTCCCAAAAGCAATGAATGCAGCTGTGGACTCTTTCCATTTAAGAAGAAAAACATAAATTATGCTTACCTAATAATTTCCTTTTCTTCTGATGGAAAGAGTCCACAGCTCCCCACCCGTACTTTTTTTTGTGGGGCGTCCTTATTTATTCTTCTGGCACCTTTCATCTGATATTTCTTCTACTACTGGTCCTTGTTCCTCGGCTGAATGACTGGGGGATGATGGGAGTAGGAGGAGTATTTGAGCCTTTGGCTGGGGTGTCTTTGCCTCCTCTTGGTGGCCAGGTTCCTATTTCCCAAAAGTAATGAATGCAGCTGTGGACTCTTTCCATAAGAAGAAAAGGAAATGATCAGGTAAGCATAATTTATGTTTTTAGCCAGCAGTCTCCATTGAAGTTTATGAGGAGAAGTTAGTAGGTTTGCGATATCAGAAGTACTAAAGTTTCCACATGTTGGGTTTCATTTGTGCGGAAAAAATTACTCTCAACTCTAATAATAAATAACTTTCTATCGCCTGAAATTGAAATTCGGAGGGGCACATGACAGGGCTACCTCTTGTCTCCTCTTCGTTTTGATGTAGCAATAGAATCCTTGGCAATAAAAGTTAGACACTCCCTTCAAGGGATCACAATTACTAAACATGAATCGAAAATTGCACTCTATGCAGACGATGTACTTCTCTATTTATCTAATACACCGAAAAATATCCCTATACTCATGAACATAATAGACAGGTTTGGGTCCTTCTCCGGTTATAAAATAAATGCATCCAAATCAGAGATTTTATGGTTAAGAAAAACGAAAGATTCGCTAAGGAATTGCCCATTTAAGGAGGTGAAAGAATCATTCAAATATTTAGGTATTATTATCCCAGCCAACCCTACAGATCTCTATAAATTGAATATAACACCAATCCTGTCAAGTATACTAGGGAAATTAAAAATGTGGCAAAACTTACCAATTTCACTATCTGGGAGAATAGCACTGTACAAAATGGTTCTCCTTCCAAAACTCTTATATGTTATACAGAATACCCCTATACTCTTGTTTGAAAAAGATATCAGGTTACTCAATTCAGTAGTTAGGAATTTTATCTGGCAAGGGAAAAGATCTAGAGTATCAATACCCAAACTCTCAGTAGGGAAAGAATTTGGAGGGCTTGCCCTCCCGGATATAAGGCTATACAATTTAGTTTTTTTAGCCCGCACGGTGGCAGATTGGCTTTGCAACAAAAACTATGTGACTAATAACTTAGTAGAGGAAAACATCTGTCACCCGTTTCTTCCTATAAGCTTAGCTCATTGTGAACCAAAAGGCCTACCACCAGAAATCAAGAAATTTAAAACAATTTTAAACCCTATTAGAGCATGGTGGAAGATTGGGACCATCTTAAAAATTAACTGCAATGTTTCACAACACTTGCCTATTAGGGGGAGTCCTGATTTCCTCCTGGGATTAGAGTCGGCAATCTTTGATAGATTGCACACTAAGGATCTAAGGAGGGTTCAACAATTTATCCGAAAAGATGTACATTGTGTAAAAACATTTGAGGAACTAAAAAATGAGTTTAAATTAGAAAATAGTGAATTTTTTGCATATCTTCAAATGCGGCATTTTATTTCAGAAAAGGTTAAAAAGGCAGGATGGGATTGGGACTTGGGCAAAAGGTGGAAAGCTGGCTGGCATTAATAAAGGGAGGTCACATGTCCATCACCTTTTGCTATACATCTCTGAATAATATCAAGGGAGTTTTATTCTTAAATCAATTAACAATGGAGTGGAACAGATTAATCGCTCCCGGTAGCATAGATTCAAAATTTCTCCAAAAATCTATAAGAAAAGTATCTCAGGCAACACTTTCAGCAACTTGGAGAGAAGCTCATACTAAACTATTGCACAGAGCATATTTTACCCCACAAAAGGGATATAAATTACACAATGACAATTTTGACAAGTGCCCAAAATGCTCCTTAGTAGCAGCAGATCTAAAACATATGTTCTGGAGTTGCCCGAAAATCGGGCAATTCTGGCATAAACTTGAATACTGGCTCAATAATATAATAAAAGCCTCCCCTCTGGGTCTCACATTCATACAAGTTATATTTTGTATTAAACAGGGAGAATTGCAACACCCTCAAGAAAAACTAGTAATACTCTCAATATTAGCAGCTAGATATTTAATTATCAAATGCTGGAAGAACCACAGGGCCCCCACAATATTAGAAGTCAAAAACTGCATAAAAAAACAATGCATGTTAGAGCAAAGAGACACTAATATAAATGAGGAAAAAGATATTAAAGCATTCTTCAAGAAATGGTCAGTTTTCATCAAAAGTTTCCCAGAAAGTGATAATATATAAATATAATTTTTCCTTTTAGAAATTCAGAACTGGTACAATTAAATATTTGGTAGCAGAAGTAAGAGTTTAAAATTCCCTCCCTCTTTTTTCCCTTTTTTTTTTTTTTAATAGAATTGTTTGTTCTGCCAAACAAGTAGGTAGATATTGGGGGGTTTTTTTTTCTTTTTTTTTACACAAATTGCTAAAAAAGCAGACTGAATTTAAAAGTTAAGAACTTTCTATGTAAAAGATAACTAAAATTTGTTGTCTTGATCTCTGTTCATTATGTACTTTTCAATGCATGTAATCTGTCTGCTGGTGTTGTAAATAAAATATATATAAAAAAAAAAATTACTCTCAACTTGTAGCACCCGTGCTAACACGCGTGCATAAAAAGTTTGCTTTCTGCGGTATTAGCGGTCAAGCGACAGCACTAAAAACCACTTTACTTGTAACCTAGCCCTATATATTTTATGGTGTTGACTTTTAGAAACTATTAACTTAAGGAGGGAATTTATAAAAAATATTGGGTTTTACTGATAATACAAAAATATAAAGAAAGAAAGAAATCTTATATATAAAACACTGCTTCTTTAGTAAACACAAGTGTGTTTTTTATTACAACAATGAAACAGACTGATTAATATCCCTTTAAAATAGAGCTATTCAAAAACAGCCAGGCATTTTTCTTCTATGGTTACATTTTAGTTAGTATTTTACAATCCTTTGGAAAAACAGAAAATGGGTGTTTTCCTAACTGTGAAACAAGAAAGATTTACTAAATGGTTTTGTATTAATTTGCTATTCCAAAGGTCCCCAAACATATTTTCAGAAAACCAAGGCATATTCTCAAATCTAAACCTGCACTGCTGTTTTTTTAACCAATATTTTTTTTTTATTTTTTTTTTTACTTAGTAAGATCTGGGAAAATGTGTATTTTTTGTTTATTTAACAACTGCTACCATTACAAAGATAGAAACAGGAGAAGCACAACACAGGATCTATGTGCAGGGTTAAAGCAATTTATTGAAGCCCCTAAAATATAAGGAGGCTACTCACAAGATGTAATGTTAAAACAAGCGCATCTAAGCATAAAAGCATCTAGTAGAAACTTAGATATCAGAAGCAGTTATACATATAGGATTACCAGCGGCAAATTCCCCAAGCATCCGGACAAATCTGGTGTGTAAAGGAAGCCCTGAATGAAGAGATTTACCGGACCTCAAGTCCTAAGCAGGCAAAGCAATCTGCGTGATTGTGAGTATGCCTGACAAAGCTCTCAAAGTAAAAGACCACAAAACCCTCGGCTTTGCTGTACCCAGTATTGAGTCCAGGTACCTGTGCCTCACGGGGAGATAGGTAATTTAAAAACTGTTAACTCGATGTATGTTTCGTGCAATATATGATGGAACTTTTTCAAGAGTAAAAATCTTTACCTAGCACTCACCTCTTATACCCAGATCCGCCTCTAAATCCTACGTCATCATGGATCTTAAAGTGAAACAAAGTATCAGAATAAAGTATTCATAGTGTTGGCATTTTTAAACATTGCTAGGATAGTTAACTTTTAAGAGACCCTTGTATTGGGTATATTATGCAAAAAGCAAATATTGCCTTAAGATGGCATGGAATGAATTGATTCAAGTATGTATAAGGTGGACCAAAAGACATCGGGTATAAGAATAGTAGTGGCAATCTAAAAAGAATGACAATAGACAGACAACATTATACAAACTCATACAATATTATATGATTATTAATACAAAAAAAAATTGAAATTTTTTTTAAGAAAATGTCAAGATATAATGTACATGCAGATTAAAAACATGTTATAATAATAGCATCCTAAACAGAATAAAATAACATTGCGAGATACTAAATACTTTTAATTAAAAAAATACTGAATGTCTAGGTCTACATTGAGACCATTAGGCTGTAAACAATTCAATTTTTTTTTCCAGAAGGTTTTCTGTTGTCTATCCTGTTAGCTCAGTCTGCTAGGATATGGATTTACTTTAAACTAGCTCTCTAGTTTTATAGGTAGAGGGATTTCACTTCCTTTGACTGGGTGTAACCTCTCCTTCTCGGGGGGCCTCTTTTGAGGTTTTGTGCTCCCCTTTTGGAGACCTGTGTGTAGGTCTGGCGGCTTAGGTTGCTTAGAGCATTCACTCTGCCTGGGGGTTGCTTTTGCAGTCTGTTTCTTGCTTGGCTGCTTCTACTTCCTCGCAAGTATCCTCTGTGTCATCCTGATGTGAACTCTATGTTCTCAATTCAGGGTTTTTCGCCTTGGTCTGTTACAAATTTTGTTTGTGGTTGAATTCTTTCATTTTTTATGCTCAGACGCTGTGAGGACTTTGCCTTCAGTTGCATTTGAGTGCTTGCAGGAGGTTGGAGAGAAGACTTATCCCAGGTTTCGCTTGGTATAGGCGAGGCCTCCTTTCTCTGTTTGGGCCCATTTGGGTCTTTGTGAGCTGGGCTTCCTATTGGTTTAGTGTGACCTTTCGGTTTCTTCGGTTCTCCTTTGCCTTCATTAGTGTGGGGTGAGTGGTGGGGGACCGACGGTTGGGTGACGGTGTCTCCTGGAGGACTGTTAGCTCAGTCGAGTCAATTTTGCGGTCTCTAGTTTGGCTTCAGGACTAGCTGCGGGTCAGTGTCATTGGGGCCTTTCCTTTAAGATTTTTCTCGGCTTCAGACGAAGCAGGGTTTTTTGTTGGGTAGGGGTTCAGGCCTGGTGCCCTCAGTATGGGCTGCCTATTGTACCCTCCCGTTTGGCATTCAGTGTCCTCTATAGCTTGGGTATTGTTTTCCCAAAAGCAATGAATGCAGCTGTGGACTCTTTCCATTTAAGAAGAAAAACATAAATTATGCTTACCTAATAATTTCCTTTTCTTCTGATGGAAAGAGTCCACAGCTCCCCACCCGTACTTTTTTTTGTGGGGCGTCCTTATTTATTCTTCTGGCACCTTTCATCTGATATTTCTTCTACTACTGGTCCTTGTTCCTCGGCTGAATGACTGGGGGATGATGGGAGTAGGAGGAGTATTTGAGCCTTTGGCTGGGGTGTCTTTGCCTCCTCTTGGTGGCCAGGTTCCTATTTCCCAAAAGTAATGAATGCAGCTGTGGACTCTTTCCATCAGAAGAAAAGGAAATGATCAGGTAAGCATAATTTATGTTTTTAGCCAGCAGTCTCCATTGAAGTTTATGAGGAGAAGTTAGTAGGTTTGCGATATCAGAAGTACTAAAGTTTCCACATGTTGGGTTTCATTTGTGCGGAAAAAATTACTCTCAACTCTAATAATAAATAACTTTCTATCGCCTGAAATTGAAATTCGGAGGGGCACATGACAGGGCTACCTCTTGTCTCCTCTTCGTTTTGATGTAGCAATAGAATCCTTGGCAATAAAAGTTAGACACTCCCTTCAAGGGATCACAATTACTAAACATGAATCGAAAATTGCACTCTATGCAGACGATGTACTTCTCTATTTATCTAATACACAGAAAAATATCCCTATACTCATGAACATAATAGACAGGTTTGGGTCCTTCTCCGGTTATAAAATAAATGCATCCAAATCAGAGATTTTATGGTTAAGAAAAATGAAAGATTCGCTAAGGAATTGCCCATTTAAGGAGGTGAAAGAATCATTCAAATATTTAGGTATTATTATCCCAGCCAACCCTACAGATCTCTATAAATTGAATATAACACCAATCCTGTCAAGTATACTAGGGAAATTAAAAATGTGGCAAAACTTACCAATTTCACTATCTGGGAGAATAGCACTGTACAAAATGGTTCTCCTTCCAAAACTCTTATATGTTATACAGAATACCCCTATACTCTTGTTTGAAAAAGATATCAGGTTACTCAATTCAGTAGTTAGGAATTTTATCTGGCAAGGGAAAAGATCTAGAGTATCAATACCCAAACTCTCAGTAGGGAAAGAATTTGGAGGGCTTGCCCTCCCGGATATAAGGCTATACAATTTAGTTTTTTTAGCCCGCACGGTGGCAGATTGGCTTTGCAACAAAAACTATGTGACTAATAACTTAGTAGAGGAAAACATCTGTCACCCGTTTCTTCCTATAAGCTTAGCTCATTGTGAACCAAAAGGCCTACCACCAGAAATCAAGAAATTTAAAACAATTTTAAACCCTATTAGAGCATGGTGGAAGATTGGGACCATCTTAAAAATTAACTGCAATGTTTCACAACACTTGCCTATTAGGGGGAGTCCTGATTTCCTCCTGGGATTAGAGTCGGCAATCTTTGATAGATTGCACACTAAGGATCTAAGGAGGGTTCAACAATTTATCCGAAAAGATGTACATTGTGTAAAAACATTTGAGGAACTAAAAAATGAGTTTAAATTAGAAAATAGTGAATTTTTTGCATATCTTCAAATGCGGCATTTTATTTCAGAAAAGGTTAAAAAAGGCAGGATGGGATTGGGACATGGGCAAAAGGTGGAAAGCTGGCTGGCATTAATAAAGGGAGGTCACATGTCCATCACCTTTTGCTATACATCTCTGAATAATATCAAGGGAGTTTTATTCTTAAATCAATTAACAATGGAGTGGAACAGATTAATCGCTCCCGGTAGCATAGATTCAAAATTTCTCCAAAAATCTATAAGAAAAGTATCTCAGGCAACACTTTCAGCAACTTGGAGAGAAGCTCATACTAAACTATTGCACAGAGCATATTTTACCCCACAAAAGGGATATAAATTACACAATGACAATTTTGACAAGTGCCCAAAATGCTCCTTAGTAGCAGCAGATCTAAAACATATGTTCTGGAGTTGCCCGAAAATCGGGCAATTCTGGCATAAACTTGAATACTGGCTCAATAATATAATAAAAGCCTCCCCTCTGGGTCTCACATTCATACAAGTTATATTTTGTATTAAACAGGGAGAATTGCAACACCCTCAAGAAAAACTAGTAATACTCTCAATATTAGCAGCTAGATATTTAATTATCAAATGCTGGAAGAACCACAGGGCCCCCACAATATTAGAAGTCAAAAACTGCATAAAAAAACAATGCATGTTAGAGCAAAGAGACACTAATATAAATGAGGAAAAAGATATTAAAGCATTCTTCAAGAAATGGTCAGTTTTCATCAAAAGTTTCCCAGAAAGTGATAATATATAAATATAATTTTTCCTTTTAGAAATTCAGAACTGGTACAATTAAATATTTGGTAGCAGAAGTAAGAGTTTAAAATTCCCTCCCTCTTTTTTCCCTTTTTTTTTTTTTTAATAGAATTGTTTGTTCTGCCAAACAAGTAGGTAGATATTGGGTTTTTTTTTTTCTTTTCTTTTACACAAATTGCTAAAAAAGCAGACTGAATTTAAAAGTTAAGAACTTTCTATGTAAAAGATAACTAAAATTTGTTGTCTTGATCTCTGTTCATTATGTACTTTTCAATGCATGTAATCTGTCTGCTGGTGTTGTAAATAAAATATATATAAAAAAAAAAATTACTCTCAACTTGTAGCACCCGTGCTAACACGCGTGCATAAAAAGTTTGCTTTCTGCGGTATTAGCGGTCAAGCGACAGTACTAAAAACCACTTTACTTGTAACCTAGCCCTATATATTTTATGGTGTTGACTTTTAGAAACTATTAACTTAAGGAGGGAATTTATAAAAAATATTGGGTTTTACTGATAATACAAAAATATAAAGAAAGAAAGAAATCTTATATATAAAACACTGCTTCTTTAGTAAACACAAGTGTGTTTTTTATTACAACAATGAAACAGACTGATTAATATCCCTTTAAAATAGAGCTATTCAAAAACAGCCAGGCATTTTTCTTCTATGGTTACATTTTAGTTAGTATTTTACAATCCTTTGGAAAAACAGAAAATGGGTGTTTTCCTAACTGTGAAACAAGAAAGATTTACTAAATGGTTTTGTATTAATTTGCTATTCCAAAGGTCCCCAAACATATTTTCAGAAAACCAAGGCATATTCTCAAATCTAAACCTGCACTGCTGTTTTTTTAACCAATATTTTTTTTTTTTTTTTTTTTTTACTTAGTAAGATCTGGGAAAATGTGTATTTTTTGTTTATTTAACAACTGCTACCATTACAAAGATAGAAACAGGAGAAGCACAACACAGGATCTATGTGCAGGGTTAAAGCAATTTATTGAAGCCCCTAAAATATAAGGAGGCTACTCACAAGATGTAATGTTAAAACAAGCGCATCTAAGCATAAAAGCATCTAGTAGAAACTTAGATATCAGAAGCAGTTATACATATAGGATTACCAGCGGCAAATTCCCCAAGCATCCGGACAAATCTGGTGTGTAAAGGAAGCCCTGAATGAAGAGATTTACCGGACCTCAAGTCCTAAGCAGGCAAAGCAATCTGCGTGATTGTGAGTATGCCTGACAAAGCTCTCAAAGTAAAAGACCACAAAACCCTCGGCTTTGCTGTACCCAGTATTGAGTCCAGGTACCTGTGCCTCACGGGGAGATAGGTAATTTAAAAACTGTTAACTCGATGTATGTTTCGTGCAATATATGATGGAACTTTTTCAAGAGTAAAAATCTTTACCTAGCACTCACCTCTTATACCCAGATCCGCCTCTAAATCCTACGTCATCATGGATCTTAAAGTGAAACAAAGTATCAGAATAAAGTATTCATAGTGTTGGCATTTTTAAACATTGCTAGGATAGTTAACTTTTAAGAGACCCTTGTATTGGGTATATTATGCAAAAAGCAAATATTGCCTTAAGATGGCATGGAATGAATTGATTCAAGTATGTATAAGGTGGACCAAAAGACATCGGGTATAAGAATAGTAGTGGCAATCTAAAAAGAATGACAATAGACAGACAACATTATACAAACTCATACAATATTATATGATTATTAATACAAAAAAAAATTGAAATTTTTTTTAAGAAAATGTCAAGATATAATGTACATGCAGATTAAAAACATGTTATAATAATAGCATCCTAAACAGAATAAAATAACATTGCGAGATACTAAATACTTTTAATTAAAAAAATACTGAATGTCTAGGTCTACATTGAGACCATTAGGCTGTAAACAATTCAATTTTTTTTTCCAGAAGGTTTTCTGTTGTCTAAGTTTTAGAAGCCTTTTGGTATCCCACTTGTTGGAAGATATCCATTCTACAATTTTGATTTCCAAACCTTTAGAGTCTTGATTGTCGACTAATTCGAAAAGGGATGACACACTATGGGAATCCAAACCAATTTTTATGTTATTAAGATGCTCTCTAAATCTGTATTTGACCTTCCCTTTTGTTCTACCTATGCAGATCAAATGGCATGAGCAGATGAGCTGATAAACTACATAGGTTGTATTGCAGGTACATCTGCTTTTGCATTTGAAATCCTTAGTTCCATCAAAATTGTTGAAACCCTTATGATTTAGACTAATGTGGGGACACATTACACAATTTTGAACTTTTCAACCATAGAGGCCTGGTAATGATCCCCACCCCTGCGTGGGGTCATTTTTAGCTCTGTTTCTTAGCTTGGTGGGTGCTAAAAAGTTTTTAATGTCCCTATTTTTTTTTAAACAAACCACAGGACCAGCTCTTAAATTGCTTTCAAAACTGGGTCTAAAAGTAAAACCTGCCAGTGTTGTTAAGCATGCCCCTAATCTGATGATGAAAAGTGTTATATTTAGTAACAAACTTTGGAGTGGCAGTATTATTTATTGGTCTCTTATTCTTATTTTTATTTTTATTCTTGATAATTTTTGACGTATCCATTTCATCTACTTTCTGTTTTGCATTTGTTAAAAGATTTTCACAATATCCCTTTTCCTTGAACTTAGATGCTAGTATACTAGCCTCATTCTCATTCTCATAATCTTTCATATTAGTGCAGTTGCGTCTAATTCGTTGATATTACCCCAGGGGGATGTTATTTTTCCATTGTTTCAAATGGCCACTTTGGGCATTTAAAAGCCCATTTCTTTCTGTAGGTTTCCTATAGTTTTTTGTTACTGATATAGTGTTGTTTTCCTCATTTAAGAATAGAGTTAAATCCAGACAATCTATTGTTGTAGAACTATTATGTGTAAATTTGAGAATATAATCATTCCTATTTATATACTTAAAGTGAATGTCAAGTTTGATGAATCAGTGCCCAGTTTTTAAAATTCCTATTAAAAACAGTTGCACTTTCATTTATCAAACTTTACATTTCACTCATTTTGTAAAATACTTACCTTTTTATTCTTGAAAGCCACTCCAGCGATTCCCCCTCCTGACGCTCGTCACTTCATACGTCAGCAATGATAAATACAGCATCCTCCAATCATGGCTTCCCCCCAGGGGAATCATTGCCTGAGGCAACGCCGTGATTGGAGGAAGCCAGATTCATCTTTTTTGACATATTAAGAGGCTTGTGACGGGCAGGGGAAGCGCTGGAGCGGCTTTCAAGATTAAAAGGTAAGTATTTTAACGAAACAAGTGAAATGTAAAGTTTGATGAATGAAAGTGCCCCTGTTTTTAATAGGGTTTTTAAAAAAACGGGCACTGATTCATCAAACTTGACATTCACTTTAAGGAACTCATCAATGCCTGTAGTATCTCCCTGCCATATTATAATAATATTGTCTATGTAACAATGGTATTTTACTATGTGTGTGCCATGGAAATTATTTGCCCAGATATGATTATCTTCAAAATGCGACATATACAAGTTTTCATATGATGGGGCAAATGTAGTCCCCATGTCAGTGCCCTGAATCTGTTTATAAAAGACATCCTCGAATAGGAAATTGTTATGGTTCAGGATGAAGTGCATAGAGTCAATTAAAAATTCAATTTGTATGTCTGAAAGTTCACTTTTTTGGCACTCTTGTTTTGCCCTAACTAGAACTTTCTTGTGTGGGATACTGGTGTAAAGGGCAGAGACATCGCAAATCACCCAAATGTACTCAGATTTCCATTCCAAGCCCTCAAATCTATTAAAGGGACAGTCTACACCAGAATTGTTATTGTTTTAAAAGATAGATAATCCCTTTATTACCCATTCCCCAGTTTTGCATAACAAACACAGTTATATTAATATACTTTTAAAATCTGTGATTATCTTGTATCTAAGCCTCTGCAAACTGCCCCTTTGTTTCAGTTCTTTTGACAGACTTTCAGTTTAGCCAATCCGTGCCTGCTCCCAGATAACTTCACGTGCATGAGCACAGTGTTATCTATATGAAATATGTGAACTAACACCCTCTAGTGGTGAAAAACTGTTAAAATGCATTCTGAAAAGAGGTGGCCTTCAAGGTCTAAGAAATTAGCATATGAACCTCCTAGGTTAACCTTTCAACTAAGAATACCAAGAGAACAAAAGCAAAATTGGTGATAAAAGTAAATTGGAAAATTGTTTAAAATGACAATGCTCTATCTGAATCATGAAAGTTTATTTTGGCCTAGACTGTCCCTTTAATTACATCTATCATGGGGCGGAGTCTGGAGAGGCCAGGTAATGGCCGCATAAGTGGAAAGCTCCAGGCAGTATACACAACCAAAAGGCATAAGCGACCTGAAAACAGCAGCTGTGGAACTCACAAGTCAGTGAAACACTGACCGGAGACATGCACAACAGATGACCAGAACGCTTTTCATCGCGCAGCAAGCAGACAAGCCATATAAAGAGGGCTCACGCAGATAAGGCCAGTGTCGGCTACCCACGTGGCGCAACGAGAATCGGAATCCCTGAACGATGCTCTAAATTGAAAGCTGGTGAGCGAGAAGTGGGAAACTGAAGGGGTCAAGGACTGAGAAGGACAGCAAAGGCTCCAACATACAGGGAGCGATAACCGGAGACAGGTAAAAGGAATCTTTAACTCTGTCAGACCCCTGCTAGACAAATGGCGCCATAGTGAAGGACATAACGCAGCGTAAGAAAGGAATGCTGCACTGACTGTTCAAGCTGTAAACTATGTGGGGTACAAAGCCATAATTAACACTCTGACTAAACACCATAAATAAGGAAATTGAGAGGTCACAACATAAGAGGGGCTGCATTGATTATGAAAAATAAGGGGAGAAAACCAGAGACAGCCTTTCTTTTATTTCAATTTAAACACCGGTAGAAGACATCAGTGGACAATATATACAGTACGCAGAGGGGCTAAAACAAGATGTATTGAAACATATACCCATACTCTAAGACACAAGTAGGAAAGTCTAAACGCTAAAGCCCCAACTCACTATTATAACCAATGAGTGAAGAAATGAAAAGACTTGGGGGACGATAATGTACAACGCCATCATACAGAACATTTGGATCACCACAGACACGCAGTGTTAAAACAAATATCTGAACACATAGAACACATGACAGATTGGTCAGCAATTTGCTAGATATATATGAACATGCAGGCATATCTATAGAACCAAGGAGTAAGGGGAATAACTCTTAAAATAAAGAAACACAAATTCCTGAAGACAACTATCCACTGCAGTGGGCTGACATTAATAAGCAGTCACTGCGAGCTGATCATATCTTTCAATTAGACACTGCTACTATGACCTCTAAAAGAAGCACCAAAGTTGGGCCCTTGGGCAAACAAACTACTGCACCTATTTTCTTTAAAGCTACCAGAGGGGAGAAATCCCCAGAGCAGCAATCACCTCGTTCAGACGGAGAACAGGGAAATGATGCAGACTTCCTAACAGATCTGGGAAATCAAGCACCTATAACATATCAGATCTAGATAATCTGGTCTCTAAACAGGACATATCAATGAATTTTGACAAGCTTCTGGAAAAGATGGAGACATTGCAAAACACAGTTACCAATAGCCTCACAGAACTCAAGCAGGAGATTGGTGAATTAGGATCCAGAGTAAATACACTAGAAGAAAGTGGGGATACATTGGCTGAAGGCTTAAATGAAGTCACGGATCAAACAAAAGCCCAACAACAAGACATTGAAGATATCTATGACAAGCTTGAGGACTTGGAAAACCGCAGCCGTCGCTGCAATATTAGGCTGAAAGGAGTGCCAGAGTCAGTAACCCCTAAAGAAATGAATTTGTATCTGCTTAACCTATTTCAAGGTATCACAGGAATAGGAGACGAAAATAAATTTCAAATAGAAAGGGCGCACAGGGCCTTACGACCCAAACCTAAAGGGGATGACCCCCCTAGAGATATCATCATCAGGATGCTAAGATACCAAGAAAAGGAGGAAATATTGGCAGCAGCACGAAGAAATCCGACATACAAACATCAGGGCAATGTGATCCAGTTCTACCAGGACTTATGCTTGAGGACCCTGCAGAGAAGGGGTGCCCTTAGGCCCCTTACAACACAATTGAGGAAGGCCCAAATCCTGTATAGATGGGGTTTCCCGTTTGCTCTGCACATCACTTGGGAAAATAGGATAATATCTATGAAAGACCCCGAGGAGATGCCAGACATCTGTAGAAGAATGAAAATAGATCCTCCTGTTTTGCAACATCAAAAACCACCCACTGGAAATGATCCAGGGGGCAGGCCGTCTTTTCAAAAAAGATGGTCTAAAATACCGGAGAAAAAAAGGAAGACATGAAGCATCAGGTGTATTCATAATACAGAAAATGTTAAATCCTGAAGCAGGAGCAGACACACCTGACAGTGTCTGCAGGAATCTTTGTTCCTCCAGACTGATCATAACTTCGGACAGATGAGTATATTTTGTGTTTATACTTGTTTTAGATATATTTTAAGTAAATGTGATCACAAGTTAGTGTCAGGATGTTTTAATGACGAACTAGTCATACTGACAGAGACAAGGTTACAACCTGAGAGGAGAAGATATAAAGACTATGGTGGTACCTGGATACCGATAAGGACCTTTCTTTGTGTTTTATGTCTTTTGAATTAAAATATATAACCAGGTTAAATATTCCAAATAGTTAAGAAAACCTTTTTTTTTCTTAGCAAAAATATAGTTATGGGTGAAGTTACTGCAGCTGAAT
The DNA here is from genome assembly GCF_027579735.1 of Bombina bombina. Taxonomy (NCBI): domain Eukaryota; kingdom Metazoa; phylum Chordata; class Amphibia; order Anura; family Bombinatoridae; genus Bombina; species Bombina bombina. Next base: position 818,418,154 of record NC_069503.1, read on the forward strand.
AAATAATTGTATCTGCCTTTAAAGAATATTTAGATAGTTAAGTTAAGCACTGTAACTGCCTTATTGAGAAAAAATGCAATGTTTAGTCACAAATGAAGGACTTTTAGTTTTTATGTTATGTTTGGTTCTATTTTTCAATGTTTGTCTCCGGGTGGTGCCGGGTAATACAATGTATAAGAGTAACGAAATATGGGTATGGGGGTGCAATACCAAGATCCTCAGAATCCATGAGGCTCAGAGAATATATCACGTAGTGTTTACCTCAGGTAGGAACAAAATAAGGAGACAAGGGGAGATGGAGGGAAGTAACGGAGATGTCACATAACTTTATCCTGCTATCGCACAATGCAAGGGGGTTGAACACAGACATTAAGAGAAAAACTGCCATGACACAATACTTGAAAACAAGAGCTAAAATAATCTTTTTACAGGAAACACATTTCACGAAATCAGGGGTTCCAAAGTTCTGGTCACATCACTTTCCGTTACACTATCATTCTACAGCCGAAACTAAAAAGAGAGGGGTCTCTATATTAATTCATAGATCATTAGATTTTGTGACAGATAGAGTAGTCACGGATAAAGAGGGACGATTTGTTATTATCCAGGGCTCCCTTCAAGGGACCACAGTCACACTATGTAATATATACGCCCCCAACGAAACACAAAATTTATTATTTTCTAAGATATCGTCATTGCTCACACAATGGTCACAGACAAGATTAATCGTAGCAGGTGACTTTAATGTTAATATGACTCCACATGGAGGACATGACTCTCAAAAAATAACAAGTAAACAACATAGACACAATAGCATCATAAAGGCAATTAGAAACTCATTAGATGAACAGGGACTGGTAGATTCATGGGAGGTAGTGTGTAAAGCAAAACATGATCACACTTACTATTCATCGGCACACAAGATATACACGACACTTGATTATATCTACGTTAGCCAAATACTAGCGCCCAATCTCGTAAGAACGGGAACTCAGACATGTGTCTGGTCTGATCATTCACTTATATATCTAGAACTTTCGGGACTCATAAACTACACGAGACACCGGTCATGGACATATAACCCGACTCTACTAAAAGACAGGGAGATACACGTTAGAATGCAAAAGGCATTAAAAGAATACTGGGACATAAACGTTAACACAGTCAAGAACCCACTAATGACATGGGCCGCTCACAAATCGGTGATGAGGGGACTTCTAATAAAGGAAAAGTCCATAAAAAACAAGACAGTACTTGCGCTAGTCAACACATTGCAAAAAGAAGTTGAACAGTTAGAGAAGGAACACCAGAGAACACTATCTGAGAGAACATACAAAACATTGATCACTAAAAGAGGGGAGTTAGCTAAATTACTGAATGAAGCTTCTATAAGAGCAGCTCTACGGCTCAAGGCCCATTATTTTGTATACGCAAATAAGCCAGATAGATATCTGGCACACAAACTAAGGGAAAAAAATAAGTTCTTTACTATACCTAAGCTAGTCACACACAGGGGAGAAATTACTTCAGACCCACAAACAATTGCAGACAGTTTTGCTCACTATTACGAGCAATTATATGACGGGAAAAAGGTAGCAGCAGGGAATAATGATACTCATATTTCCAGCTTCTTAGACAAAGCTGATTTGAAAACCATAAGGGAAGATGATTTGGAGACCCTTAACTCAAAGATAACAGCACCGGAAATCCTAGGAGTAATTAAAGATCTCAAAGCGGGTAAGGCGGCGGGACCCGACGGTCTGACGGGAGAATATTACAAACTTTTAAAACAAGAATTACTTCCCCATTTAGTTACTTTTTGTAATGGGATAATGGAGGGGTGGGAATTACCCAGAGAAATGCTTCAGGCAAAGATTATAGTTATACCAAAAGGTGGGAAAAATAGTAAACTATGTCAAAACTATCGGCCAATCTCCCTGATCAATCATGATATAAAAATATTTGCTAAGGTAATGGCGAATAGACTAAAAAAGATATTACCCTCCCTGATCCACCAAGATCAGGTGGGATTTGTCCAAGATAGAGAAGCCCCTGATAATGTTAGACGAACGCTTACTTTACTGGACTACCTAAACGCGACAGGGACACCAGCTCTATTCCTGTCGCTAGACGCAGAAAAAGCGTTCGACAGGGTGGACTGGAAATTCATGTTCAAGGTATTAGAGGCCATGGGATTTAATGGAGCCTTTATTAAGGCGTTAGGTATCATTTATTCTGGGCCGACGGCAGTGGTGGGAGCAGCAGGTTACTTATCAAGGCAAATTAACATTCTAAATGGGACACGGCAGGGGTGCCCGCTATCACCGTTGCTATTTGCAATCTGTATAGAACCGTTGGCTGCATATATTAGGAATTCGAGAGACATCTCAGGAGTGCAAGTAACAATCTCTGAGTATAAATTGATGCTGTTTGCGGATGATGTGTTGCTAACGATTACTAAGCCTATGAGCTCCTTGCCCCACCTATACAAAATATTAGGAGAGTACGCGGAGATTTCGGGCTATAAGATAAACTCTGACAAGTGCGAGGCGTTAGCGATCAATTTACCACAGCATACTAAGAAAGCAATAGAGTTAAATTTTGCATTCTCATGGGTTAAGAGTCATATCACGTATCTAGGAATCAAAGTGGGCGACAAACTGACGGACCTCTATAGATTAAACTATATCCCTGTTTACAAAACCATTAGAAATGACTTAAGGAAGTGGAAGAAACATAATTTTTCATGGTATGGTAGGCTAATGTCTATTAAGATGAATATCCTTCCTAGACTAATGTACTTATTCCGAGCAATACCGACTAATATACCCCTCCCAGAACTAGAAACTTTACAGGTAGATCTTCTGAAATTTTTGAGAGGAGACGGTAGAACCAGGATAGCATCACAGCTGCTGAAGCTACATAGGCAGGCAGGAGGAGTAGGGGTTCCAAATCTAGTAGAATATTTTCACGCCTCAAGATTGGCACAGACGGTTCTCTTGAGCAAACACAACATGGATATGGTATGGCCACAGGTAGAATCGGAGATAGCGAGCAGCGCTAGAGCAGCAGACATTATATGGGACCCAGATGCACTTCCAAAAGTGGGAACATATAGATCACCAATAACACTAGAAGCAGTCAGACTGTGGAATAAGATAGCGATAGGGCTGTGGCTTTGTAGTCCGGAATCATTGTTAAAACCAATCAAGTTTCTTCTACCTAGAGATTCGAGAAAATTAGTAGATAAATGGGCGAATAAAGGCCTATATAGGGTGGCCGACTTTGTATCGGGCCCCAAACTGCTTACGTTTAACCAAATTAGGGACCAAATTGACCCAGAAAAACTACACTGGTTTTTGTATTTACAGATCAACTCGGCAGTAACAGCATACATGAAACACAAACAAGCACACCCACTCACTGAAGAGAATGGTCAAGATAGATACTAGGGGGAAAAAACTGATCTTGCGACTTTATGTATTAATTCAGAAAACCAAATATGACACTAAACTGGCTGTTACAGAGAGATGGGAGAGAGATACAGCAGAGGTATGGGATACGGGTGAATGGAACGAAATGATGCTGAACTCTTACGGGGGTATGATTAGTGCAGACATGAGAGAAAATTGTATCAAAGTAATGTTCAGATGGTATTTGACACCTGAGAGGACAGCATACTTTATCTCAACACACAATGGACACTGCTATAGGGGCTGCCCAGAAAAAGGTACTTACCGACACATGTGGTGGGATTGTCAAAGGATACAAGCACTGTGGGAAAAATTATCAGAATTGATAGGTAGCTTACTGGGAGATAGAATTAATCTCACAATATCACAGGCTTTGCTACACGAAAGGGTAAAACCTTTCAACACGACAATCAACAAGTTTATTAGAATACTCTGCACATGTTTAAGAATATGCATAGCCCGTCATTGGAAAGTTGGGGCACCTACATGGCGGGAAGTGGTAGGGAAGATTGCAGACACGTACACCCTATCAGAACTGGCAGCTCGGTCACAGGGGCAACCAGAGCAGTTTCAGAAGATCTGGTACTACTGGATATTAGGTCAGGGTAATACTTAAGAGATGCAGAGGTAGAAGGAGGAATATAGGAGGTCTCCTGGATTACATGTGATCTAGAACATTAAACGAGGAAATACCCATAGACAAGAAAACAATGATCTTTTTTTAGGAACAGTTAGAACTTAAGGATGACTAGTTTGCTTAGGAAATTGTATGGCACCACCCGGGGGGGTGGGGGGTGGGAGGGAAGTTGAGGGGGAGTTAAGGTTAGTTAAGGTTTTTTGTTGTTTACTGTGACATCGTCATGATACCTGTAGAAATGGTGGTTCCATGTATAAGACATGGTATTATTCTACAATGACATCTGTATAATCGTGTCCCTACATTTGAATATGTTTTGATTTGTTTTTCCTCATTGTTTGCTGTAAAACTATTGTATTTAATAAAAATCATTTCAACCTAATTACATCTATCATGTCTCTTAAGTATGATTTTGTTTCTGTTACTAGTGGTTGCAAAAAGTACAGGGCTGGTGCTTGTGTTAGGCAGACTTAGCAGCCGCCTTAGTGTTCACCCAGCAGGGGGGCGCCGGATCTGCCTTGCTGCTGCCTGCCGGGATTGAAGCAAGCATTGTGTCACTGAGTGAAAACTTATTTATGTGTGTACGGCACATGGACTGTCAGGACACAGTGATTGTGTAGATGTTTATGCAGATAATGCATATTGTACTCTCGTTGCTCTGCTGCTATTACCAGGGAGGGTCAGGTAATATATATTAATAATGAACATGAATACCAGGGACCCTCCATACTGAGGTAAAAAAGTCAAGAGGCACATCATGACCACGCCTCCTCTGCACACATTCTATTCCCACCCTGTCATTGGCTGTTGGCTGCCACCCCCCATTTCGTTTCATTGGCATTCACAGGCAGGCACAGGGCCAGTGTGCAAAAGGATGGGGAGACAGCCAGAGAGGAGGACGATACGTGGGGCTGCTTGAGTTGTTTGGCAGGTTGTTTAAGCACCAACCTGGGTGCTTAACCCACTGTGTTCCCTCATCATGGTCCTGCACTGGTTTGTTTCATTAGTTTACAATGTAGCTGCCAGTGCCAGTTGCTCACTTGCTCTACTTGAGGTTTAGCTGCTGGTAACCATGGAGAGGGAGAGGGGGGGAGGGAGCAGATAGAGAAACACCACATCCTATGAATTAAATCCCAGGGCATTTGGGAAGAAGGGTCAGAGGTAAAAAAGATGCAAAGGCTAAACAGGTGCAGGAAAAAAAACTTAATACAAAAAGTATAGGAACATTTCCAATACAGTAGTAACAGATTAGGGTGTTACAAAGCAGACTTCTTTTTTTTTGTAATATATAGTTGTATTAGCAAAAGCTATCTTTTTTTCAGTTTCATATGTACATATGCTACACCCTATTCAAACTCTGTGTTTGCTTGCTTCAGTGTGGCTTGGGCATGCTGCATCCTCTAAATGTCACCCAGATCACATGTTTTACATCATCCCTTTTCTATCACCTGTTTTACATTCCCATTTAATTAAACATTCATCTATTTTCCATTAGTGTAAATTTCCATTTGCGCATAATGATACGTTTCCAGCTGACTCCATTATTCCTCTATTTCTAAAAACATTGCTATCCTTCCAATCATTTTGGCCTCTTGTTCCCCAGTGCTCTCCGGCCATCATATATAACATAGACCGTTTTTCACTGCTGCCTTCCACATATTTGTGTCTTAATTTCCACCCAGTGTCTTCATTCTGTCCTGATCATCCAAGTCCTCCTGGGGTGGTGGCTCTATGATCTATCTCAGATTGTGTCACTCACACTTTGCCCCCTCATTCACTGTCACTGGCAGTAATAATCAACTAGATTTAGGTGTAATGCACAACCACTGTCTGACTTTCTATGCAGCACAACCACTGTCTCATTTGTTATGCAGCACAACCACTGTCTGATTTGCTATGCAGCACAACCACTGTCTGATTTGCTATGCAGCACAACCACTATCTGATTTGTTATGCAGTGCAATGAACCACTGTCTGACTTGCTATGCAACACAATTAATCACTGTCTGACTTGCTATACAACACAACCACTGTTTGATTTGTTATACAGCACTTCTGTTGTCCAATTTGTTATGCAACACTACCGTTGTCTGAGTTGTTTTGCAGCACAACCACTGTCTGATTTGCTATGCTGCACTACTACTGTCTGATTTGCTAGGCTGCACTACCACTGTTTGATTTGAATTTAGCCACCAATCAGCAAGCTCTACCTAGGTGCTGAACCAAAAATGGGCCAGCTTCTTAGCTTACATTCCTGCTTTTTAAATACAGATACTAAGAGATCAAAGAAAAATTGATAAGAGGAGTTAATTAGAAAGTTGCTTAAAGCGTCATGCTCTATCTGAATCATGATAGAAAAAGACGTGGGTTTCATATCCCTTTAACTAGCAAAGGAATGGTATGTAATGGGGGGGGGCGGCAAAATGTATCCTCGTCTGTGTGGCCATAAGTCCTAGCGCCGGCCCTGTAAAAGTAATCAATATACTTTGATAAGTTATCGCACAGGGAACCAATTCCGGACAGTATAGGACTGCCTGGTGGCCTCTGAGTATCCTTATGGATTTTGGGCAGATGATAAAAACAGGCAATTTTTAGATATATCTCATAAATAAAATTAAATTATTTAATATTCAGAATTCCTTTCTTTTTTTCTCCCATTAGAGGGTTCCAAAATTCTTTTTTATATTGGATAGTGGAATTAAACGTTAATGGTAGGTAGGTGGCTCTATCTCCTAGCAAATTATTTGCTTCCTCAAGATAAGTGGGCTTATCCTGAACTACAATCTTTTCTCCCTTGTCCGCAGCTCTATACCATTAAATATGTATTAGTCTTGAAAAAAACATAAATTATTTGATATAAATTATGTTAGCATGTATCTGTTCTAGATTATAAAACCTAAAACGAAAGAACATCTGACCATTTTCTTAAAGCTGCAATAATTTTGGGCTATATTACAAGTGGCACGCTATTTATCACTTACGCTCGAGCATAAACTTCACTAAAAGTAAGCTATTTGCACGTGTTGGGTAGCACGCATATCACAAGTTGAAAGTACAAAGTTTGTGCGCAAGTCAAACCTGATGCACACTAAATGCTTGCACTCTATAGATTTAAATTTAGAGCATAGAAGTAAAAACACTTATCGCTCGCGCGCTAACCCTACAGGAGTTATTAATATTTCAGATTCCAGTGTTCTTCACATACAGGAATAATTTTATTGTAAATATATATTTATATATATATATATATATATATATTTATGTATATATTTTTTACATTAACATTATTACACACACACACATATATATATATATATATATATATATATATATATATATATATATATATATATATATGTGCGTGTGTGTTTGTGTGTAATAATATATATATATGTATATATTTAATAATAATAATAAAAAAATCTATGTGAAGAACATAGGAATGTAAAATATGCATACTGTGATTAGTATTTCACAGAAATAATATTTATCTTAAGGCATTTTATTGAAATATTATATATACATACTGTAAAAAAATAAATATATATACAGTATATATATATTCTATGGATTATTTAGGTTTCTGTTTACAGTATCTGCACAAACACACACACACACATATATATATATATATATATATATATATATATATATATATATATATATATATATATATATACATACATACATACATACATACATACATACACACTTTCCACTCAAATATATTTAAACATTCTTCACATAGAAGAAAATGTTCTTTGTACTTTTACATAGATATTTCTCTTTATATATCTGTGTGTGTGTGTATATATATATATATATATATATATATATATATATATATATATATATATATATATATATATATAAAATGTGCATTTGTTTTTTTTTCGGAAGAATCAAAGAAAACAACAAAAAATGTCATTTTCATTATATTCTTTGCATTATCGAAAACTAAAACATCTGAAAACGTAAAACAAAAAAAAGTGTGAGTAGAATACCGTCTAAACACATTGGGGCATATTTATCAAAGGTCTGTCAGACCTGATCCGACATTGTGGATCAGGTCCGACAGACCTCACTGAATGTGGAGAGCAATACGCTCTCCGTATTCAGCATTGCACAAGAGCTGCTGGTGCAACGCCGCTCCCTGCAGATTCGCGGCCAATCAGCCGCCAGCAGGAGGTGTCAATCAACCCAATCGTACTCGATCGGGTTGAATTGTAGCGAACTCCCACCCCCCCAATGTCGCCGCAACCTACCTACACTTATTAACCCCTAATCTGCCGTCCCCAACGTGGCCGCCACTATATTAAATGTATTAACCCCTAAATCTAAGTCTAACCCTAACCCTAACACCCCCTAACTTAAATATAATTTAAATAAATATAAATAAAATTACTATCATTAACTAAATTATTCCTATTTAAAACTAAATACTTACCTATAAAATGAACCCTTAGCTAGCTACAATATTTAACTAATAGTTACATTGTATCTAGCTTAGGTTTTATTTTTATTTTACAGGCAAGTTTGTATTTATTTTAACTAGGTAGAATAGTTATTAAATAGTTACTAACTATTTAATAACTACCTAGCTAAAATAAATACAAATTTACCTGTAAAATAAAACCTAACCTAAGTTACACTAACACCTAACACTACACTACAATTAAATAAATTCCCTACATTAAATACAATTAAATAAATTAAATACAATTAGCTAAATCACAAAAAACCCCACTAAATTACAGAAAATAAAAAACAAATTACAAGATCTTTAAACTAATGACACCTAATCTAATAGCCCTATCAAAATAAAAAAGCCCCCCAAAATAAAAAAACCCTAGCCTAAACTAGACTATCAATAGCCCTTAAAAGGGCCTTTTGTGGGGCATTGCCCCAAAGAAATCAGCTCTTTTACCTGTAAAAAAAATATAAACAACCCCCCAACAGTAAAACCCACCACCCACACAACCAACCCCCAAATAAAAGCGTAACTAAAAAAACCTAAGCTCCCCATTGCCCTGAAAATGGCATTTGGATGGGCATTGCCCTTAAAAGGGCATTTAGCTCTATTGCTGCCCAAAGCCCTAACCTAAAAAATAAACCCACCCAATACACCCTTAAAAAATCATAACACTAACCCCCAAAGATTCGCATACCGGGAGAAGTATTCATCCAAGCGGCAAGATGTCCTCAATGAAGCCGGCAGAAGTGGTCGACACTGCTCTATCATGACTGATATGAGAAAGGTGTTCTTTGATTCGGCTACCCATTTCTCTTGTGGTTCTACCCACGTATTGCCGAGAGCACAGGGTGCACTCTATGAGGTAAATCACAAATTTGTTAGAACATTTCACACACCCCCTAGTTTCAAACACCTCAGATGAGGTGGCCGAGACGAAGGTTGTGGGTACCCGAATCAAAGAACACCTTTCTCATATCAGTCATGATAGAGCGGTGTCAGCACTCTCCAAACATTCATAATGGCAATGTTGGATCCTTCAGGTGGCAGGCAATCAAACAGGTATTGAGACCCCCTTGTGGTGGAGACAAATTCCAGATATTATCTAGGCAAGAAATATACTGGATTCATAAACGCGGTAGCCTGCTACCTGTGGGGTTCAATTCAGAATTTGATTTAATAAATTACTGGCACCACTAACACCTTGAGCTATCCCAGACATTGCCCTAATAATAATATACCCCAGTAATATATCTATAGATGAGGGAATATTGTGTTAGGAGACATAGTAGTATCTTTGGTTCAATTTTATTACCCATTTTATCATCCCTTTTTCCTGCTCTTATTTTCCAACATCACTTTTTTCAAAGCACTAGTTTAGAATAGATACATTGGGTTTTTATGCTAACATATAAGCTTATATCTTTGTTGCATTTCTCCATTATGGGCTTCCTTGTCCCTTTCGAGCAAAGCAAATTTTAATCCACATACCTATATAGGTGTTTTGTATGCCAGGGTACACAATAAAATGAAATAAATTAAAATAAAGTATATACACAATTGTTAACTTAGTTTATGCTTAAAGCTACTCAGCTATCATGTGTTTATGGTACCCGGGCTATTTAAAATTAAATTAAATAAGTGAATGGTCATCATACAGGGAACCCTGTTTAGGTGTCTTAGTTTAGATATACCCGTTGCCTATATCAGTTATTTTTTCTGAGTTATGATTATACATTGTTAATTTAACTTGTTACTTAATTAATTTTGTATAGCATTTGCATACTCTTTTAATAACTATAGGATATAACTGGGTCCCTGTCCATGCATACGTGTAGATATATATTTTCTGTGACCTCATTTATATGGTTTGTATTACTGTTTGAATTTTTTTTATGTATAGACATATATTTTTGCATGGCCACATATGTTTATATATGCTTTCTGTATCCAGAATTGTTGTTATAAAGGGTTAAAATGGGTGTGGTCAAGTTTCTCCAATGAGGAGAGCTTGATTCTTTTAAATAGCGTGCACTTGTTGCACTGTTTTAGTTTATGACTACTGTCTTAGTGACCAAAACCGGTCAAACTTATCTCGCCCATTTACCCCTAGAGTCTTAGCCGTTTTAATGGATTACCAATAAAGATTTTCACATTTTTAAACCGCTCTGTTACCAGCTCAATTTTTCCCTAAGGGGTACTGGAATCCACTTTTTATTATTTTATCCGTGGAGTTCTGGGACTCCATCATATTGCACTATTCCATTTACCCCAAGAGAGATGACAGAAGAACTTGACACGGAATCCGGGGGGAGGAACTTAGGAGCCGAGCAGCGTGTGTTTGGAGAGGAGTCGCTGGGAACAAGGAGAGAGTTCAAGCTGCAGCTGTAGGAGGAGCTTGAGAGCGGAGCAGCGTGTGCCTGTAGAGGAGACGCTGAGAAGTCAGGCTGTAGCCACACACGGATGTTCTTTACCCCTGTTCTACTTTACTTATCCAATACTTTATTTTGTGCATTCTCTGGACAATTACATACCATCCCATTGCTAGAACATGACATTTTAAGCAACTTTCTAATCAACTCCCATTATCAATTTTTCTTCATTCTCTTAGTATCTGTATTTGAAAAGCAGTAATGTAAGCTTAGGAGCAGCACTTGCTGATTGGTAGCTAAATTCAAATCAAACAGTGGTAGGGCAGCATTGCAAATCAAAAAATGGCAATGCAGCATAGCAAATCATACAGTGGTAGCACTACAAAGCAAATCAAACAGTGGTAGTGCTGCATAACATATCACACAGTGGCTGTGCTGCATTATACAGCAGTCAGTGGTTGTGCTGCATTACACACCAGACAGTGGTTGTACTGCATTGCACACCAGACAGTGGTTGTGCTGCATAACAAATCAGACAATGGTTGTGCTGCATAACACATTAGACAGTGGTTGTGCTGCATAGCAAACCAGACAGTGGTTGTCCTGCATAACAAATCAGACAATGGTTTTGCTGCATAACAAATCAGACAATGGTTGTGCTGCATAACAAATCAGACAGTGGTAGTGCTGCATAGCAAATCAGACTGTGGTTGTGCTGCATAACAAATTAGACAGTGGTTGTGCTGCATATCACATAAGACAGTGGTTGTGCTGCATAACACATCAGACAGTGGTTGTGCTGCATAACACACCAGACAGTGGTTGTGCTGCATAACAAATCAGACAATGGTTGTGCTGCATAACAATTATATATAATTGTTATATATATATATATATATATATATATATATATATATAAACAAACGCAAATGAAAAGCACTCACCGGGTATTTACAATATAAATACTTTATTTAGCCATATCAGTGACATTTCGGGGCTATTTACCCCGTCTTCAGACCACATATGCAGTCTGAAGACAGGGTTAATAGCCCCGAAACCTCACTGATATGACTAAATAAATTAAGTACTTATATTGTAAAGACCCGGCGAGTGCTTTTCATTGCGCTTGTTTGGATGGTCCACTTAATTGCACCCTGGACAGTTGAATCTGACTAAAGTGTGTGCAGAGCCCTGAAGAGGAGTTATTTATATATATATATATACACGCACAGATATGTTTAAAATTACCTCTGAATCTAATTGATTTATTATTACTAACTGCCAGTGACAGACGTGAATGAGGGGGCAAAGTGTGAGTGACATAGAGATAGAGGCTAGAGCCACTGCCACAGTGGACTTACCTCCTCCATTTCTCCCTCAGTGGCCATGTTGTTAATAGTCTGCAAGGCTGCGAGGAACTTCTCCAGGTGGGAACATCTGGACACACCAGTCAGTCAGTGCCATTCATAAAGCTTGAGTGGGATGCCAAAGTCGCCAATCCATCATCCAAGGAGCACAGAATAAGGGAGGGCAGGCCAGCAGCACATCATGTAACCCACCCCTGCCCTGTGTGCTGAAACCAAGCATCACTGTAGTCTTCAACCCAAGTTGCTCAAGCATTGGGGTCACGGCTTTCAGTCTTTAAAAACAGGCGGCAGCCATCACAGCCAAGGGCTGAATACATTTCATGATGGGCTATTGGAATGGCAATATATGTTGTGCTGTGCAGCGCACAAAGTGTTGGCTGCCTGTCTGGGGTAAAAAACCTAGTCTGCACGTCAGTCACATACAAAATACAGTCTGACATGCAGACTAAGTTTTTTACCCTAGGCAGGCAGCCAACACTTTGTGCGCTTCACAGCGCAACATATATTGCCAATAGCCCATCATGAAATTTATTCAGCCTTGGCTGTGATGGCTGCCGCCAGTTTTTTAGTGGAAGAAATGAAAAAGAAAAGTAAAAAAACTCCTGCTGGTACTGGCAGCACGCCTTAAGGAATATGAGTTAAGAAACTCAACTCGAGTCTCACCTGTTTATATGCGCTCTGCAGGCAGCAACTAAAAACAAAATAGGCAGGCGCATGAAGTGTTGGCTAAAAAATGTAAACGTTAATTATTTATTAGGGTAGCCTAATGCAGTATCCAGTAATTCTTCAATTCCCTTGTCCTTGCAACAATTGTTGAGAGTCTATTTCATGAATGACCTACCTATTCTGAAAACCTTTCCAAAACCTTCTACCCTCTAGCTTGAGATCATGAGATCATGACCCCTTGTTCTGATGTTGCTGTTTTGTGAAAAAATGTTTCCAGCCTCAGCTTTAAATCCCTTAAACGATCACTAAAGTCAAAATTAAACTTTCATGATTCAGATAGTGCATAGTTTTAAGAGACTTTCCAATTTACTTCTATTATCAAATGTTGCACATTCTTTTTATATATACACACTTTCTGAGGTACCAGCTCCTACTGAGCATGTGCACAAGTTAATAGGGTAAATGAATACTAGTCTGTGATTGGCTGATGGTTGTCACATGATACTGGGGGCTGGTAAATGGGGGGGAAATAAACTTTTCAGAATTTTTTTTTCTGCTTATTTGAAATGTAGAGTAAGTTAATTAATTATTTAATTGTACTGTATTTAGTAATCCTTTAACCCCTTAGTGACCAGACCACTTTTCCATTTTCTGACCGTTTGGGACCAGGGCTATTTTTACATTTCTGCTGTGTTTGTGTTTAGCTGTAATTTTCCTCTTACTCATTTACTGTACCCACACATATTATATACCGTTTTTCTCACCATTAAATGGACTTTCTAAAGATACCATCATTTTCATCACATCTTATAATTTACTATAATTTTTTTTTATAAAATATGATTAAAAAATGGAAAAAAAAGCACTTTTACTAACTTTGATCCCCAAAATCTGTTACACATCTACAACCACCAAAAAACACCTATGGTAAATAGTTTCTACATTTTGTCCTGAGTTTGGTATATTTCATGCCACCATTTCACCACCAAATGCGATCAAATAAAAAAAAAATGTTCACTTTTTCACAAACTTTAGGTTTCTCACTGAAGTTATTTACAAACAACTTGTGCAATTATGGCACAGATTGTTGTAAATGCTTCTCTGGGATCCCCTTTGTTCAGAAATAGCAGACATTTATGGCTGTGGCATTACTTTTTGGTAATTAGAAGGCCGCTAATTCTGCTGCGCACCACACTTGTATTAGGCCCAGCAGTGAAGGGGTTAATTAGGTAGCTTGTAGGGAGCTTGTATGGTTAATTTTAGCTTTAGTGTAGTGTAGTAGACAACCCAAAGTATTGATCTAGGCCCATTTTGATATATTTCATGCCACCATTTCACTGCCAAATTTGATCAAATAAAAAAATTGTTAACGTTTTCACTAACTTTTGGTTTCTCACTAAAATTATTTACAAACAGCTTGTGCAATTATGGCACAAATGTTTGTAAATGCTTCTCTGGTATCCCCTTTGTTCAGAAATAGCAGACATATATGGCTTTGGCATTGCTTTTTGGTAATTAGAAGGCTGCTAAATGCCGCTGTGCACCACACTTGTATTATGCCCATTGCCCAGCAGTGACAGGGTTAATTAGGTAGCTTGTAGGGTTAATTTTAGCTTTAGTGTAGAGATCAGCCTCCCACCTGACACATTCCACCCCCTGATCCCTCCCAAACAGCTCTCATCTCTCCCCCACCCCACAATTGTCCCTATCATCTTAAGTACTGGCAGAAAGTCTGCCAGTACTAAAATAAAAGGCTTTTTTTCATTTTTTTTTTTTTTTTTAAATATATATTCTGCTGTTTAAGATCCCCCTTAGCCCCCAACCTCATTGATCCCCCCCCCCCCCCAAAGAGCTCTCTAACCCTCCCCCAACTAACTATTTGTCACCATTTTGGGTACTGGCAGCTGTCTGCCAGTACCCACTTTGCATTTAAATGTGGCTTTTTTTTAAATAAACCACTGATTTTTTGTAGTGTAGCTGCCCCCCCTCCATACCCTACCCCCTCCACCTCCCATATCGATTTGAAAAAATTATTTCCGCTCTCCCACTCTCCACCGCCATCCATCACTTCAAATTTGTAAAGTATCCAGATAGCGGGCGCGCGCCCGCACACGCTCGCTCTCCCGTGCGACAACCGACAATCATTTCCGACTGCTGGCCGGAAGTTTGCCAGCTATGGGCCGCCCACCCGCCTCCCTGCAACTGCTCCCACCCACCAACGATCGGCACCATCGCTGGCTGATGCAGAGAGGGCAACAGAGTGGCTCTCTCTGCATCAGTGTGCCAAAAAAGGTATTGCAGTGATGCCTCAATATCGAGGCATCACGGCAATACCTTAAAAGTTGCTGGAAGCGATCAGGATCGCTTCCAGAGCTTCAAAGCCCAGAGGACGTGCCAGGCACGTCCTTGGTCGTTAAGTGACATCCAATGAAGGACGTGCCTGGCACGTCCTTGGTAATTACTGGGTTAATATACTTGAAGGTTTATTTTCCTCCCTCTCCCTTTACTTATTAAGACTTTGCATATTATGGTCATGCTGTCTGTCCATTTAAGTATTTTCTTTTTTTAGAAATAACAAATTATATAGATGTCTGTTCCAATGATAATAAATGTAGGAAGTTCACAAAGGACATTTACCAGGACCTTCTGACACCAGTTTAATATAGATAGCACTGTTTTACAGTGAAGAAAACTATACAATTTCCTGTGTATCTAATTTATGTTGTAACAGATACTATTTATGTCTTAAGGGATTTAAATGGTCTTTGTCAACCTTCGGAGAATGTTAATTTTCTTGGGAAAGTATAAATACATTTCTACAGATCTGCCTATATTACCATATTTCATAGTCTGCTTATTAAACAGGCTAACAAGAGGAGCAGACAACTATGGGAGTATAAATTTGTGTTCTCTATGGATTACCAGTCACAAGACATCCATTATAGAGAGAACAGACAGATTTACTGAGCGTTGTCCATTATCCCATTATATCTACGATGGATTTCACAGACATTCTTTCAACCATGCATATCTTAGTATTTGTAAATATATTTGGTGTCCATGGTTACTTTTTTGTACTTTTGTTTTCAAAGATGTGTTAGATTCTTTTTTCAGTACATAGTATTTATTTCTAAGCAAATATAAATGGAATTTATTAGGGTAGGTGATGTCTTCCTCTTAACAAGCAACAAAAGAGGCTATGTACAAATCCAGGATTCTTTTCTTTCTAGGAAAGGGTAGGGGCAATCCATCCAATTGGATTCTGTATAACCAGAGTAGTTCTCTATAATAATATTAATTTAATATATTTAACTCATTATGGGCCAGATTACAAGTGGATTGCTAAATAACATTCCCGCTCAAGCATTGACTGCGCTAAAAGTAAGCTTTTTGCATGCGTTGGGTTGCACTCATATTATGAGTTGAACATAAACTAAAAAAAAAACCTAACATTACTTTAAAAAAGAATACAAAATTACAGAAAATAAAAAAACCTACATTACAAAAAAAAAGAAAAAAAAAACATTACAAAAAAACAAACAAAAACTTTTTTACATTTTGGTGTGGGTATTTGTGATGAAGGGCTACTGGCCACTGAGGAAGTGTTAAAGATAAACTAAATACACCAGTAGAAGAGTTTATAAGTTGTATCTCATCGGAGACACACAATAGATCATTGTACAGCCTATTTGTACATCTGTCCACAAAAGACCTCAGCAAACAGTGTTTTCACAGCAGAGAATTCTTGGTAAGGATATGCAAATGAACATCTCAATGGAGAAAAATACATTTTTAATTGTTTTGACTATTTTGTTAATAGATAGCATTTTTGAACTTAGAATACATCTGTAATATTTTTTTCTAAATATCTTTTGTATTGATTTAAACAGTAGCTAGCCTTGTCTTTTAAACTCAGATTGTGACCTTTGTTCATATGTAAATTCTTATATAAGACAAAAAAACCTTCATCAGCAGTGGATATATTTGTACAGAGTATCAAAGTCTCATAGTGAATTCTTATTCTTTATCTGAGTCTCTAGAGTTTTCTCATATTGCCTGACACGATTCAAACTGAAAACAAGAATTAATTTCAGTATATAATAACATGGGGTCTGTATAAATAAAGTGACAGTCAATTTTTGTTTTACATGAGTAGTGAGATTTTTTAAAACAGTAACACTTTTTTTTTCAGTTAACCCTCTATTCCCCTTGTTTTTCCTTGGATGAGACAATCTTTGATATTGTTATCCTGAGATATTCATTGTGTTCTGGTGTCTGTATATTATTGTAATTAACCAGCTTTTTGTTACTGAATCATTTTTTACAATTCATACTTTCAAAGTGACTATGGGCTCCATGTTCTCAGAATTGAGTGCTGCTATTGAGCCCTTATGGGGCAGGTTTACTCATGCAAGCCTGCTTTCTGTATGTAGGAAGCAGCAATCATTAAACCACTGCTTCTTACTCTCTTCTGGGTGATTGACAGGCCCTGCTTGGGATTGATGATGCACAAGCAGTGCTCTACATTCATTGCCCATTCACTATGAAGACAGGTGGGAACCTTGTCTGCCCTCAGCATAAAACATGGTGCCCTATATCTCTTCTTCAGGTTTAGAGACCTTAAAACTTTAAAGATTAAGGGCTTGATTATAAATGGCGTGCTAGCGATGTCGGGTTTTTTGTGGCCGTTTGCATTCTGCCTGTATTACAATTTGAAATTAAATGTGAACATGTGAGCACAATCACAATTTACACTAGAATGATTACCGTGACTTTAGAGCTGTTACGCAAGTCAAAATAGTGTCACCAAACATATGAAAAATACATTTATAAGTACAGTTACACTCATGATAACACTATCTAATAAGAATTATTTTTAAAAAAATTGCAATAAAACGTTATCTGCGATATCAGTTAAAAGAAAAAAAAAGGACTGCAAAGGGCTTTAACATAGGGATCCATAGGAACATATGTATAAATATATGTAGGTATATAAATATATATGCATGCATTTCTATACATATGTACAGTATACAGTCATGGCCAAAAATATTGGCACCACTGCATTTCTGTCAGATAATGCACCACTTCGCCCAGAAAATTGTTGCAATTACAAATTGTGGAAAAGCATGGACAATCTCAAGGTTGCAAGTCCATTTCCAGAGATCTCAATGTTCCTGTGTCCACTGTGAGCAACATTGTCAAGAGGTTTGCAGCCCATGGCACTGTAGCTGATTTCCCTGGACGTGGACAAAAGAGAAACATTGATCAAAGATTGCAACAAAGGATTGTTCAAATGGTGGATAAAGAACCTTGATCAACTTCCAGACAAAGTCAAGCTGACCTTCAGGCACAGGGTACAAAGGTGTCGGCTCGCACTATACGTCGCCATCTGCATGAAAAGGGACAGTATGGTAAGAGACCCAGGAGGACCCCACTGCTGACAGAAACATAAAAAAGTCAGATTGGAGTTTGCCAAAACTTACCTGAAGAAGCCATAATCCTTTTGGGGGAATATGCTGTGGACAGACTGAAAAAAAGGAAAGCTTTTTGCTAAAGCCCATCATTCTACTGTTTTCAGAAAAAGAAAAGAGGCTTTTAAAGAAAAAAATATACAGTCCCTACGGTCAAACATGGTGGATGTTCACTCATGTTTTGGGGTTGCTTTGCTGCTTCAGGCACTGGATGTCTTAACTGTGTGCATGCCATTAGGAAATGTAAAGACTACCAAAGACTTCTGTGGTGCCATGTAGGGCCCAGTATCAGAAAGTAACCCTTCCAATATGAGAGACCTGGAGCAGTTGTACATCTGTCCACAAAAGACCTCAGCAAACAGTGTTTTCACAGCAGAGAATTCTTGGTAAGGATATGCAAATGAACATCTCAATGGAGAAAAATACATTTTAATTGTTTTGACTATTTTGTTAATAGATAGCATTTTTGAACTTAGAATACATCTTTAGTATTTTTTTCTAAATATCTTTTGTATTGATTTAAACAGTAGCTAGCCTTGTCTTTTAAACTCAGATTGTGACCTTTGTTCATATGTAAATTCTTATATAACACAAAAAAAAACCCTTCATCAGCAGTGGATATATTTGTACAGAGTATCAAAGTCTCATAGTGAATTCTTATTTTCTAGAATAAACAAACCTAATATGACTGTTTCCCCCCTTAACATAAAGGTACCCTAGCAGCATCAGTAATGCAATTCTTTATCAGGGTCTCTAGAGTTTTCTCATATTGCCTGACACGATTCAAACTGAAAACAAGAATTAATTTCAGTATATAATAACATGGGGTCTTTATAAATAAAGTGACAGTCAATTTTTGTTTTACATGAGTAGTGAGATTTTTTAAAACAGTAACACTTTCAGTTACCCCTCTATTCCCCTTGTTTTTCCTTGGATGAGACAATCTTTGATATTGTTATCCTGAGATATTCATTGTGTTCTGGTGTCTGTATATTATTGTAATTAACCAGCTTTTTGTTACTGAATCATTTTTTAAAAATATACTTAGGGGCTTGGTATCTTGAAAGTGTTTAAGTGAATGTAAATTTTGATGCTAAAGTGTCCGGTTTTTAAAAATGTGATTAAAAACAGGAGCACTTTAATTCATCAAAATTTACATTTCACTCGTGTTGTGAAAAAATACTTACCTTTTAATCTTGACTGTCACTCCAGCTTCCTCCGCCCGTCGCAAAGTCTCTTCCTGGGTCTAAAATGAGGAATCCGGCTTCCACCAATCATGGCTTCAAATCAGACACAGATTTCCCCGGGGGGAAGCCGTGATTGTAGGATGACGATCCATCATTTCTGATGTCAGAAATGGCTTTGCGATGACCGGGGGAAGCTGGAGCGGCTGTCAGGTTTAAAAGGTAAGTATTTTTTCACAATGAGTGAGATGTACATTTTGATGAATTAAAGTGCCCCTGTTTTTATTTGAATTTTTAAAAACCGGGCACTTCAGCATCAAAATTTACATTCACTTTAAGTTATGTTGGGTAAATCCAATGATAACAATCCCAATTCCAATACTTATTCAAGGTCCAAAAGTACGCAGCAATAACACTTTTATTGTGCCAGCAAGATGATATAAGTACAATTCATACTTTCAAAGTGACTATGGGCTCCATGTTCTCAGAATTGAGTGCTGCTATTGAGCCCTTATGGGGCAGGTTTACTCATGCAAGCCTGCTTTCTGCAATGTAGGAAGCAGCAATCATTAAACCACTGCTTCTTACTCTCTTCTGGGTGATTGACAGGCCCTGCTTGGGATTGATGATGCACAAGCAGTGCTCTACATTCACTTCCCATTCACTATGAAGACAGGTGGGAACCATAAAACATGGTGCCCTATATCTCTTCTTCAGGTTTAGAGACCTTAAAACTTTAAAGATTAAGGGCTTGATTATGAATGGCGTGCTAGCGATGTCGGGTTTTTTGTGGCCGTTTGCATTCTGCCTGTATTACAATTTGAAATTAAATGTGAACATGTGAGCACAATCACAATTTACACTAGAATGATTACCGTAACTTTAGAGCTGTTACGCAAGTCAAAATAGTGTCACCAAACATATGAAAAATACATTTATAAGTACAGTTACACTCATGATAACACTATCTAATAAGAATTATTTAAAAAAAAATTGCAATAAAACGTTATCTGTGATATCAGTTAGAAGAAAAAAAAAGGACTGCAAAGGGCTTTAACATAGGGATCCATAGGAACATATGTATAAATATATGTAGGTATGTAAATATATATGCATGCATTTCTATACATATGTACAGTATACAGTCATGGCCAAAAATATTGGCACCACTGCATTTCTGTCAGATAATGCACCACTTCGCCCAGAAAATTGTTGCAATTACAAATTGTGGAAAAGCATGGACAATCTCAAGGTTGCAAGTCCATTTCCAGAGATCTCAATGTTCCTGTGTCCACTGTGAGCAACATTGTCAAGAGGTTTGCAGCCCATGGCACTGTAGCTGATTTCCCTGGACGTGGACAAAAGAGAAACATTGATCAAAGATTGCAACAAAGGATTGTTCAAATGGTGGATAAAGAAACTTGATCAACTTCCAGACAAAGTCAAGCTGACCTTCAGGCACAGGGTACTAATGTGTCAGCTCGCACTATACGTCGCCATCTGCATGAAAAGGGACGGTATGGTAAGAGACCCAGGAGGACCCCACTGCTGACAGAAACATAAAAAAGTCAGATTGGAGTTTGCCAAAACTTACCTGAAGAAGCCATAATCCTTTTGGGGGAATATGCTGTGGACAGACTGAAAAAAAGGAAAGCTTTTTGCTAAAGCCCATCATTCTACTGTTTTCAGAAAAAGAAAAGAGGCTTTTAAAGAAAAAAATATACAGTCCCTACGGTCAAACATGGTGGATGTTCACTCATGTTTTGGGGTTGCTTTGCTGCTTCAGGCACTGGATGTCTTAACTGTGTGCATGCCATTAGGAAATGTAAAGACTACCAAAGACTTCTGTGGTGCCATGTAGGGCCCAGTATCAGAAAGTAACCCTTCCAATATGAGAGACCTGGAGCAGTTGGCGAACGAAGACTGGTCAAAAATTCCTGTAGAGAGGTGTAAGAAACTCATTTATGGTATCTACTCTCCCTAATTAAATCTCTAACTTTTTAAATGGGTTGTAGTTATCAACTACAAAAATAGCTATTTCATATTTACATATAAAACTAATAGAGCAATTTCCCGTTCAGCTGTTATAACAAGTCACTGAAAACTCAATAAGGAGAAACCATTTTTACAGTACAATGTCCCTTTAATAATTTAGAATAATTGTATCATATAAATCATCTCCATTCTTATATCTGCCTACCTCCCAACATTTGTGGATTGGCATTAGGGACTCAGGAGTTAGAGGGGGGCCGTAACTGTGTTGGGCAAGGCAGAATTACAGTGGATAGTGGATCAGATTTCTGGGTAGTTCATGGGCATGTCTTGGTGGCCTGACACCATTTGTTGGAATGGCAATAATGAAAATAGGTTTTGTAAACAACGTATTCTAATAGTTCAGCTGTTGTACTAAACCTTTTTGGAAGCATCTAAAGAATGCGTTTTGGATACCCAAGTTTGAGAATAGTAGGGTTAATAAAATTGACCGCTTCATTGATTGTCATACCTGTACTGTAAGTGGCATTTGATGCAGTTGAGCATTGCTTTGTTAGAGGATTTATACAAATAATAAAAGTAATTCATGTCATAGAAGCATTAATAATATAGACATTGCACATAGTATGTTTTATACATTTGTTTGCAAGCCACAGATTGTTATGCACTATAACTGCATCAGTTAGGCTATAAAGTATTTATTTCAGCACGTATTGTTTATATATATTTTCACTGAGCTAATGATAATTCACTTAAAACATTTTTCCATTATATCATTATTAGTCTATAAATTTAACCAATAGTAGCTGAGTGACCAATAGTTGTATGCCCTATATACCTCATTAACAGGCATTTTCTTTGTAACTGAGGGGAAGGGAACTGAAAGATATGCATGTGGGACTGAGTTAGATTAGCTAAGTATAAATCATTTAGTTTCACAAATTGCCTTCACTTTAGTAGTGTATATGTTGCTATCATTATTTAAATGCATAAAAGAATATACATTTGTAAATTGTGTTAATCCTAACAAAAAGGAGAGTTAAAGAGTGAGGATGGTATAAAATACATATATCTAACTATCTATCTATCTATCTATCTATCTATCTATCTATCTATCTATCTAACAAGAGAATTGCATTGAGCAAGATACATTTAAAAGGGACCACAGTATTTTTTTTAATGCCAAAACTTAAATTAGATATTTCAAAAATTATGCAAAAACTCATGTATTTTTTAAGGATTGGCAGACTGCTGGGGAATTCTTTTTTAGTGCAAAGTATTGGGGAAGTATATAAGGTGCATATCCACTAAATACATATAATTACCAGGTTTTCTATTGTTTTTATGTTTTATTGGATAAGCCTTGCATTTCAAAAAACCTGTGTGAAGCCTTTTGCATGTCTTGCACTGAATTAAAATAGGCCGTAAAAATAGATAACTTTGAATGAAATTTAAAAAAAGATATTTTGTTTTTGGCAGGTTTTTCAAGTTGCATACTTTATCATCAAAGCTGCAAATTCACCAAGACCGGGAAACTGGATTTTAGAACGTTCTCTAGATGGAGTTGAGTTTATGCCCTGGCAGTATTATGCAATTAGTGACAGTGAGTGCTTGACTCGTTACAACATCACGCCAAGACTTGGGCCACCAACCTATAAGAGAGATGACGAAGTGATCTGCACATCTTATTATTCTAGACTTGTACCACTGGAACACGGAGAGGTAATATTATATGCTTTCATAATTAATATATATATATATTTATGCTATATATATAAGTAATATGACCTGCTGTTTACTTAAAGGGTTAGTAAACCTTAAAATTAATGTTATATAATTCTGCATTTTTAACAAAAAACGCAGTTTTACAGACCCGCTCTCTGCGCTCTGCCGAGCGGGTCTGCTTTTTTTACACAGCGCATCGGGCCAGCTGTATAGTCACAGCCTGGCCCGACCGCGCCATAAGACTAAGTGCAGCTCGCTCCTGTCACAGAATATTCTTAATCTAATTTATAAATGAATATGTGGCTATGGTATAAACAAAAACAATGAGCAGAAAATATATAAATTATTCAAAAAAAAATAATAGAAAGTTAAATATAAGCACTTCATCAAAGTCCATATTTAGTTGAACCACAGTTAAATATTTTACAGCAAATTAGGGGAATTCATACATTCTTTAGCCTGCTTGCTTTTTACTAGGCCAGTGTTTTTCAATTCCAGTCCTCAAGGACTCCTAATAGGTTAGATTGAAAGGAATTCTGATATTCTGCATCATCCAATTAACTGATCAGGCGCTATGACATGAGCAGGAGAGGGTCATTTCATTTTTGTTGTTGTGACTACTTAATAAAAAGTGTTTAATTAAATAATAATGAGTTATTTTTCTAAACATATTTTAAATCATATGCTGTACTAGTGGAATTCATTACACTACACTCTATATATCAGTATTATGTAGAAATAAGATTTAAAAAAAAAAATACCACCAAATACTGAAAATTACAGATTTAATTATATAGTAAAATCTGTAGTAAACTAAACACATTGATGGGATAATTGGTTAGTTGGATTTCTAAAGCTGCTTGCTTTTGAAGCCTAGATACAAGCAGACACCTCTATAGAATTTTGAAAGCGGAATCTATAACATCTTTCACTTTGTTTTCATAGTTTATCATCATTAAATTGACCATTTTTAATCTTGCATACTTTATTCCTTTTTGAAACCACTTCTTCATATACCACTAAAAAGTGTTTTGAAAATTAAGCAAATGTTCAAAGAAAACTAGAATAATCACGTACATTTTACTTGACTCACTTTGATTAGTTTTTCTTTGATAATAAATTAAATGTGTATTTATTAAGAAGTATGGTCCTATTTTTACATAAACCTATCTGTTGGCACTGACATTGCAGATGTTTTAAACAGGGATCAAAAACAAATAACTGTAATAATTTAAGCTATATAGAGACCAAGTTTGCATATAGATAAAAAAATGTATATGAGTTATTAACCTATTGTAACTTCTCGAATAGAGATTTTGGGGTTTCACTAGTTGTGACATTAAATTATTTTAGAAAAATAGTAACATATCTGTTTATTTTGTTTCCTTTTCTTTTAATTCAAGATTAAAACTTTAGCATTTTCTAATTCTCAGAACCTGAAATGCACCCTGCTAATTTCTTAAAGTTAACCCTGCTACATAGCTTCCCCTAATTGGTTTTAATTTATAACAACTGTAAAACAAGGCATTTTATACTAACATTCAGCAAGATTACAAGTTTTGCACTATACCGGGTGCGTAAATAACACAAAAAACTTTCAGAGCGCTGCAATTACAAGTTAAGCCAAAACCTTATTTTGTTGTCCGGTATGGTGCGATAAGCTCCATAACGCACAAAACCCAAGGCCTGACTTGATGTGCTCGTGCACACTTTGCCCCATAGACATCAATGGAGGGAGAGTGTTAGAAAAAAACTAACACTTGCGATCGTGGAATGGCGATCACCATAACGCAACCCCATTGATGTCTATGCGGAAAAGAAGTTATGTTAAAACCTAACACCCTAACATAAACCCCTAGTCTAAACACCCCTAATACTCCGTTCCCCGACATCGCCGACACAAAATAAAATGATTATGATCATTGCTAGCCTTGTTGTCTGCATACTCAAGCCCAGATTGGTTCCTTAAAATAGGGCAAATGATGAATGGAGTTTTGTCTATTGTAAAACATTTGAAGTAAAAAAAAGGTGTTTATTTAAAAAAAAAAAAAAAAGGTTTGTAGCAACACTACAGAAATGTCTTGTAATTACAATATGTTTACTTGCATTACAAATAATATTTCTTCTGTTAAGTGTGATCAGTCCACGGGTCATCATTACTTCTGGGATATTAACTGCTCCCCTACAGGAAGTGCAAGAGGATTCACCCAGCAGAGCTGCATATAGCTCCTCCCCTCTACGTCACTCCCAGTCATTCTCTTGCACCCAGCAACTAGATAGGTCGTGTGAGAGGACTATGGTGATTATACTTAGTTTTATATCTTCAATCAAAAGTTTGTTATTTTAAAATAGCACCGGAGTGTGTTATTACCTCTCTGGCAGAGTTTGAGGAAGAATCTACCAGAGTTTTGCTATGATTTTAGCCGGAGTAGTTAAGATCATATTGCTGTTCTTGGCCATCTGAGGAGTGAGGTAAACTTCAGATCAGGGGACAGCGGGCAGATGAATCTGCATAGAGGTATGTAGCAGTTTCTATTTTCTGACAATGGAATTGATGAGAAAATCCTGCCATACCGATATAATGTCATGTATGTATACTTTACACTTCAGTATTCTGGGAGAATGGTACTTCACTAGAATTACACTGTAAGAAAGACATAAAGCTGTTTAATAACTAGAGATTATGTTTAACGTTTTTGCTGGAATGTAAAATCGTTTTCATTTGCTGAGGTACTGAGTGAATAAATGTTTGGGCACCATTTTTCCACTTGGCAGTTGCTTAAATCTGTTTTTTCTGTCAGTTTCTGTTCTCCCTCACTGCTGTGTGTGTGGGGGAGGGGCGCTTTTACTATGCATCAAATATTTCAGTCAGCAACTCATTGTATTCCCTGCATGATCTGGTTCATCTCTACAGAGCTCAGGGGTCTTCAAAACTTATTTTGAGGGAGGTAATTTCTCTCAGCAGAGCTGTGAGAATTATAGTTTGACTGAAATAAAAACTTTTATTCTGTAATTTGTTTCCTGCTTTCAGAAATTGTTATCTTTGCTAATGGGATTAAACCTTTGCTAAAGTTGTGTTGTTTACAAGGATTGAGGCTATAACTGTTTCAATTTATTAATTTTTAACTGTCATAGATCTTCTGTGCTTCTTAAAGGCACAGTACGTTTTAATATTATTCTATTTGAATTGTATTTCCAAGTTGCAAGTTTATTTGCTAGTGTGTTAAACATGTCTGATTCAGAAGATGATACCTGTGTCATTTGTTGCAATGCCAAAGTGGAGCCCAATAGAAATTTATGTACTAACTGTATTGATGCTACTTTAAATAAAAATCAATCTGTACAAATTGAACAAATTTCACCAAACAACGAGGGGAGAGTTATGCCGACTAACTCGCCTCACGTGTCAGTACCTACATCTCCCGCTCAGAGGGAGGTGCGTGATATTGTAGCGCCGAGTACAGCTGGGCGGCCATTACAAATCACATTACAGGATATGGCTACTGTTATGACTGAAGTTTTGGCTAAATTACCAGAACTAAAAGGTAAGCGTGATCACTCTGGGGTGAGAACAGAGTGCGCTGATAATATTAGGGCCATGTCAGACACTGCGTCACAGGTGGCAGAACATGAGGACGGAGAACTTCATTCTGTGGGTGACGGTTCTGATCCAAACAGACTGGATTCAGATATTTCAAATTTTAAATTTAAACTGGAAAACCTCCGTGTATTACTAGGGGAGGTGTTAGCGGCTCTGAATGATTGTAACACAGTTGCAATACCAGAGAAAATGTGTAGGTTGGATAAATATTTTGCGGTACCGACGAGTACTGAGGTTTTTCCTATACCTAAGAGACTTACTGAAATTGTTACTAAGGAGTGGGATAGACCCGGTGTGCCGTTCTCACCCCCTCCGATATTTAGAAAAATGTTTCCAATAGACGCCACCACAAGGGACTTATGGCAAACGGTCCCTAAGGTGGAGGGAGCAGTTTCTACTTTAGCTAAGCGTACCACTATCCCGGTGGAGGATAGCTGTGCTTTTTCAGATCCAATGGATAAAAAGTTAGAGGGTTACCTTAAGAAAATGTTTGTTCAACAAGGTTTTATATTGCAACCCCTTGCATGCATTGCGCCGATCACGGCTGCAGCGGCATTCTGGATTGAGTCTCTGGAAGAGAACATTGGTTCAGCTACTCTGGACGACATTACGGACAGGCTTAGAGTCCTTAAACTAGCTAATTCATTCATTTCGGAGGCCGTAGTACATCTTACTAAACTTACGGCGAAGAATTCAGGATTCGCCATTCAGGCACGCAGGGCGCTGTGGCTAAAATCCTGGTCAGCTGATGTTACTTCTAAGTCTAAATTGCTTAATATACCTTTCAAAGGGCAGACCTTATTCGGGCCCGGGTTGAAAGAGATTATCGCTGACATTACAGGAGGTAAAGGCCATGCCCTGCCTCAGGACAAAGCCAAAGCCAAGACTAGACAGTCTAGTTTTCGTTCCTTTCGTAATTTCAAAGCAGGAGCAGCATCAACTTCCTCTGCACCAAAACAGGAAGGAGCTGTTGCTCGCTACAGACAAGGCTGGAAACCTAACCAGTCCTGGAACAAGGGCAAGCAGACTAGGAAACCTGCTGCTGCCCCCAAAACAGCATGAATTGAGGGCCCCCGATCCGGGATCGGATCTAGTGGGGGGCAGACTTTCTCTCTTCGCCCAGGCTTGGGCAAGAGATGTTCAGGATCCCTGGGCGCTAGAGATAATATCTCAGGGATACCTTCTGGACTTCAAATACTCTCCTCCAAGAGAGAGATTTCATCTGTCAAGATTGTCAACAATCCAGACAAAGAAAGAGGCTTTTCTACGCTGCGTACAAGAGCTCTTGTTAATGGGAGTAATCCATCCAGTTCCACGATCGGAACAGGGACAGGGGTTTTACTCAAATCTGTTTGTGGTTCCCAAAAAAGAGGGAACTTTCAGACCAATCCTGGACTTAAAGATCCTAAACAAATTCCTAAGAGTTCCATCGTTCAAGATGGAGACTATTCGGACAATTTTACCTATGATCCAAGAGGGTCAGTACATGACCACTGTAGATTTAAAAGATGCTTACCTGCACATACCGATTCACAAAGATCATTACCGGTACCTAAGGTTTGCCTTCCTAGACAGGCATTACCAGTTTGTGGCTCTTCCATTCGGATTGGCTACAGCGCCAAGAATCTTCACAAAGGTTCTGGGTGCTCTTCTGGCGGTACTAAGACCGCGGGGAATCTCGGTAGCTCCATACCTAGACGACATTCTGATACAAGCTTCAAGCTTTCAAACTGCCAAATCTCATACAGAGTTAGTGCTGGCATTTCTAAGGTCACATGGATGGAAGGTGAACGAAAACAAAAGTTCACTCGTTCCACTCACAAGAGTTCCCTTCCTGGGGACTCTTATAGATTCTGTAGAAATGAAGATTTACCTGACAGAGGACAGGCTATCAAGACTTCAAAGTGCTTGCCGCACTCTTCATTCCATTCAACACCCGTCAGTGGCTCAATGTATGGAGGTAATCGGCTTAATGGTAGCGGCAATGGACATGGTACCCTTTGCACGCTTACACCTCAGACCACTGCAACTGTGCATGCTAGGTCAGTGGAATGGGGATTACTCAGACTTATCCCCTTCTCTGAATCTGGATCAAGAGACCAGAAATTCTCTTCTATGGTGGCTTTCTCGGCCACACCTGTCCAGGGGGATGCCATTCAGCAGACCAGACTGGACAATTGTAACAACAGACGCCAGCCTTCTAGGTTGGGGTGCCGTCTGGAATTCCCTGAAGGCTCAGGGACTATGGAGTCAGAAGGAGAGTCTCCTGCCAATAAACATTCTGGAATTGAGAGCAGTTCTCAATGCCCTCCTGGCTTGGCCCCAGTTGACAACTCGGGGGTTCATCAGGTTTCAGTCGGACAACATCACGACTGTAGCTTACATCAACCATCAGGGAGGGACAAGAAGCTCCCTAGCTATGATGGAAGTATCAAAGATAATTCGCTGGGCAGAGTCTCACTCTTGCCACCTGTCAGCAATCCACATCCCGGGAGTGGAGAACTGGGAGGCGGATTTCTTAAGTCGTCAGGCTTTTCATCCGGGGGAGTGGGAACTTCATCCGGAGGTCTTTGCCCAAATACTTCGACGTTGGGGCAAACCAGAGATAGATCTCATGGCGTCTCGACAGAACGCCAAGCTTCCTCGTTACGGGTCCAGATCCAGGGATCCAGGAGCAGTCCTGATAGATGCTCTGACAGCACCTTGGGACTTCAGGATGGCTTACGTGTTTCCACCCTTCCCGTTGCTTCCTCGATTGATAGCCAGAATCAAACAAGAGAGAGCATCAGTGATTCTAATAGCACCTGCGTGGCCACGCAGGACTTGGTATGCAGACCTGGTGGACATGTCATCCTGTCCGCCTTGGTCTCTACCTCTGAAACAGGACCTTCTAATACAGGGTCCCTTCAAACATCAAAATCTAACTTCTCTGAAGTTGACTGCTTGGAAATTGAACGCTTAATTTTATCAAGACGTGGGTTTTCTGAGTCAGTTATTAGTACCTTAATACAGACTAGGAAACCTGTTACCAGAAAGATTTACCATAAGATATGGCGTAAATACCTACATTGGTGTGAATCCAAAGGTTACTCTTGGAGTAAGGTTAGGATTCCTAGGATATTGTCTTTTCTACAAGAAGGTTTAGAAAAGGGTTTATCTGCTAATTCATTAAAGGGACAGATCTCAGCTCTGTCCATTCTGTTACACAAACGTCTGTCAGAAGTTCCTGACGTCCAGGCTTTTTGTCAGGCTTTGGCCAGGATTAAGCCTGTGTTTAAAACTGTTGCTCCACCATGGAGTTTAAACCTTGTTCTTAATGTTTTACAGGGCGTTCCGTTTGAACCCCTTCATTCCATTGATATAAAGTTGTTATCTTGGAAAGTTCTATTTTTAATGGCTATTTCCTCGGCTCGAAGAGTCTCTGAATTATCAGCCTTACATTGTGATTCTCCTTATTTGATTTTTCATTCGGATAAGGTAGTCCTGCGTACTAAACCTGGGTTCTTACCTAAGGTAGTTACTAACAGGAATATCAATCAAGAGATTGTTGTTCCTTCTTTATGCCCAAATCCTTCTTCAAAGAAGGAACGTCTACTGCACAACCTGGATGTAGTCCGGGCTCTAAAATTTTACTTGCAGGCAACTAAGGAATTCCGACAAACGTCTTCTCTGTTTGTCATTTACTCTGGGCAGAGGAGAGGTCAAAAAGCTTCCGCTACCTCTCTTTCTTTTTGGCTTCGTAGCATAATTCGTTTAGCTTATGAGACTGCTGGACAGCAGCCCCCTGAAAGAATTACAGCTCATTCTACTAGAGCTGTGGCTTCCACTTGGGCCTTCAAGAATGAGGCCTCTGTTGAACAGATTTGCAAGGCTGCAACTTGGTCTTCGCTTCATACTTTTTCCAAATTTTACAAATTTGACACCTTTGCTTCATCGGAGGCTATTTTTGGGAGAAAGGTTCTTCAGGCAGTGGTTCCTTCTGTATAAAGAGTCTGCCTATCCCTCCCGTCATCCGTGTACTTTTGCTTTGGTATTGGTATCCCAGAAGTAATGATGACCCGTGGACTGATCACACTTAACAGAAGAAAACATAATTTATGCTTACCTGATAAATTCCTTTCTTCTGTAGTGTGATCAGTCCACGGCCCGCCCTGTTTTTAAGGCAGGTAAATATTTTTTAATTTATACTCCAGTCACCACTTCACCCTTGGCTTTTCCTTTCTCGTTGGTCCTTGGTCGAATGACTGGGAGTGACGTAGAGGGGAGGAGCTATATGCAGCTCTGCTGGGTGAATCCTCTTGCACTTCCTGTAGGGGAGCAGTTAATATCCCAGAAGTAATGATGACCCGTGGACTGATCACACTACAGAAGAAAGGAATTTATCAGGTAAGCATAAATTATGTTTTCCTACACTTTCTATGATATTTTATACTTGTGAACACCTGGATTAAGACATTAAATTGAACAATGTTTATGGCACAATATATTTAATTTATTTTAGTTTTGTATATGGTGTTTGTTTTTATTAAAGGGACATTGTGTTAAAAAATGTTCTATCATGCTTCTAAAAGATCTGGGTGTACACATCACACATGGAGTATTGGTTTTGTACTTCCTACTAATACTCACTGACTATTGCCTCTGTTTTAGTATTGGAAAGGGACCTACCTCTCCATATGTGTTAAGAAAATATTTGTTTATTTAAGACAGAAATATATATATATTAATTTAGAAACATTTTGAAATGCCTTCTTTTAAGTGAAACAAATAAAAAGTTGATCACAGTGCCCCTTAAAGTAGGAAGACAATTGATTCACTTATTTATTTTAGTTGTAATTTGTTTAATTTTCA
Organism: Bombina bombina; assembly: GCF_027579735.1. Lineage (NCBI taxonomy): Eukaryota > Metazoa > Chordata > Amphibia > Anura > Bombinatoridae > Bombina > Bombina bombina. The sequence goes on from NC_069503.1 coordinate 818,449,967, forward strand.
TTTCAAATATTGATGTGCCTATAACAGTTTTATCCTTTGTTTTAGATTCATACTTCATTGATTAATGGAAGACCAAGTGCTGACGACCCCTCTCCAAATCTGTTAGATTTCACTTCTGCTAGATACATCCGCCTTCGCCTGCAGCGTATACGAACACTGAATGCAGACCTCATGACCCTTAGCCACCGGGACCTTAAAGATATTGATCCAATAGTAACCCGACGGGTAAGACTGTTTATTGTAAAATGCACTCTTAGATAGAGCAATAATGTCTTTCTATTGTATCTCACAAGATGCTGCAGGCTGTAGGATGTATTTTTGATCAATATACTTTGCAATGATCCTTAATTATTATTGTGTTGCAGTATAAGAACATTTCTAGTTTGTGACTGGTACAGCTTATACATTTTTTCTTTAACGGGCTAATATTATTATTTATACCCTTTATGGATGTGGATTTGCTTTCTTACAAGGTATCTAAGGTGTGTTGAGATGACACTTCTTTATTGAGGTTGATAGGACTTATATTTATATAGTTTATCTTAAACATTACTGGAATCCCTTCACTATGTCAGTGTGAGCAATTCTTTTTGAAAAAACAAAACAAAACTGCAAGATATAAATATTTATGGAGATGTATAAGAGGACGAAACAATAAATATCCTAAGATGTGTTTAACATAAACGTCTGCATCTCAGTTAATATTGCTATGTCTCACTCACTTAAAGACTATATTCTTAGTACTTTATGTTAGAAGAATCAGCATAATTTATATAAGTTATACAAATTGCAATTTATTCAAATTTTTTAACAATTACCATTTTGCAGTATTATTACTCAATCAAGGATATATCGGTTGGAGGAATGTGTATTTGCTATGGACATGCTCGTAGCTGCCCCTGGGATGAAGTTACTATGGTAAGTTGATAATGTCAGTGACACATTTATATTAAAGGGACAGTCAACACCAGAATTTTTGTTGTTTAAAAGGATAGATAATCCTTTTATTACCCATTCCCAAGTTTTGCATAACCAACACAGTTATATTAATACACTTTTTACCTCTGTGATTACCTTGTATCTAAGCCTCTACATATTGTCCCCTTATTTCAGTTCTTTTGACAGACTTGTATTTTAGCCAATCAGTGTTTACTCCTAGGTAACTTCACGTGTGAGCTCAGTGTTATCTATATGACACACATGAACTAACACCCTCTAGTGGGGAAAAACTGTCATTGCATTCACATAAGAGGCGGCTTTCAAGGTCTAAGAAATTAGCATATGAGCTTATCTAGGTTTAGCTTGCAATTAAGAATAGCAAGAGAACAAAGCAAAATTGGCAATAAAGTAAATTTGGAAAGTTGTTTAAGGTTACATGCCCTATTTGAATGATGAAAGTTTATTTTGGACTTGACTGTCCCTTTAAATTAGTGCTATAATGTGTATAAATAATAATTCTGTCATTTAGAATAGTAAGTTTAAACTTCTTGCAGTCTTCTTTGGGAGCTCTATAGATACTAATTTTGAGCCTCAAGCAATGCTAAAGTTAAAATAAATGTTTGTAATCAGGAATGCATGTGAAGAATACAATCTAAACAAAAAGAGTTAGAAATCTATTAGTGTAAAAATATTGCACAGTATACAACTTCACAGTTTTATGCAGTAGGGTGCTTCACAAATGATTAGCAGTACACACAATCCATAAATTATTAGAATGTCTACCTTTTTCTTCTGTTGTCTCCACTAATCAACTGGATTTAGCCGTCAGATCCCTTATGTGTGCTAGATCCTTTCCTCCAACTTTATCATTGTGGGGTTCTGGTTGGACATGAGACTCACATGTTGTCATTTCTAATTCATAAGAGTAAACAAATACTGACTCCTTGCACATATTTGTATAAAATGTCCTACTTTTATTGATTCCATATAAAATGTCAGTAGTTAGACTGTGTACACACAGCATTGATCTTGTATATAACTGGTTTCATGAGCCTCAATGGGTGTGTAATACATAAGAAATGTTACCTCAACAAATTAAGATCCTATTGAAGGCACATTTTAGTCTGTATATACTAAAAATAAAATATACTTAAGCAGTTCCTTGCAAATACGTACATGCAAAAATAGATGCCTCAAATGACATTATGTTAGAAAAATTGTCTAACTTTTTTAAATGCATGGTAGTCCAGTAATGCACCCTTTTAAAATAATTTCTCAGTATGTTTACGAAATCTTCTGTGCTGTGGTCAGTCAGAGGCCAGATGTAAATGAGCTAGCAAAGAAAATTTCGGATTAAAGGAACATGAAACCCATCATTTTTCTTTCATGGTTTAGATAGAGGATGCAGTTTTAAATAACTTTCTAATTTTCTTCTATTATGCATTTTTCTTGGTATCTTTTGCATATTTTGTTGAAAAGCTGGGACATAAGCTCAGGAGAGTACATGTGCCAAGAGAACTATATGGCAGCAGTCTTGAAAGAATGTTATCCATTTGCAAGAACACTAGATGACAGCACTATTTCCTGCCATATAGTGCTCCAGATGCCTACTTAGTTGTCTCTTACAAAATAAATATAATGAGAACAAAGCAAATTTGTTAAAAGAAGTCAATTGGAAACTTTTTAAAATTGTATGCTCTGTCTGAATCACAAAAGAACAACACAAATTAGCAACTATCCCAACCATATCCTTCTACAATAACACTTTTAAAGTGAAGGTAAACTTTGATGAATGAAAGTCCGGTTTTTAAAAATGCTATTAAAAACAGGGGCACTTTCATTCATCAAAGTTTAGAAAGCAGTCGTTTTGTTTAAAAACTTACCTTTATTCTTTTCACAGCCAGAGCAGCTTCCCCCGCACGGAGATCCTCACTTCACACGTCAGCAATGACTAATCTGGTTTCCTCCAATCATGTCATGGCCTCAGGCAATAATTCCCCTGGGGGGGAAGCTGTGATTGGTGGAAGCCGGATTAGTCATTGCTGACATGTGAAGAGAGGATCTCAGGGCGGGGGAAGCTGCTCCGGCTGTGAAGAGAAGAAAGGTAAGTTTATAAACAAAACGGCTGCTTTTAAAACTTTGTTGAATTAAAGTGCCCTTTTTTTTTAATAGTAATTTTAAAAACCGGGCTTTCATTCATCAAAGTTTACCTTCACTTTAAGTTCTTATATTTGTTACATTTGTATCAACAACAAAAAGAATTATACAAATTGAAAAAACATAATAGAAAATGAAAGTGGGTCATGAAACTTTATTCTTTAATGGCCATATTGCATGCGCTCAGGGGCGTACTATGGCCTAGTCCAACAAGGCCGGTGCCTAGGGCAGCAGATTTGGGAGGGGCAGCACATCTGCCCTATCCTCTCTCTAAAAGTCAGCACGCAGTACAGTGAGTGATAAAGTGCAGACTTTTACAGAGAAGACAAGGCATGTGCGCTGATTAAGGTCACTCATCACAGGCAGTGCTCCTTAAAACCGTTGCTTCATTTAGAGCCGCCGGCATTTTTGCAGTGGAAGCATTCTTGGTGAGAAACTTGCCCAGAGATTTGCTTACAAGGTGAGGCTGAAGGAGAAGACCTTGTGCCGATATGCTTCCTCCTCTTGTTAGCTGTGGTGGGGCTGTGAGCTCAGTGTTTATTGCAGGTCTTAGTAACTAACAGACTAGATGTGTCTGTGCACTGCTTAGATCAGCTTGTGATGTCTAATCATAAATTCTAATAACTAGCTTTCTCTGCATTCATGAACCCACGGAGTATATAGTGAATTTACACTTAAAAAGTTTCATTACTTGAATGATGGTAATTACTGTATATTGTTGCATGTGAAGGGCAGTGATTGTTTCAAAGTGTATTCTTCATTCTCTCCCTTCCTCTTCTCTCTCTTCTTTCCTTTTCTCCCTCCTTTCCTCCTTCAACTCCCTTCCTCCCTCAACTCATTCACTCAACTCACTCCCTTCTTTCCCTCCCTCCCTTCTTTCTCTCATCTCTCCCCATGCTACCTTCATTTACTCCTTTCTTTCCATTCCTTCTTTCCCTCCCACTTTTCTCCTCTCCTTCCCAACTTTTCTCTTCTCTCTCTCTCTCTCTCTCTCTCTCTCTCTCTCTCTCTCTCTCTCTCTCTCTCTCCCTCCCTTCTTTCCTTCTTTCCTTTCCCTCCCTTTTCTCCCCTCCCCTTCTTTTCTCTCTCCTTTCTCAGGGAGAAAATAGTATGATATTAATGCAATTAAACCCACCTGTATGCAAGTGTTTTGCAAGCCCATTTTCTCTTAAATTGTTATGAAAAAAACAAACATTTTACACACTGACCCAAATAAATATTAAGGGGAAAAAGGCCTAAAACCTTTGGGGGGGGGCAGAATAATTTTGAGTGCCTAGGACAGCACAAAACCTAAATACACCATTGCATGCGCTGTCTAGCCCGGTCCTTCTCCCTTTACCAGCTAAATGACTATCTTGAAAAGAAAACAAAAGCAAAGACAAAAACATTAACTAAATGAATGTGTATTGCAATTTCACGTTTAATAAAATATTTTATGTAAAATTACATTTTGAGTTTTTATCTTTTGAGAAAAAGAAAGTTGAAATTAGTCCATTGCCAAAATAGAAGAAAAAAAAAAACTATTACTAAAGGAATAATTTTGTACTAGATAGTATCATTCAGCTGACAATCACTTATGCCTTATTTACTTATCCTTTTGAAGTTATTTTAAAGGGATATGAAGCCAAAAATGTTTCTTTCATGATTGAGATACCGCATGCAATTTTCAAAAACGTTCTAATTTTATTTTATTATCAATTTTTCTTTGTTCTCTTGATATCTTTTGCTGAAACTAAAAAAATATAAGCTTAGGAGCCGGCCCATTTCTAAAGAACTATATGGCAGCTGTTTTGCATGAATGTTATCCATTTGCAAGAGCACTAGATGGTAGCACTATTTCCTGTCATGTAGTACTCCAGATGCCTACCTAGGTATCTCATCAACACTAAATATCATGGGAACTAATCAAATGTAATAATGTCAATTAAAAACTTTTTAAAAATGGTATGCTCTGTCTGAATCACAATTTTTTGGAATGTTATGTCCCTTTAATAATTATGGACATCCCTAAAGAAATATGTAAAATGTGTTAAAAACAAAACAAAAAAAAAATACTTTAAAATGCCCAGAAAGAGAATCAACAAGGATTCTTTATTAAGACTTTGCTTCTGCCCATGCAGCCATTATCTGTAAATCCTTTGTTTTAATGTAACTGTATTTTACTTACATATCAATACAAATAGAGCCCTTGTATATTTAAAATAAAATAGCATGTGATAATCAATCTTATTCACACATTTCATTATTAATACACGCTCTGAGGGATCTTAGACAATTTAAAGGGACATAATACTCATATGCTAAATCACTTGAAAGTGATGCAGTATAATTGTAAAAAGCTGACACAATTTCCTCAGCTCAGCAGAGTAAGTTCTGTGTAAAAAGTTATACTCAGCTGTGCTCAGCTGCAGGTAAAAAAAAAAAAAAATGAAGAAATGAACGGCAGTCAATCAGCATCAGCAGTGCTGAGGTCATGAACTCTTTTACTGTGATCTCATGAGATTTGACTTAACTCTCATGAGATTTTGTTGTAAACTTCCTTACACTGAATAGGGAAATAATATGAGAGTGCACGAGGCTCAATCCTCCAGCTGTCCCGGGACAGACATACTGATTTGTTGCTTAGAAGTCCTTTACAATGGGATGTGGCTACTGAGAAACTTTTGAGGTAAAATATCTTTCTTTTTTTACATAGAGCTGTGATATTTTCTAGTCAGCTTTTTACAGCTATGCTGCATCACTTTCAAGTGCTTAAACATTTGGGTATTATGGCCCTTTAAGTAAAACTAACTTGATATGTACACAGGTCAGTTTTCACTCTCCACTTCTGTGATCTACTACGACAAGGTGCTATACACATTCTTTAGTAACAGAGATTAAAATATAACATCATATAATCTTCACAGTGCAATGTAGTTGAAAAGCACACATTTCCTATTTAAAATGCTAGACTTTTATCCAAAACCTTCAAGGTCACTCACATTACAACAACAATTTTTTTATAATTTAGTTTTTTGCTTTAATAATTACAATTTTTAGCCTTGTGTGATGGTCAAAATCTGGTAAAAAATAAATGAATATATACAAACCACTTTATCTCATAATTGAGAAAGCGCTGTTAATTAAAACACTATTGATTAACAGCTTTTTAATTTTTTTTTGTAGAAACTTCAGTGTCAATGTGAACGCAATACTTGTGGAGAAAACTGTAATGAATGTTGTCCAGGATACCACCAGTATCCATGGCGACCTGGCACAATTTCCGTTGGCAACAAATGTGAAAGTAAGTCGGATTTAAGTTTGCTGGCTGGTGAAACTTGTAACTAATATTTATGTAAATTGTTTATGACATACCTGCATGAATTGCTTACTAGTGTTTTTGTAAAAAAAATTATTTTATATATGCTCCAGTTGATACATTTATAATATCTTACTTTTCATTTTACAATATTTCTCATTTACTAATTTATTTTTTGGAACTATGGTAGATAAGAGGTTTGGCTGAATTATTCATAATGTATATAGGCTGTGGGCCATAATAACTGTAATGTTCTATTATTATCTGCCTTGCCAAAAATTAGTTAAAGGACTAGAAAGATCAAAAATGAAATGTTCATGAATGCATTTCAGTTTTAAATAGAAAAATGTTACAATAATTGCATAACCATAAAAGTTATAATATAAAGACAATGCAAAAGCGCTTATTTTGAATTTAAAATGAGAGGCATAATTTTTTATGATAGATGTCAACAACTTTTCCATAACTCCACCCCTGTATCATGTGACACCCATCATCCAATCACATATGTATACAATGTGAACTTTTGCGCATACTTAGTAGGATCTAGTGCTTTATAAAGTGTGTATATAAATAAAAAACAGTGAACTATTTGATAATGGAAGTACATTTGAAATTGTTTTAAATTACATGGTTTATCTGAATCATGTAACTTTTTTCATTAGTGTCCTTTTATATTTTGCCACAAGATACTGCATCACAATTTGAGATTGCAGATAGATAGGTTCTCTTCTCTACTTAATAATTTGTCTTCTTGCAATGTTTAAATAATTTGTGCATATAAGCCAGCTCTATTTCTCGCTGTTGAAAAACAGTAATAACCTTTACTAGAAGCATTTTTGCTTACAGAAGCATATTGCAAAAAATAAAATAAAAATGATTCTGTTTAAAACTGAAATGCACTCATGCACATTTTAATTTTGACCTTTCTATCCCTTTAATAAAGTACAGTGCTTACATTTTAAATCATCTTGAATGTGCCAAAAACACAAGTTTGCTATAAAAAATGTAAAAGAAGTCTAGATCTTCTAACGTTCACAAACCTCAATAATGTGTCAATTTAAATTAGCTAATTTTCTTAAGTTCATCTTGATTAATTTGCAACTTCCTGTTTATCCTCCAGTGCCTGTGTGATGTCCTAGTCACTGGGAGTGATATAAATTCATGTTTTTGGAACTTGTATTTAGCAATCTGTTGCTTGATTATTACTGACCTTATCTCGATCTATTGATTCCAGCCTGTTTGGTCACCTGTTGCTGACCAGTTGTTGAGCCCACACTCTCCCATCCCAGTCTATTAGATCACCTGTCTCTGTCCTATTTATTAGTTTTTGCTTTCTCTGTTTTTGTAGTCTTTTATTTAACACCTTTTATACTTGAAATAAAGGCACTGTTCATTTGTTTTGTTTATGCTGAATATTATATTCCCTTTTTGATTCCTTTACACATTCGGAACATATGTAATCAATAAAAGTGTATGCATCAGTTTCATGACATGACAAAAAAAGAGACAAAACTGCAAATCTTAGCCCAGCTTTAATTCATGCTGTTTTTGCAAAGATTGCCACTCAATCAACGATCGGGTTGATTGACACCCCCTGCTAGCAGCGGACTGGCCGCAAATCTGCATGGGACGGCATTGCACAAGCAGTTCACAAGAACTGCTGGTGCAATGATAAATGCCGACAGCGTATGCTACATTGTATCATGTCCGCTCGCCTTACATAAATAGGCTCCTTGGACTTTAATATTCAAATACTTTTATATTTCATTCAATATTTAAAATGTACATTTGAAACAGGAAATGTTAATAATTGTTCCCAAAAAAATGAATATTGAATGCTCATTAAACATTCAGCATTTTTTAAGACAAATGAATGTGATAAAAATTCATTATTTTTTATTGTAGAAAAGCATTTACCTATCCCTGACCATTGATAAGGGTAGATTTATTAAGCTTATTTGGCTATGATTCTTTTTCCACTCTGCCAGAAGTGACAGATCAGTCAACCTGACACTCGCTTATTTGGGTAATTGACATGCCCTGCTCTAGCGCAATTTCCCCTAGTGTATCTAAACTACTCTCTACTTAAATTTCTTTGACCATATATGTCATTTAAATAATGTTGTGTAGTTTTAAAAGTAAGTGTGACGGAGCTGTTTTTGTTTTTCGCCACCCTGATGCAGTCTGTATTTTTGATCTGCAACCATCTGCTTTTTCCGCCAAAAATGTATTTATTAAAGGGAAGTATAGGTAATTAAAAAGTAATAATTGCTCCATTGTTATAATAAGAAATATTGTTTTCTAGAATGCAACTGTCATAACAAGGCCGAAGATTGTTATTATGATGAAAATGTGGCAGAACGTAATATGAGCTTGAATATCCATGAACAGTTTATTGGAGGAGGAGTGTGTATCAACTGCTCTCAGTTTACAGCTGGAATTAACTGTGAAACTTGTATTGAAGGCTACTATAGGCCACATAAGGTAAGAAGCTTATCAGAACCCCTTCCCACTACCAGTATGGTACAGTATGGTACTTTGTTACTCTTGTTATATTTAGAGTTAGTTTAAGACACTTTGACATTGAACTGGATTTTTATATAAGAAAAACTGAACTGTGCTGACATTTAAATGAGAAAAAAGGATGTTTGGTCACTCAACGGACTACATCAAAGGAAACCATATTGGTGTATCCTACCTTTAAATATGTGAGTCGTTTAAACTCTGTTATACTCTGCACTTGGTTATTTAGAACATCTATAATAAGAGCAGGGGGGGGGTATTTATATATCACCCAATTAACTCTTTCAGCAGTATGCAAGTAAAGTGCTGCTTGTTTTTTTTGTTTTTTTGTAGATTAATTTGAGTAGAAGCTAAATGCTTGTTACACTGTAGCATTGAACAAAACATTTCCTGTATGTATCCTAAACAAATGTTTTTGTTCAGGTTTCCCCGTATGCAGAATCACCATGCCGTCCTTGTGGATGTGATCCTTTTGGGGCCCATAGTGCGGTCTGTATTGTAGATGACAAGCACGCCAACTTACAGCAAGGTATTGTAAATATTTCATCATGTGCATTATATTATAATTAATTTAAAGGGAAAATAATTAAACATCAAGGAGTGACTAATAGTGAAATAGGCTACTTACTGAACTTGCAACAGTATTTTGTTAGTAAATGTCTGAGGTCTGAGCATATACATTTTAGAGGGGTAAAAAATATTGAGGACCGCAGGATGTATTGTTCTGATTGTTTTGATGTAACAGAATGCTGTTTCATGTCTAATCTTTCATGTGCTGTGAGCCCTAGGATATAGGGACTTCACATTGTCACATTTTTGTCCTTGCTAATACAAAAACACAATTATCTTTTATGTTTCCACAGTTGTAATTAATGTAATAATGATTAAAGTTAGGGTCAAAGATAATTAACAGAATGAGACGACTAGAAGATACTGAGTTCTTTTATTTTGCAGGATAATAAGGTCTATTGTTCAACATAATTACAACAAAATATTTTCTAGATAATCCCCTCGTCCAAATGTCAAATCTACTTTGGTGTTTTGCTTTAGTCTATGTTCGGGAAAATACATAGTATAAAATGATATAGTATGAAATTTAGCTATTGTCTATTTTTCAAAATTGAGTGGATTAGTAAATAAATAAGTAAGCTAAAACGTGACAAAAAGGGTTGCAGTTGAAAAGAGTTTGTTGAGTTGTAAGGATATACAAATAAAGATATATAAAGAAAGTCCCATATATGATTCCAGTATTGTTATAATGCTACAAATGTAGGTAATTATATAGACTTAAAGGGACATTCCAGACAAAATTGGAATCCACATAGATGCATTTTCAATTTTGAATAGAAGCATTTTTGCAATATATATGTATTAGAAAACATGTTTCTTATGAAAGCTTTCGCTGTTTCAAAAGTGTATTTAAGTATGCACCGTGCACTAGCATTTTAAATACAACGCTTGCTCAGAGAGCCTAAGGTGCTTGTACCATCTGGTAATGACTCAATTTGTTAATTGCTGACATAAGCCTCACTGGCACTCTGAGCAGCTGCAGTATTTAAAATGCTGATGCATTGAGATCACCTAGCTATGCTTCAAATGCACGTCCAGCGAAAACAATAAAACAGTGATAACTTTTGCTAGAAGCATTTTTGCCAATACATGTATATTGCAAATATGTTTTGATTCAAACATGTAATTCATCTATGTGCATTTAAATTTTGACTGGAATGTCCCATTAAGTATTGTTGCCAAATGAAGATAATAGAGAGCTTATTTAAAGGGACACTTCACTGTTAAATTGTTTTTCCCTGAATGTTCACCATGACTTGTTATACCAGCTGCAGCATATAAAATGCTTCTTTTTATTTCATTTATGCTTCTTTTTGCAAAATAAATAGCTAGATTTGCTCTTTGAAACCATAGCCCATCAAAATAGGCTTGGCTTACTGACAGATCAGTTCTCTCGTTATCTTATCACTCAAATGCTTCCCTTTCTTATCTCTGTCTCTGTACAATACTTAGAAAGAACAATTGAAAAGGAACATTTTAGAACTTTATCTCTTTCACCTCACACTGTGAGTGTAATTGCTTCTGCTGGCTGTGTTTACATAGTTTCTCAATAGCCTATACCTAGGTATAGAAACTTCAGTATAAGTAGGGATCCTGAAGGCTAAATCAGCTATTTCAAATGCCATTATAAAGGCTAAGGGGATATTTGTAAACAACTTAATACACTCCGGTAGGTAAAATGGATCATTGGGAACAAGTTAAAGGAAATACAGTTTTTGGGTAAACTGTCCTTTTAATAACAATCTGAGAATCCGAATGAAGATTCTAATTAGCCTATTATTTCTTTAAATTATATATGCCAGTCCAGTACTATGACTGACAATTGATAACAACATTATATTTTTGGAGACATTCCTGACTAGTGCTCATAAAGATATCACCAAAACAGTTTCTTGGAGTAGATAGCTGTCTTGAAATTATTTATTAAAAAAAAATTGTGAGGTTTAAAGCCAGCATTACAGATAATAAACTTATGTCACTCAGAATAAACAGATTCAGTATACAAATAAGAGAATTACAGAATATGTAATTTACAATAACCTATAGCTTAACAAACTTCAAATTTTACTAAACATTTTATGCCAGAAGTCTGAATTATAGTCCATAGAATAGCACAAAATAGGAAGTACACATAGCGTCTATAATAAAATACCAAGTTTAATAATATAGTTGTTTGACAACAGAATAAAGGTGTCAATGGGGCCTATTTATCAAGCCGTCAACCGCAAATATGCTGGAATTCCGCAGCGTAATTGTGGCGAGCCTGATTCGCTTTATTTATCAAAGCCTACAGACCGGCAAAAGTAGAATTTTGTGACGTAAAATACGATCCGCCGGTTTCAGTCCTACACAGATCGATGCTTACGTCACTACAGATGTTCCGAATGCAAATTCGGCACTATCTGACTACTTTTGCTAGTTATCAAATAACTACCAGGTACGCTCGCCACTATTCCGGCCCAGCGTATCTGGTTTTCTATCCGCCGCCCTGGAGGCGGCGGATGCCATAGAGTCTGAAAGCAGCGAAAGCTCATGTTCGCTGCTGCCCGATATCCCATTGATTCCTATGGGAGAATAAAATTTAAGTTTACACCTAACACCCTAACATGTACCCCCAGTCTAAACACCCCTAATCTGCTGCCCCCTACACCGGCGCCACCTACATTATATTTAATAACCTCTAATCTTCCACCCCCGACACTGCCGCCACCTACATTATACTTATTAACCGCTAATCTTCCGCCCGCCACCGCCGCCACCTACATTATACTTATTAACCCTTAATCTGCCGCCCCGACACCGCCGCCACCTGCATAAAGTTATTAACCCCTATCCCGAGCTCCCGGACCCCACCGCAACTAAATAAATGTATTAACCCCTAAACCCCTGGCCTCCCACATCACTACCACTTACTAAACCTATTAACCCCTAAACCGCCAGCCCCCCACTTCGCCATAAACTAAATTAAACTATTAACCCCTAATCTTAACAACCACTTAACTTTACATTAAATATTAAATCATCCCTATCTTATAATAAATGTAAACTTACCTTTAGATTTAAATAAAACTATATTAAACTAATAATTAATTTAATCTACCCTAACTATTATACTAAATTACATTAAACTATATTAAATTAATAATTAATCTACCCTAACTTTTATACTAAATAAGGGTTTATTGGGTGGGTTTTATTTTTAGTTTAGGGCTTTGGGCAGCAATAGAGCTAAATGCCCTTTTAGGGGCAATGCCCATCCAATGCCCTTTTCAGGGCAATGGGGAGCTCAGGTTTTTTAGATTAGGATTTTATTTGGGGGGTTGGTTGTGTGGGTGGTGGGTTTTACTGTTGGGGGGTATTTGTATTTTTTATTTACAGGTAAAAGAGCTGATTTATTTGGGGCAATGCCCCGCAAAAGGGCCTTTTAAGGGCTATTTGTAGTTTATTGTAGGTTAGGGTTTTTTATTTGGGGGGGGGCTTTTTTATTTTCATAGGGCCCTTAGATTAGGTGTAATTAGATTAAATCTTTGATCATTTCTTTTTTATTTTTTGTAACTTAGTGTTTATTTTTTTGTGTAACTTAGTGTTTATTTTTTTGTGTAACTTAGTGTTTATTTTTTTGTGTAACTTAGTGTTTGTTATTTTTTGTAACTTAGTTGTTAGTTTTTTGTAATTTAGTAATTTTTTTAATGTAGATTTTAATTATTTGAGTAGGGTTAGGTGTTTAAATATATAATATAGTTAATTTAATTTGTAGTTTAATGTAATTTTAGTATAAAAGTTAGGGTAGATTAATTATTAATTTAATATAGTTTATTGTAATTTTAGTATAAAAGTTAGGGTATTTTAATTATTAATTTGATATAGTTTATTGTAATTTTAGTATAAAAGTTATGGTAGATTAATTATTAATTTAATATCGTTTATTGTAATTTTAGTATAAAAGTTAGGGTAGATTAATTATTAATTTAATATAGTTTAATGTAATTTTAAAGGTAAGTTTAAATTTATTATAAGATAGGAATGAGTTAATATTTAATATAAAGTTAGCGGGTTGTTAGGTTTAGGGGTTAATAGGTTAATTTAGTTTATGGCGATGTGGGGTGCTGGCGGTTTAGGGGTTAATAACTTTATTTAGTTGTGGTGGGCTCCGGGAGCGGCGGGATAGGGGTTAATAACATAATGTAGGTGGCGGCAGTGTAGGGGGCAGCAGATTAGGGGGTTAATAACATAATGTAGGTGGCGGTGGGCTCTAGGAGCGGAGGGATAGGGGTTATTACATTTATTAGAGTTGCTGTGGGCTCCGGGAGTGGCAGTTTAGGGGTAATAACTTTATTTAGTTGTGGCGGGGTCCAGGAGCGGCACAATAGGGGTTAATAACTTTATTTAGTGGCAGTGGGCTCCGGGAGCGGCGGGATAGGGGTTTAACAGTTAAGTATAGTGGCGGTGCTTAGTGACAGTATACAAATAAAGCTGGGAAAAAGCTGAAGAGCAGCGATATCGATGACTGTTAGTTAACAACAGTCCGCTGCTCATCGCCCCGTACTTGGTGCGCGGCTTTTTGACAGCTTTTTTGTTAAATATGGAGAACGTATTCAGGTCCGCGGCAGCGATGTTAGGCAATGTCAGGCGAGTGTATTGGTTCTGGCGAATGCAGCACAGTTAGCGCTTGATAAATAGGCCTCATAGTCTCTTCCGGGCCTCACTTTATAGTAGGGACTTCTAATGCATCACATACACTTTTTAAACATATCTAAAAGTTGACAGGGGCATATTTATGATTGTGCGAGCGGACATAATCCGATATTGTGGATCATGTCCGCTGCACATCGATAAATGCAGACAACATACGCTCTCAGCATTTATCATTGGACCAGCAGTTCTTGTTTATATGGAGATTAAGCAAAAGTAGGCATATGTAATCACAAGAAAATAAATAGAAAAAAAGAGTGAAAAAAATAACCAGACCTCTTATGAGATAGCAAGTCATTAAGCCCTAACAAAACCATAATGAGCATAGAAGCATAAGGACCCAAAAGTTCCTTTCTGAAACCACCAAAATCCATGCATCTGGTCCTAGTAGAGAGAAAAGCTAGGCCTCAACCATATCTGCACCTTGGCCCAGCTATCTTTAATTTATCAATCTTCTTATTTTGTATGTATGTGTTTATTTATTTTATGAGAAGCAAAAGCATTTCCTAAACTTTTTGTGATATTTAGCTTTTAATATTTATTTTGCATACTGACCATTTAGTTTAGTTGGAATTAGCTTTCAAAATGTGTTCTTTATTGCAGTTTTTAATTTAATTAGTGAGCTTTGCCATTAAGCTCCTATTGCTCCTAGAAATTATTATTTGTACCTGCATGTAAAATCATTAAATGATAAATAAGTTTATAATTTATAACATCTACTTCTGTTAATTCTGGGCCACTTTATATTTTAGAACATTTTTATATTGTTGATATTGTTAATTGATTCTTTACAAAATAATTGTGAGTTAGCAATGTCTATATTTAATTAAACTGTTGTCATAGCTATTATTTTCTTTTGCTCTCTAGTTTTTTTTTAATAAACATTCTCCCATTTGTCATATTTAAAGGTATCCTGCCAGGGCAGTGCCACTGCAAAGAAGGCTACACAGGAACACAATGTGACCAATGTGCATTTGGATACAAAGGATACCCGAACTGTGTGCGGTGCAATTGCAGCCTGGAGGGCAGCTTAAACGATGATCCTTGTGCAGAGGAGTGCATATGCAAGGTGCCTTACAATCATGGCTTCTTCAGTTTTGTTATTGCATTTTATAATATACAATATATCAGCTGATAAATGTAAAAAGCTATCCATGTGTATGCTACCTGTGCAAACTTTAAGAGGACTAGATAAGCCAAGATAAATGTATAGGGACATGAAAGTCAGAACAAGACTTTAATATTCAGACAGAACATATATTTTACTGGACTTCTAATACCAAATGTATCTCTTTATTGCAACTTTGTTTAAATGTAGGTTATTTCCATTAAAACTTTTAACAAATGATACAATTTTTCTGAATCATGAAAGTTTACTTTTAATATCTTGGTCTATTTAAATTTGACATATGCATTTGTCTATTCCGGGCTGATCTGAATGCCAAAGATGGGGCTACAAGCCGCTTTATACAATTATCAGAGCTGGATTTATTCTTGTAAAAGTGCAACACAGTAAGATCTGGATTTATGCATTTCACTTTGACTAGGATAAATACAGCTCAGAAAAATGCCAAAATGTGGCTTGTCACGATTCAGCACCCTGTATAGCGCTTCCTGATTGATGACTGCATTTAGCCACCAATCAGCAAGTGCTACCCAGGTGCTGAACCAAAGATGAGCCGGCTTGTAAGCTTACATTCGTTCTTCTTTTTTAACCCCTTAACGACCAAGGACGTACGCCATACATCCTCAAAAAAAATACAGGTAATGACCGAGGACGTGTGGCGTACGTCCTTGGTCTGGAAAGCAGCTGGAAGCGATCCTGCTCGCTTCCAGCTGCTTTCCGGTTATTGCAGTGATGCCTCAATATCGAGGCATCCTGCAATAACCCCCCTTGGCCATCCGATGCAGAGAGAGCAACTCTATGGCCCTCTCTGCACCGGGTATCGTTGGTGGGTGGGAGCCAGTCTGAAAGGCGGGTGGGCGGCCATTGATGGGCCGAGTGGAGTGGAGGGGGCGGGATCGGGGGCGGGACAGACGGGGGGCACGCACAGGCGTGCGTGTGCACGGGGGCGGCGGGCGGACGCATGCACGGGGCGGGAGCGGGAGGGAACCGCTACACTGCAGAAAAACAAAGTTGATAAAAGAAAAAAAAAAATATTTACAAATTGTATCTAAGCATCTAAGGGATCTTGAAGGGGTGGGGGGTTGGTCTTGGGGGGGAAGCTACACTACAAAAATTTTTTTTTAAAAAAAACAACATACTTTTTTTTACTAAACTGGGTACTGGCAGACAGCTGCCAGTACCCAAGATGGCGCTCATTAAGGCAGAGGGGGTGGGTTAGAGAGCTGTTTGGTGGGGGATCAGTGAGGTTCGGGGCTAAGTGGGGATCCTACACAGCAGCATATGTAAAAAAAATTAAAAAGCCCAAATATAGCTTTTATTTTAGTACTGGCAGAGTTTCTGCCAGTACTTAAGATGGCGGGGACAATTGTGGGGTGGGGGAGGGAAGAGAGCTGTTTGGGAGGGATCAGGGGTCTGATGTTTCAGGTGGGAGGCTGAGCGCTATACTAAAGCTAAAATTAACCCTGCAAGCTCCCTACAAGCTACATAATTAACCACCTTCACTGCTAGCCATAATACATGTGTGATGCACAGCGGCATTTGGCGGCCTTCTAATTACCAAAAAGCAATGCCAAAGCCATATATGTCTGCTATTTCTGAACAAAGGGGATCCCAGAGAAGCATTTACAACCATTTGTGCCATAATTGCACAAGCTGTTGGTAAATGATTTCAGTGAGAAACCTTAAATTGTGAAAAATTTAACTTTTTTTTTAATTTGATCGCATTTGGCGGTGAAATGGTGGCATGAAAAATACCAAAATTTTCCTAGATCAATACTTGGGGTTGTCTATTACACTACACTAAAGCTAAAATTACCCCTAAAAGCTCCCTACATGCTCCCTAATTAACCCCTTCACTGCTGGACATAATAGATGTGTAGTGCGCAGTGGCATTTAGCAGCCTTCTAATTACTAAAAAGCAACGCCAAAGCCATATATGTCTGCTATTTCTGAACAAAGGGGATCCCAGAGAAGCATTTACAACCATTTAAGCCATAATTGCACAAGCTGTTTGTAAATAATTTCAGTGAAAAACCAAAAGTTTGTGAAAAAATTAGTGAAAAAGGGAACGATTTTTTGTATTTAATCGCATTTGGCGGTGAAATGGTGGCATGAAATATACCAAAATGGGCCTAGATGAATACTTTGGGATGTCTACTAAAAAAATATATACATGTCAATGGATATTCAGAGATTCCTGAAAGATATTAGTGTTCTAATGTAACTAGCGCTAATTTTGAAAAATAATGGCTTGGAAATAGCAAAGTGCTACTTGTATTTATGGCCCTATAACTTACAAAAAAAGCAAAGACGATGTAAACATTGGGTATTTCTAAACTCAGGACAAAATTTAGAAACTATTTAGCATGGGTGTTTTTTGGTGGTTGTAGATGTGTAACAGATTTTGGGGGTCAAAGTTAGAAAAAGTGTGTTTTTTTTCCATTTTTCCTCATATTTTATATTTTTTTTTATAGTAAATTATAAGATATGATGTAAATAATGGTATCTTTAGAAAGTCCATTTAATGGCGAGAAAAACAGTATATAATATGTGTGGGTACAGTAAATTAGTAAGAGGAAAATTACAGCTAAACACAAACACTGCAAAAATGTAAAAATAGCCTTGGTCCCAAACGGACAGAAAATGGAAAAGTGCGGTGGTCATTAAGGGGTTAAATAAAGATACCAAGAGAACAAAGAAAAATTAATAATAGAAGTAAATTAGAAAGTTGCTTAAAATTGCATGCTCTATCTGAATCATGAAAGAAAAAATTGGGTTCAGTGTCCCTTTAATAATCTATGAGACACAATAAGATTGAACATGTGTAATAATCACTGTATATTTATAGCTTATCTATCAATGAAATACAAGTTACATATAATATACTGAAGATAATCCAAATAAAAAACAATTTAAATGTCACATATGCAATCAACTTCTGAATTTCCATCATCATATTATTCTTAGAACAACTATCTATAATTAAAGGGACATAATACTCATATGCTAAATCACTTGAAACTGATTCAGTATAACTGTAAAAAGCTGACAGGAAAATATCACCTGAGCATCTCTATGTAAAAAAGGAAGATATTTTACCTCACAATTTCCTCAGCTCACCAGAGTAAATTCTGTGTAAAAAGTTATACTCAACTGCTGTCCAACTGCAGGTAAAAAAAGTAAAAATGAAGAAATGAACAGCAGCCGATCAGCATCAACAGTGCTGAGGTCATGAACTCTTTTACTGTGATCTCATGAGATTTCACTTAACTCTCATAAGATTTCATTGTAAACTTCCTTACACTGAATAGGGAAATATGATGAGTGTGCACAAAATCTCGCTCCTTCCGCTGTCCCGGGACAGACATACTGATTTGCTGCTTAGAAGTCCTTTACAATGGGATGTGGCTACTGAGAAACTTTTGAGGTAAAATATCTTTTTTTTTTACATAGAGCTGTTCAGGTGATATTTTCTAGTCAGCTTTTTACAGCTATACTGCATCACTTTCAAGTGTTTAAACATTTGGGTATTATGGCCCTTTAAGCTTTAGATTTGAGTGATAAAGTACAAATTATGCATAGCTCCGGGTTTAGCTCTGTAAGTCTTACGCAGTGTCTGGTTAGTGCACTAGCAGTAAGTGTTAGGTTTTTTATAAAGCATGCTCCATTAATGTCTATGGGGAGAAGTTAACACGGATGCAATTTCCAAAGTCCTGAATTTAGCGTGTATCGAGTTTTGCTCTCACGCTTACTTTTTACTTTCAACTTGTAATACATAAAGAAAAATATCAGATAGCGCACCACTTGTAATCTGGCTCTATATTATTTAACTAAAACTATCCTTTCCAACAAATTTTTCTGATGCATTAACCTGAATCCTGCATATTAAGAACTGTGACAATGTGCTCCTATTTTGCTCATATATAAACATGACAATTCTAAAGTAATCTTATGATCCCCTACAACACAATTAATACAAAATGATACATGAGGTAAGAATTTCTTTATGTATTGGTTTTACATGCACACCCATTTTTTGTGAATTTCTCTAGCACAAATTATATCAATTGTTTGTGGAAAACTCACACACATTATTGTCTAAAACAAACTCCTTATCATTCAGGAACATGTGGAAGGTGAGAACTGTGACCGCTGTAAAGAAGGATTCTATAATCTACAGGGCAATAATCCAGAGGGATGCACAGAATGTTTTTGCTTTGGTGTTTCTGGTGTGTGTGAAGGACTCTTTTGGCACACTACTCAGGTAATTATGAAGGGCACATAACAGTAGTGGCTAGCTTTAGTTGCCAAACTTTGGTGGTGCTCAAAACTAATGACAGGCCAGCCTTACCTGACAGGGTTGTATGTACAGTGGCAAGCATAGATTCAAGCCTCAGTCATTAAGTAATTACCCAAAACTAAGTTACTGTCAATATAACATAGTATCTGGAAAATGTTCTATTTAAAAAAATAACATTAATTTTGTCCTAATTATAAATATGACAATGGGTACAATCTCAATAAACATTGGTTTTTTAATACCATTAAAAGGAAATGAAACATTCCTGTTTTTTTTGTGTAAAAAGTTTCCCATAGAAGGAAATTTCCAAAACCAGCATTTTTGCAGCATTTGAAGAAAATCTAGGTTACGGAGTTTGCTTTTTAGGCTCTCTATGGAGCATGAGACAGGCACAATTTTTTTTTTTATGTATGTCAACTGAATAATAAATGTGTCATTAATAGAACTTTCTGTTTTGTTACTTAAAACGTGTTAGCAACATTTGTATGGTTATGAAGTGCTGGGATATAAGCCTCTTTGTTTTGTTACATGATCTCTTTTGCTCCAGACAATTAGGTATAGCTATAAATGTGCTTCTGAACTAATAAAACACATTCAGGGTAGAATAATGAAGGACCTCAAATTTTACAGGATCCACTTTGGCCTTACTTGGGGCAGTGGAGAAAAATGTCAAATTTCTTTATAATTTTTTTTTGTAATTTTAAACTTTTTTTAATGTATACTTATTGTGTCTATTTTCTATCCCGATGAAGCTGTCTGATATTAGTGGCTGGCATATTAGCGACCTGCAAGCTATACAGAGAATCCAGCCACAGCAAGACCAGTTTGATGGACCTCATCAAATAAGTATCAACAATACAGAGGCAAGGAAGATATTTAAATCCATATATTACTGGCAGGCTCCTTCATCATATCTTGGAAATAAAGTAAGTAGTATATATTTAAAATGTTTATATTCTAAACATTTGTATACTGATTGATCAAACCAATGTACACATTGCAGCGTTAAGTGTATACTTTTTTTTTTACTTAATAAATAGTGTGATATGAAGCTTATTATAAGGCAGTCAAGAAAGCTTGATGTTTTGTATTTTCTAAAATCTACGCTAATTTCTTACTTCAATACGTAACATTATTTTGCTGTACCAAGTTCTCTATACTTATTTAATAATGGACCCCAACACCATGTAGCTTGTTTGTACAGTCAAAGGGGAGTTGAAATGTGAGCAAGTGTTTATATAGTACAAGTCTAAAGACAAATGCTTTACATCATGTAAACAGATGGCCCCATGCCTATCCATTGTAATTCACTGGGGAAACATTAAATTCAACATTGGTGGTCTTTGTCTCCCTTTCCTGTGTTATTTAAACACATTTGTAGCTCACTACTTTTAATTACATATGTAATATTAGTGGCAAGTCATTTCTTCTTACCCTCGGATTGGATAAACATGATATAACAAATACGCTTTTCTCAGGCTTTTGCAGATTTTTGCACACCTGCACCAAAGCAAAATATACTCAGCCCAAGCGTTTGTGCTCAAGCGATAAAGGATTTATCTTGGGTGTTTGCGCTTTTCTGGTTTACCGCTGGTATTGCAAGTTTATTATTATTATTATCGGTTATTTGTAGAGCGCCAACAGATTCCGCAGCGCTTTATTGAAAGTTGATTGAAAGTAATCGCAATCGCTTGAGCTCGATTTACATTAGAATAATTCCAAGTAGGGTGTTGAGTTTTTTGTCCACTTTTTTCCTCCAATGACTTCTATGGGGGAATACGTGAACTTGCACGCAATATTCTAAGTTCGGCTTTTTGTGCTCGTCGGGTTAGTGTACAAGCAAAAACAGTTTGCTTTCAACTCATAATATGCTCCTGAAGTCATCTAGATATGCTTTTCAAAAAAGGACATCAATAGAACAAATTAAATTTGATAATAGAAGTAAATTGAAAAGCATACTAAAATGACATGTGCTTTAAGAATAATTACAGTTTAATTTATAGTTTCATGTATTTATAAACACTGAAAAAATGTGTGAACAGCAAGCAAGCAAGAACCAGAGTTGCATAACCAACACAGTTATATTAATACACTTTTTAACTCTGTGATTGCCTTGTATCTAAGCCTCTGCTGACTGTCCCTTATCTCAGTTCTTTTGATAGATATCCATTTCAGCCAATCAGTGCTTACACACAAATAAACTAGCACTGTCTAACTGTGAAAAACTGTCAGGTCAGTGCATTTCAATGGTTTAAAAATCAGTTTGAGTCTACCTAGGTTTAGCTTTCAAAAATGAATTTCAAGAGAACAAATCAAATTTGATGATAAAAGTAAATTGGAAAGTTGTTTAAAATTGCATGTTCTATCTGAATCATAAAAGTTAAATTTTGACTTATACATACAGAAAGAGTCTTATATTTCTTGTTGTATTTAATTATTACAAATGTAAAAACAGTCGCTAAAATTGTAATGATAATTATTATATGTTCTCAGTGGACTTTTTACTGCTTTATTATAAAATTAGTACAGTGTAAACAGATTTTTAAGAAATGCATTGATTTTTTACAATCTTAAGTTAATAGAATGTGCAGTATGTTTCTTTGTTTTTCTGTTGATTGACGTTTGCTAGAGTTAAACACATGTTCAATAATAATCTAATTTGTTTGATTTTTGCCTTAATACATCTTTTGTTGAACTCTGTTTCCTGTCATATGGGTAGGTAATAATGCATGGATGTTTAATAATATCCATCATAAGGATTGCAGTCCACAATGTCACTTGGTCACTCACTATTTCTTTCCCTATCTGCTGCACACATACTATCCTCTTCTTTGTATCTGGCTTATTCCTCTGATCTCATTGTGTGGATTCAGTATGTTTGTTTTGGTCCAATGCTGGATTTTACAGCAACGGAAGTGTTGTTCCTGCCTTAATGTCACCACAGACATATTGTGGTGGCAACAATGAGTACTATGACTCTGCGTCTCAGGCAACATTTCCACATGAAATGACCATCAGCCAGTAATTAAACCTAAAAAAACGAGATTACCACTTATACACTATTGTCAAGGCTTTTATTGTGGTGGTAAAAAAATAGGCAATAATATCTGTCTCTGGATCTATGTGTTTTTGTAGGCTTGATGCATTTAGAGTTCCTATAAAGATGTAGTTGTTTTTTCAATGAACAAAGTGTATTACATTTTGCTCCTAACCATTCTTCAAAAAAAAAAAAAAAAACTTAACCATGTTCCCTCACTTTAAAGTTTGTATTTCCCTATAAAAAAATAATAATGACTATTTACAATACATATTAACAATACATGCATTGTCCCTCTCTCTTTAGTTTGTAGATTTTTTTTATTAAGTGGTGTTAAGATATCTATCATTATGTTTCTTTTTTACAATTGTAGCTTATTTCTTTTGGTGGACACTTAAGATACACTGTGTCTTATGAAATCCCTGTGGAAAGTATGGACAATGAACTGGTTTCCAGTGCAGATGTCATTATACAGGTAAACATCTAAATGCTGCATAATACTATGTTGGATATACAATAAATTTGTCAAAGTATTGAATTGCAAAGCACTTGGCTGATAATGCAGAATAACAGGGTGTAGTGCAATTGACAGTTTTGAACCATTGAAATAGAATCTACACAAACTATCATGGATTGCATTTATCCCATTATGTTTGTTCTATAGCAGGTTTTGAAATGTGAATGTGTCAGAGTGAGTAATTAACAGTTGGCATTTAGTGTTATGGATATAATGTGTCAGAGGAGGACTAGTAACAGTGAGATTTAATTGTAATGGGGGAATATACTGAGGAGGCTTAAAAAGGATTGGAGGGTGTGGGGAGAATGTAGTGGATACAGATGTGGCTTTAGAACATAAATGTTTGGGGTTCAAGATGTCAACTAAAAGGCTAAATATTAAAGGGGTAGCGTTGAGGCCCCTCATCTTCTATTATCTATTATTTCCATTTTTAACCCCTACAATACCTCTCTCTGTGTGTAGAGCACTGAACATATACAAATATATAAATATAGCAAATTCAGGGAAGCTGACACTATTGATATTTTAGCGTAGAGTACATTAGTGACTAGTATCCATCAGTTTGGAGGCAGCAAAACTAGAGTGTAGAGTAATGTGATGGAGGAATGAAATACAGGTGGGACGGTGCCTGTGGTGTAATACCTGAGTTTATAACATACTGGTATGTAAATATAACTCTCACAGTGCTTTTTGTTAGTGCCTTGAGAAATTATTGATTGATTGATATAGAAAAAACAGCAGCAGTTAATGTTTTTCTATGTACTTCTATTTCCCCCCTTCAGGGAAACGGTAATACACTGGCTACCAAGGCTGGTGGTATTCTGCTCCAGCCGTATGAGGAGCATACTGCTGAGGTGAAACTTGTTCCAGAGAGCTTTATAGACTTCTATACAAAACGGCCTGTGGACAGAGACAGACTAATGACTGTTCTGGCCAACATAAATCACCTGCAAATAAGGGCAAGCTACAACATTGCAAAAAAAGCAATAACAAGGTAAACCAGTTAAAATTGCCGAACCCATAATAAAATATGCATTGTGATACACACATAAATACCTATACAGTATATATAAATATATTTAAAGATATAATTCTCAGTTAAAGTCAATTTTAGAATGGTTTGTCTGTAATTTTGGTATTTCTAGCAGGTAGCTTTGTAAAAATAGGTTTCTTTTTAAAAATCCAGGTAACCATATGTAATTTTCCTCAATGTCCCTTATAGCTGTATGATATATAACCATAGCTAGCTAGTCCTCTACTATTTTTCTTTTTTTATATTTTAGATTGAGCTCAGTCAGCTTGGACATGGCGAAACCAAACGTCATAGCTCTTCTACCAGCTGTTCAGGTGGAAAACTGTGAATGTCCCCCTGGGTATAGTGGTACATCTTGTGAGGTAACATCCCACTTTTTTTTTTTTACAGATAAAGCTGTTACTTAATAAATATTTTGTTCTGTACAGAGCTTGTAGTTCCTTGTAGCTGATTATATTCTGTTCAGTAAATGCAGATACCAAAACATAAACACATACTAACACTGTGCACTGAAAATATGGATGTTGTGTATATAACTTTGAGATCAAACAGTAATTCTCTTGACTACTGTGGAGGCATAATATTAAAGTGGCCATCTCCAAATAATACTTCATGAGCTCCAATAAGACTCATTTGACCAAAACAATGTCACAGTCTCTTGATTGGGTCTGAAGGAAGAAGTTAGCAACTATTAAAGTGCATGTAAATTTTTATGATAAAGTGCCCGTTTTTAAAAATTTGATTAAAAACAGGGGCATTTTAATTCATCAAAATTTACATTTCACTCGTGTTGTGAAAATACTAACTTTTTAATCTTGACAGCCAGTCTAGCTTCCCCTGGTCGTTGCAAGCCTCTTCCTACGTTAGTAATGACAAATCGGTCATCCTCCAATCATGGCTTCCCCCCGAGGGAATCAGTGTCTGATTCAACGCCATGATTAGAGGAAGCCGGATTCCTAATTTTAAACCCAGGAAGAGGCTTTGCGACGGGCGGAGGAAGCGATGCAGCAGCTGACAAGATTAAAAGGTAAGTATTTTCACAACTGCCGGCGCCGTATATGTAATAGCCCGATGTGCAAGGTGAAATTACGGGCGGGTTGTAGCGATTGCGCTGAAACCTGCGCCGTATATGTAATCGCGCCCCATATTTTATATGTTTGTGTAGCAGCTTATATAATAATACAAATAACCTGCTTTTTAATTTCATATTTGGTATGTAAAATAGTCTTCAGCGTTGCCCATTCGGCTCATCAGTGTGTTTCTTGGGCGAGTTTTCTTGCAGGTCTGAGTGGGATGCAGACACATTCGAATTTATGGCCCAGAAAAACTCATGTTTCAGCCCTATTATTAAAAAGCATCTATTGATGGCAGAAATTTATAAGGATTTTAATCAGAAATAATTGATGAACTTTTGTTTAAAAATTGTAAAGTCAATTTTATTTTTAATTCATGACAGGAGTTAAAAAGTTAACGGTGCGACCCACTGGTAACAGTCCTTAAAGGGCCAGTAAAAGACACTACTATAAAGAAGAATATGCACATATACTGATTTAAAAATCCAGTATAAAACCTTTTAAAAACTTCTTCAGAAGCTCCAAGTTTAGCACTGTTGATAAGGTTAAGCTGGGACACCTAGTTAAAGGGGCTGGGAAATCAGGATGAGCAGACACTCTCCCCTTCCCTGCATATGAAAAGACTCATTAGACAAACAGGAGCAAGCTTGAATCTGTTGACTTCAGTATACATCTAAAACTTTGGGATTGGTTAGGAGTCTAAAAATCAGCAGAATGTTATTTAAAAAAAGCAAAACTATACAATGTTACAAAAACACTCCCAGATAGGCTAAATAAATGTATCATCTACAAAACATTTATGCAAAGAAAAATCTATTGTACAACGACCCTTTAAACACACCTGGATTCTATTGGGGGTTCCCATTTCCTGCCTGTAGCTGGCTTGCATGGATAAAGGTTCCAAGCCCCTTTGTTTTTTTTTATGGGACTGAACTGGAAATTTGCTCTTACTTATTAGCATAATTCTTGCACACCTTGTGGATTTTATTACATATAGTTCATTGTACTTCTATATTTAACAGTAACTGTGATAATTATAGTATCTAAAATTGCTACAAAATAATTATTACCTTTAGTCTTGTAGCCCTGGACACTACCGTGTAGGTGGAACCCTGTTTGGGGGAATTTGTCAACCGTGTGAATGTAACGGTCATGCAACTGAATGTGACATACATGGAGTATGTTATGTAAGTAAAAAAAGAATAGTGTTATTATGTCATTTGTGTAATATTATTTGGAATTAAGATGCTGATTACAGTTCATGCCATTTTTGTTTCACAGGATTGCCAGCACAATACAATGGGTCCTCACTGTGATCAGTGCTTGCCAGGGTTTTATGGAAACCCATCACATGGAACTCCTCATGATTGCAAACCATGTTCTTGTCCCTTAAATATCTCGTCTAACAAGTGAGAGGCTACATTTTGTTATTTCTACTTTGTTTTCAATAAATAAAAAATCACAAGTAAGGTTAAATGAATTGCATGATAAAGAAACAATGTAATGCACATTTGCTATGTATTTTTTCCTGATTTTCCTATTTACCCATCAAAATTTGTCTTTCGTCATTCCACCACTGGAGGGCTTAGCATACAGTTCACTTTACCCTTCAACATGCTACTCAGTGATTGCTTATGTTCGCTCTGGATCTCATACACATCTAGTTAGAAAAGGCAAAAACAAAGAAAACAAAATGAATACACTTAAGGGTTTTTTCTAGTGGTATATCCCTGGATTACAATGAAATAGCCTGCAAATGTTGCTAACAACATGTCAAAATGTATGAAACCTTTATTTTTTATGCAGATGATTTGCAATGCAGTTCTTAATTTCTGACCCGTTAGTGAAAGGTAGAGTCTACTCCAAAAATGTTATTGTTTAAAAAGATAGCTATTCCATTTATTACTTATTCGCCAGTTTTGCACCACCAACACAATCATTTTAATAGACTTTTTAACCTCTGGTATTACCTTGTATCTAAGCCATCTCAGACTGCCTCCTTATCCCAGTTCTATTTAGAGACTTGCATTTTAGACAATTTGTGAAGACTCACAAATAACTCCATTGGAGTGAGCACAATGTTATCTATACATCACACAAGAAAGAGCAGTGTCTTGTGAAAAGCCATAAAAATGCCCTGAGATAAAGGCGGCCTGCAGAGGCTTAAAAACAGGCAGAAATGTAGATGTTTAAAGGTTGGTTGTGCAAAGTTGGGCAATGGATAGTAAAGGAGTTATCTATCTTTTTAAACAATAACATTTTTGGAGTATACTGTCCTTTTAATTATAACGTGTCATTCCTTTAATTATAGAAAAATATACATTAAAATAGATTCTACTAAACTTATTCTTATTAGACCATTCCCTGCATTAGCAAGTTCTCCAGTGCTTTCATGTAGTAACAAAAATAAACTATAACATGCCTAGGTACATATCCACAGTGTTTAGCTTGATCAACATGATGTGCCTATTCCAAAATTTGGAGGGACCAATTAAAATAGTATGGTGACCTACTTTTGGTCTTGATTCACAATTTAAGAAAAACTGCATTTAAAAATAATTAGCAACTTTTTTGTTACTGCATTGTCACTATCATACCATTCTACGTGAATAGACATTTCTGCAATCAAAAGTAGCATATGTGCATATGCTTAAATTACTAACCACATTCTCATCTGAAGTATCATGGTATCAATGCAGGGTCCTGACAATAATATGTGTTTAGCCCCTTAATAAGGGTTAGACCCATAATGACAGAAGAAATTGTATGTATTTTTGTATTACAATGTTTTTTAAATGGTTATTTTGTATGATTGCAAACAAGTTATTTTTTGTTATATTTTGAATGCAATTGATACATTTATTTTAAATCTTTTGCTTTAGTTTTAGTCCAACATGTCTTTTATCCAGTGATGGTGAAATGATCTGTGACCAGTGCCCACCCGGTTATTCTGGTTCACGGTGTGAAAAGTAAGTAGCTTTTTGTTTTTAATTATTACTTTTTTGTAATGCTTTGGTTTGGTGAATTTATTTGGTGAATTGAGTTGGCGTTTCTGCTACTTAATTGATAACCTATTTATTAATTAATTAATTGTTGTTATATTTAGATTGTGATCTTTTATAATTAATATCACATGTTATTTTTCTCATATCCAATGTACAATATGTAATTGACATTTTAAGATTTGTGTTGAGAGATTCTGTCTTTGTGCTTTGGTAGCATAGAAAACCCTATTCTATAAAAACGTGTATACTATTGTAACAGATTTAAAGGGCCACTAAACCCAAAATCTTTCTTTCATGATTCAGATAGAACATACAAATTTAAACAACATTACAATTTACTTCTATTATTTATTTTGCTTCATTTTTTAGATATCCTTATTTGAAGAAAAAGCAATGCACATGGGTGAGCCAATCACATGAGGCTTCTATGTGCAGCAACCAATCAGCAGCTACTGAGCATATCTAGATATGCTTTTCAGCAATGAATATCAAGAGAATAAAACATATTAGATAATAGAAGTAAATTAGAAAGATGTTTAAAAATGCATTCTCTTTCTAAATCATGAAAGAAAAAATGTGGGTATCATGGCCCTTTAAAGTATCTGACTTTTTAAAAACAATACCATTGAGACTAGCCTACATTGAATACAAGGCTCTTGTAAACCTGACAGTGAGATCTGTCAAGTCTCTAGGGTTCCTTTGTGGAATTAATAAAATTTAAATTTGAAATAAATGTCTGTAGCTTTTTTTAGAGGCATTTGCTGCATGATACATTAGGATAAATACAATGCAAATTTTAATTATTTTACAAGTAATTTGTTTTTGCTTAACATGGCAAAGAATGCAAATTTAAATTGTAACTTTTAACTTTAAAGGGATATGAAATCCAACATTTTTCTTTCATGTTTCAGATAAAGCATTCCATTTTATACAATTTTTTAATTTACTTCTATTATCAAATTTTCTTTGGTCTCTTGGTATTTTTTGTTGAAAAGTAAAGACATATGCTTAAGGAGCCAGCCCACTTCTGGAGCACTATATGGCAGCAGTTTTGCAAGATTGTTATTTATTTGTAAGAGCATTAGATGACAGCACTATTTCCTACCTTATAGTGCTCCAGATGCATACCTAGGTATAGCTTCAACAATGTCATGGGAACAAAGAAAATGTGACAATAGAAGGAAAGTGGAAACTTTTTTATAGTGGTGTGCTCTGTCTGAATCACAAGGGAAAAGTAGAAGGGAATGAAATTAAGTGTTAGACAGATTCTTCTTGTTACCTGACAAGTAAAGCTGAGAAGATTCAGAACATAATTTCACTAAAATGTGTTAGAAAGTACTTCTTTCTAACTTTGTGGATATAAGTAAAATAGGCTAAGGGTCTGACAATCTTATGTGAGACCTGGCAAGTTTATGACGCAAGTTTTTCTTTTTTGGAGCCAGGGATGAAATGTATATAAATGCAGCAAAAGACCAGGCAGGACTGCAAGGCACTTGCGTTAAATCAGTGTTGAGCTTTATTTATGGAACATTTAAAAACCCAACAAAAACGAGCCTGACAGCTCCAAGACAAAGTGTCTTACGCGTTTCGGCTTAGGGAATAGCCTTACTCATAGACATGTATGTATGAAATGTATATATACATCTTTATAGGGTTATCTAAAACAATCTATAACCAAAAATAACTTGTTTTAGAGTTTTGACCTCACTGGCTCCTGAAATGATCAATTACTGTGCTAAGAGACTTTTTTTAAATCTGGTAATGATCTCAAATTATTCAAATATTGCAAATAGCTGTAATATAAAAGATAAATGCCACTATTTTTGTGTATAGGCGGTAGGGCCATGTTAAGTACCATATGCACGTAATTTCTAATACTTTTTATTGCTTTTCATTTTTTTGGAGATAAAATAACATTATTTTTCAGATGTGGAATTGGTTACTATGGAAATCCATCTGTTCCTGGAGGGTCATGCGTTCCCTGCAATTGCAATGGCAATATAAACCCATTTGAAAATGGTAATTGTGATGCAGTCACAGGAGAGTGCCTTAAATGCATTGATAACACAGCTGGAAGCCACTGTGAAAGGTGTGCAGATGGCTTCTATGGGGATGCCATCTTCGCTAAAAATTGTACCGGTAAGTAGCATATAATGTATTTGCACCTTATAGCATCATTTTATAGTTTCTCAAAAACTTGTAGTGGATAAAATAATGAAAATGTTTGAAAATGGTATCTGAATATGGATTCTGTATTTTAAAGGGGCATACAACTCAAAAGCATTTCAGTTTTGAATGGCATTACACATATTTTTTAATAAAAATGCTTCAAGTAAAACTGTTTCAGTGATAGCATATGCACCTATACCTTGTGCACCAGCATTTAAACACAACACCTGCTCAGATAACTTATTGGGCTCCATTTATCAAACGTCAAGCTGACATGATTCACTGTAGCGTATTTTTCATTGCACAAGCCCATTGTGTCAATGATAATTCAGTGTGCGTAAAAAAAATACATGCCACTGATGGCTCTCTAAGCATGAGTTGTGTCTGAACAATGGTGCATGGTGCATATATATATATATATATATATATATATATACATACATATATATATATATATATATATATATATATATATATATATATATATATATATGCTCCATGCACAGTTAAAGCTATGACTAAAATGTTACCAGAAGCTCTTTTGCTAACACTTTTGTACTGCAAAAATACTTTTTTTTTCCCCACAACTTAAATCCATTCTCGTGCATTTAATTTTTGAATTTTAATGACCCTTTAACAGCAGAAATATTTGCATAATTGATGTACTTTGCAGCTAGTATATAAAGTCATTGGGACCTCAATAAGGGGGAAAAATGACACTGCATTCTCCCTTTGTGCTATAATGCGGCTTATAGATAGACATTGTAAAAGGTAGGGTAGAAAGACATTTTTTGTTATTTTTTAGAAACCTACACCCCGGGCCTGATAATCAAAAAGTCACCGGCATGGAAAGAAATCTCACCAAATCTTTGGGGGCTTTTTTTAGCATAATTTTGCAATGTAGGTGTCTCTCCTTCACATCCAGCTTAGAGAGATAAACAACGCTCAAGAAAAAAAATCAACTTTTTAAAAGTCTTTGGGGACCTCGCAGTACTGATTAGACGCATTAGATCATCTCACCAGAGCTGAGATCTTTAGATCATCAGGCCCCTATGCTGGTTGCTATACCACAAATCTGGTAGCAGTAGATTTCTCACTGCATCTTTATTTTAGCTACCTGGTCAAACCCAATATATTACTATTTAGTGATAGCTCGTAATATATAGGTTACTAAATAATAGTGTATCTGCAGCAGTTTTTTAGTTCAGCCGCTATAACATTGGTACTGATGAAATGCAGTCTCCTCCATCACAATTAAAATGGCATAAAAGTACAAAAAGGAAATGTTCTAGTTTGGTGACACTGAACTATTGCATGCACAGAACTTTGTGCTAATTGGTTAAACACATAGTTAAAGTTAGCTCCAGAACAACTATGCATGATTGGGATCTAGTTTAACACATCTGTCTTGTTAATGACAAGCAGCATATGGGCATAAACACAAATTTACCAGTTAGCTCCCAGTAGTAACTTGCTACTCCTGAGCCTACCTAGGTATGCTTTTTAAAAAAAGGCTACTAAGAGAATGAAAGGGACAGTAAACACCCTGTTTTTGAATGGTAAAACACAACTTTCCTTATTTGTTGGAGCTAATCTAAACTTGAGTCTGGAGATGACAGGGCTTGTGCTATGTGATTAGGTAAAGCCTGCCATCTGCTCTTTTCGGGACTTAAACTACAGGAGAAAAGGGGCGAAATAAACAATGAAAGTATATTGCAAAGTTATTTTACTATTAAAGGGATAGTAAACCCCAATTTTTTCTTTTATGATTCAGATAGAACATAACATTTTAAGCAACTTTCCAATTTAATTCTATTATCAAATTTTCTTCATTCTCTTGTTATCCATTGCTGAAGGAACAGCATTGCACTACTGACAGGAAGCTGAAAATATCTATTTAGCCAATCACCAATTAGCAGCAGCTCCCACTAGTGTATGATATGTGCATATTCATTTTTAACAAGGGATACTAAGGCCTAGATTTGGAGTTTGGCGGTAAAAGGGCTGTTAACGCTCCGCGGGCTTTTTTCTGGCCGCACCATAAAATTAACTCTGGTATCGAGAGTTCAAACAAATGCTGCGTTAGGCTCCAAAAAAGGAGCGTAGAGCATTTTTACCGCAAATGCAACTCTCGATACCAGAGTTGCTTACGGACGCGGCCGGCCTCAAAAACGTGCTCGTGCACGATTCCCCCATAGGAAACAATGGGGCAGTTTGAGCTGAAAAAAAACCTAACACCTGCAAAAAAGCAGCGTTCAGCTCCTAACGCAGCCCCATTGTTTCCTATGGGGAAACACTTCCTACGTCTGCACCTAACACTCTAACATGTACCCCGAGTCTAAACACCCCTAACCTTACACTTATTAACCCCTAATCTGCCGCCCCCGCTATCGCTGACCCCTGCATATTTTTTTAAACCCCTAATCTGCTGCTCCGTAAACCGCCGCAACCTACGTTATCCCTATGTACCCCTAATCTGCTGCCCCTAACACCGCCGACCTCTATGTTATATTTATTAACCCCTAATCTGCCCCCCACAACGTCGCCGACACCTGCCTACACTTATTAACCCCTAATCTGCCGAGCGGACTTGAGCGCTACTATAATAAAGTTATTAACCCCTAATCCGCCTCACTAACCCTATCATAAATAGTATTAACCCCTAATCTGCCCTCCCTAACATCGCCGACACCTACCTTCAATTATTAACCCCTAATCTTCCGATCGGAGCTCACCGCTATTCTAATAAATGGATTAACCCCTAAAGCTAAGTCTAACCCTAACACTAACACCCCCCTAAGTTAAATATAATTTACATCTAACGAAATAAATTAACTCTTATTAAATAAATGATTCCTATTTAAAGCTAAATACTTACCTGTAAAATAAATCCTAATATAGCTACAATATAAATTATAATTATATTATAGCTATTTTAGGATTAATATTTATTTTACAGGCAACTTTGTAATTATTTTAACCAGGTACAATAGCTATTAAATAGTTAAGAACTATTTAATAGTTACCTAGTTAAAATAATAACAAATTTACCTGTAAAATAAATCCTAACCTAAGATATAATTAAACCTAACACTACCCTATCAATAAAATAATTAAATAAACTACCTACAATTACCTACAATTAACCTAACACTACACTATCAATAAATTAATTAAACACAATTCCTACAAATAAATACAATTAAATAAACTAGCTAAAGTACAAAAAATAAAAAAGAACTAAGTTACAGAAAATAAAAAAATATTTACAAACATAAGAAAAATATTACAACAATTTTAAACTAATTACACCTACTCTAAGCCCCCTAATAAAATAACAAAGCCCCCCAAAATAAAAAATTCCCTACCCTATTCTAAATTAAAAAAGTTACAAGCTCTTTTACCTTACCAGCCCTGAACAGGGCCCTTTGCGGGGCATGCCCCAAGAAGTTCAGCTCTTTTGCCTGTAAAAAAAACCATACAATACCCCCCCCCCCCAACATTACAACCCACCACCCACATACCCCTAATCTAACCCAAACCCCCCTTAAATAAACCTAACACTAATCCCCTGAAGATCTTCCTACCTTGTCTTCACCATCCAGGTATCACCGATCCGTCCTGGCTCCAAGATCTTCATCCAACCCAAGCGGGGGTTGGCGATCCATAATCCGGTGCTGAAGAGGTCCAGAAGAGGCTCCAAAGTCTTCCTCCGATCCGGCAAGAAGAGGACATCCGGACCGGCAAACATCTTCTCCAAGCGGCATCTTCGATCTTCTTCCATCCGGAGCGAAGCGGCAGGATCCTGAAGACCTCCAGCGCGGAACATCCATCCGGACCGACGACTGAACAACGAATGACTGTTCCTTTAAGGGACGTCATCCAAGATGGCGTCCCTCGAATTCTGATTGGCTGATAGGATTCTATCAGCCAATCGGAATTAAGGTAGGAATTTTCTGATTGGCTGATGGAATCAGCCAATCAGAATCAAGTTCAATCCGATTGGCTGATCCAATCAGCCAATCAGATTGAGCTCGCATTCTATTGGCTGTTCTGATCAGCCAATAGAATGCGAGCTCAATCTGATTGGCTGATTGGATCGGCCAATCGGATTGAACTAGATTCTGATTGGCTGATTCCATCAGCCAATCAGAAAATTCCTACCTTAATTCCGATTGGCTGATAGAATCCTATCAGCCAATCGGAATTCGAGGGACGCCATCTTGGATGACGTCCCTTAAAGGAACAGTCATTCGTCGTTCAGTCGTCGGTCCGGATGGATGTTCCGCGCTGGAGGTCTTCAGGATCCTGCCGCTTCGCTCCGGATGGAAGAAGATCGAAGATGCCGCTTGGAGAAGATGTTTGCCGGTCCGGATGTCCTCTTCTTGCCTGATAGGAGGAAGACTTTGGAGCCTCTTCTGGACCTCTTCAGCACCGGATTATGGATCGCCAACCCCCGCTTGGGTTGGAT
The DNA here is from genome assembly GCF_027579735.1 of Bombina bombina. NCBI lineage: Eukaryota > Metazoa > Chordata > Amphibia > Anura > Bombinatoridae > Bombina > Bombina bombina. The sequence goes on from NC_069503.1 coordinate 818,484,880, forward strand.
GAAGATCTTGGAGCCAGGACGGATCGGTGATACCTGGATGGTGAAGACAAGGTAGGAAGATCTTCAGGGGATTAGTGTTAGGTTTATTTAAGGGGGGTTTGGGTTAGATTAGTGGTATGTGGGTGGTGGGTTGTAATGTTGGGGGGGGTATTGTATGTTTTTTTTTTACAGGCAAAAGAGCTGAACTTCTTGGGGCATGCCCCGCAAAGGGCCCTGTTCAGGGCTGGTAAGGTAAAAGAGCTTGTAACTTTTTTAATTTAGAATAGGGTAGGGAATTTTTTATTTTGGGGGGCTTTGTTATTTTATTAGGGGGCTTAGAGTAGGTGTAATTAGTTTAAAATTGTTGTAACATTTTTCTTATGTTTGTAAATATTTTTTTATTTTCTGTAACTTAGTTCTTTTTTATTTTTTGTACTTTAGCTAGTTTATTTAATTGTATTTATTTGTAGGAATTGTGTTTAATTAATTTATTGATAGTGTAGTGTTAGGTTAATTGTAGGTAATTGTAGGTAGTTTATTTAATTATTTTATTGATAGGGTAGTGTTAGGTTTAATTATATCTTAGGTTAGGATTTATTTTACAGGTAAATTTGTTATTATTTTAACTAGGTAACTATTAAATAGTTCTTAACTATTTAATAGCTATTGTACCTGGTTAAAATAATTACAAAGTTGCCTGTAAAATAAATATTAATCCTAAAATAGCTATAATATAATTATAATTTATATTGTAGCTATATTAGGATTTATTTTACAGGTAAGTATTTAGCTTTAAATAGGAATCATTTATTTAATAAGAGTTAATTTATTTCGTTAGATGTAAATTATATTTAACTTAGGGGGGTGTTAGTGTTAGGGTTAGACTTAGCTTTAGGGGTTAATCCATTTATTAGAATAGCGGTGAGCTCCGATCGGAAGATTAGGGGTTAATAATTGAAGTTAGGTGTCGGCGATGTTAGGGAGGGCAGATTAGGGGTTAATACTATTTATGATAGGGTTAGTGAGGCGGATTAGGGGTTAATAACTTTATTATGGTAGCGCTCAGGTCCGCTCGGCAGATTAGGAGTTAATAAGTGTAGGCAGGTGTCGGCGACGTTGTGGGGGGCAGATTAGGGGTTAATAAATATAATATAGGGGTCGGCGGTGTTAGGGGTAGCAGATTAGGGGTACATAGGGATAACGTAGGTGGCGGCTCTTTGCGGTCGGAAGATTAGGGGTTAATTATTTTAAGTTGCTGGCGGCGATGTTGTGGGGGGCAGTTTAGGGGTTAATAAATATAATACAGGGGTCGGCGGGGTTAGGGGCAGCAGATTAGGGGTACATAAATATAACGTAGGTGGCGGTCGGCAGATTAGGGGTTAAAAATTTTAATCGAGTGTTGGCGATGTGGGGGGAGCTCGGTTTAGGGGTACATAGGTAGTTTATGGGTGTTAGTGTACTTTAGGGTACAGTAGTTAAGAGCTTTATAAACCGGCGTTAGCCAGAAAGCTCTTAACTCCTGCTATTTTCAGGCGGCTGGAATTTTGTCGTTAGAGCTCTAACGCTCACTTCAGAAACGACTCTAAATACCGGCGTTAGAAAGATCCCATTGAAAATATAGGCTACGCAAATGGCGTAGGGGGATCTGCGGTATGGAAAAGTCGCGGCTGAAAAGTGAGCGTTAGACCCTTTAATCACTGACTCCAAATACCAGCGGGCGGCCAAAACCAGCGTTAGGAGCCTCTAACGCTGGTTTTGACGGCTACCGCCGAACTTCAAATCTAGGCCTAAGAGAATTAAGCACATTTGAAAATAGAAGTGAATTAAAAAGTGTATTAAAATGACATGCTCTATCTGAATCATGCAAGTTTAATTTTTACCTTCCTATCCCTTTAATAATAAAAGTGATGCTAAACTGAGCCTAACCTGAAGAGAAATATCAAATCCTTGTTTAAAAAAAAATGTGTATCAGTACCTTTACTTTATAGTAACATCGTGCCTGAAAGGGTTAAACATGGTCCATAGTTTATTATACTCACCCACATCATACATGGCTTGATTCTTGCCATATGACTTGCATAAGAAATTGGATGATCGGTGAATGTGTCGTTGTTTGAAAAAAGTGTTCTTCAAAGTGGGCTGGCAGTGGTGTGGGTGAGTATAAAAAACTAACGGCTAGATTTAGAGTTTGGCGTTAGTCGTCAAAACCAGCGTTAGGGGCTCCTAACGCTGGTTTTGGGATACAGCTGGTATTTAGAGTCAGTCAGGAAAGGGTCTAACGCTCACTTTGCAGCCGCAACTTTTCCATACCGCAGATCCCCTTACATCAATTGCGTATTCTATCTTTTCAATGGGATCTTTCTAACACCGGTATTTAGAGTCGTGGCTGAAGTGAGTGTTAGAAATCTAATGACAAATCTCCAGCCGCAGCAAAAAGCCAGGAGTTAAGAGCTTTCTGGGCTAACACCGGTTCATAAAGCTCTTAACTACTGTGCTCTAAAGTACACTAACACCCATAAACTACCTATGTACCCCTAAACTGAGGTCCCCCCACATCGCCGCCACTCTATTAAAATTTTTTAACCCCTAATCTGCCGACCGCACACCGCCGCAACCTACGTTATCCCTATGTACCCCTAATCTGCTGCCCCTAACACCGCCGACCCCTATATTATATTTATTAACCCCTAATCTGCCACCCCAAACGTCGCCGCCACCTACCTACACTTATTAACCCCTAATCTGCCGACCGGACCTCACCGCTACTATAATAAAGTTATTAACCCCTAATCTGCCTCACTCCCGCCTCAAAAACCCTATAATAAATAGTATTAACCCCTAATCTGCCCTCCCTAACATCACCGACACCTAACTTCAAGTATTAACCCCTAATCTGCCGACCGGACATCGCCAACACTATAATAAATGTATTAACCCCTAAAGCTAAGTCTAACCCTAACACTAACACCCCCCTAAATTAAATATAATTTAAATCTAACGAAATAAATGAACTCTTATTAAATAAATTATTCCTATTTAAAGCTAAATACTTACCTGTAAAATAAATCCTAATATAGCTACAATATAAATTATAATTATATTGTAGGTATTTTAGGATTAATATTTATTTTACAGGCAACTTTGTATTTATTTTAACCAGGTACAATAGCTATTAAATAGTTACCTAGTTAAAATAATTACAAAATTACCTGTAAAATAAATCTTAACCTAAGTTACAATTAAACCTAACACTACACTATCAATAAATTAATTAAATAAAATGCCTACAATTATCTACAATTAAACCTTACACTACACTATCAATAAATTAATTAAATAAAATACCTACAAATAAATACAATTAAATAAACTAACTAAAGTACAAAAAATAAAAAAAGAACTAAGTTACAAAAAATAAAAAAATATTTACAAACATTATAAAAATATTACAACAATTTTAAGCTAATTACACCTACTCTAAGCCCCCTAATAAAATAACAAAGCCCCCCAAAATAAAAAAATGCCCTACCCTATTCTAAAATACAAATAGAAAAGCTCTTTTACCTTACCAGCCCTTAAAAGGGCCTTTTGCGGGGCATGCCCCAAAGAATTCAGCTCTTTTGCCTTTTAAAAAAAACATACAATACCCCCCCCCCCCAACATTACAACCCACCACCCACATACCCCTAATCTAACCCAAACCCCCCTTAAATAAACCTAACACTAAGCCCCTGAAGATCTTCCTACCTTATCTTCACCACGCCGGGTATCACCAATCGGTCCAGGCTCCGAAGTCTTCATCCAAGCCCAAGCGGGGGCTGAAGATGTCCATGATCCGGATGAAGTCTTCATCCTATCCGGGCAGAAGAGGAGATCCGGACCGGTAGACATCTTCATCCAAGCGGCATCTTCTATCTTCTTCCATCCGACGACGAGCGGCTCCATCTTCAAGACCTCCGGCGCGGATCCATCCTCTTCTTCCGACGTCCTAACACAGAATGAAGGTTCCTTTAAGGGACGTCATCCAAGATGGCGTCCCTCGAATTCCGATTGGCTGATAGGATTCTATCAGCCAAATGGAATTAAGGTAGGAAAATTCTGATTGGCTGATGGAATCAGCCAATCAGATTCAAGTTCAATCCGATTGGCTGATCCAATCAGATTGAGCTTGCATTCTATTGGCTGTTCCGGATTGAACTTGAATCTGATTGGCTGATTCCATCAGCCAATCAGAATTTTCCTACCTTAATTCCGATTGGCTGATAGAATCCTATCAGCCAATCGGAATTAGAGGGACGCCATCTTGGATGACGTCCCTTAAAGGAACCTTCATTCTGTGTTAGGACGTCAGAAGAAGAGGATGGATCCGCGCCGGAGGTCTTGAAGATGGAGCCGCTCGTCGTCGGATGGAAGAAGATAGAAGATGCCGCTTGAATGAAGATGTCTACCGGTCCGGATCTCCTCTTCTGCCCGGATAGGATGAAGACTTCAGCCGGATCATGGACATCTTCAGCCCCCGCTTGGGCTTGGATGAAGACTTCAGAGCCTGGACCGATTGGTGATACCCGGCGTGGTGAAGATAAGGTAGGAAGATCTTCAGGGGCTTAGTGTTAGGTTTATTTAAGGGGGGTTTGGGTTAGATTAGGGGTATGTGGGTGGTGGGTTGTAATGTTGGGGGGGTATTGTATGTTTTTTTTAAAAGGCAAAAGAGCTGAATTCTTTGGGGCATGCCCCGCAAAAGGCCCTTTTAAGGGCTGGTAAGGTAAAAGAGCTTTTCTATTTGTATTTTAGAATAGGGTAGGGCATTTTTTTATTTTGGGGGGCTTTGTTATTTTATTAGGGGGCTTAGAGTAGGTGTAATTAGCTTAAAATTGTTGTAATATTTTTATAATGTTTGTAAATATTTTTTTATTTTTTTTAACTTAGTTATTTTTTTATTTTTTTGTACTTTAGTTAGTTTATTTTATTGTATTTCTTTGTAGGTATTTTATTTAATTAATTTATTGATAGTGTAGTGTTAGGTTTAATTGTAGATAATTGTAGGTAGTTTAGTTAATTAATTTATTGATCGTGTAGTGTTAGGTTTAATTGTAACTTAGGTTAGGATTTATTTTACAGGTAATTTTGTAATTATTTTAACTAGGTAGCTATTAAATAGTTATTAACTATTTAATAGCTATTGTACCTAGTTAAAATAAATACAAAGTTGCCTGTAAAATAAATAGAAATCCTAAAATAGCTACAATATAATTATAATTTATATTGTAGCTATATTAGGCTTTATTTTACAGGTAAGTATTTAGCTTTAAATAGGATTAATTTATTTAATAAGAGTTAATTTATTTTGTTAGATTTAAATTATGTTTAACTTAGGGGGGTGTTAGGGTTAGGGTTAGACTTAGCTTTAAAGGTTAATAACTTTATTAGAGTAGCGGTGAGGTCCGGTCGGCAGATTAGGGGTTAATAATTGTAGGTAGGTAGCGGCGACGTTGGGGGGGGGCAGATTAGGGGTTAATAAATATAATATAGGGGTCGGTGGTGTTAGGGGCAGCAGATTAGGGGTACATAGGGATAACGTAGGTTGCGGCGGTGTACGGAGCGGCAGATTAGGAGTTAAAAAAATATTCAGGTGTCAGCGATAGCGGGGGCGGCAGATTAGGGGTTAATAAGTGTAAGGTTAGGGGTGTTTAGACTCGGGGTACATGTTAGAGTGTTAGGTGCAGACTTAGAAACTGTTTCCCCATAGGAAACAATGGGGCTGCGTTAGGAGCTGAACGCTGCTTTTTTGTAGGTGTTAGGTTTTTTTTCAGCTCAAACTGCCCCATTGTTTCCTATGGGGGAATCGTGCAAGAGCACGTTTTTGAAGCTGGCCGCGTCCGTAAGCACCGCTGGTATTGAGAGTTGCAGTGGCGGTAAATTATGCTATACGCTCCTTTTTTGGAACCTAATGCAGCCATTCTGTGAACTCTCAATACCAGCGGTATTTAAAAGGTGCGGGGAAAAAAAAAAGCCAGCATTAGCTACGCGAGTCGTTACCGCCAAAACTCTAAATCTATCCGTAAGGAACATGTTTAACCCTTTTAGGCACAATGTTACTATAACTTAAAGCTACCGAAATATGTTTTTTTTTTAAACAAAGATTTCATATTTCTCTTCAGGGTAGGCTTAGTTTACCATCACTTTAAGTATTTTTTAATACACTCTGAAAGTATGAAGTAAATTTGATAATAGAAGTAAATTAAAAAAAACTCCTAAAATGCTGTGCTCTACCTGAACCATGAAACTTTAAATTTCATTTTTAAAACCTTTCAAATGGACAATCTAGTAGAAACTAAACTGCACCTTAATGTAATAGTATCAAGTTCTTATAGAAAAATACATTAAAATGACAGTCTATATGATTTTTTTTATTGTTTAAAAAGATAGATAATACTTTTATTACCCTTTCTCAGTTATTCATAACTAACAATATTATATTATTATACTTTTTACCTCTGTGATTACCTGTATAAAGTCCCTACAGATTGCCCCTTATCTCAGTGCTTTTTACAATCTTGTATTTTAGGCAATTAGTGCTGGATCTTGTATAACCATTATCATTCTTAACTGCAGTGAGCACAATGTTATCTATATGGCGTATGAACTAGCACTGTCTAAATGTTGTGCAAGTTTGAAAAAAGGTAATAAAAAGCATTAAAGGGATATTGAACCCAATTTTTTTCTTTTGTAATTCAGAAAGAGCATGCAATTTTAAGCAACTTTCTAATTTACTCCTATTATCAATTTGTCTTCGTTCTCTTGCTATCATTATTTGAAAAAGAAGGCATCTAAGCTTTTTTCTTTTGTTTCAGTACTCTGGACAGCACTTTTTTATTGGTGGATGAATTTATCCACCAATCAGCAAGGACAACCCAGGTTGTTCACCAAAAATGGGCCGGCATCTAAACTTACATTCTTGCATTTCAAATAAAGATACCAAGAGAATGAAGAAAATTTGATAATAGGAGTAAATTCGAAATTTGCTTAAAATGTCATGCTCAATCTGAATCACAAAATTATTTTTTTTGGTACAGTGTCCCTTTAAGATAAGGGGCAGCCTGCAGGGGCTTAGAAACAGGCAAATTAAAAGGTTATACATTATATAAATATAACAATGTTGGCTATGCAAAGCGGGACAATGAGTATTAAATGGACAGTCAAGTCCAAGAAAAACTTTTATGATTCGGATAGGGCATGTCATTTTAAACAACTTTCCAATTTACTTTTATCACCAATTTTGCTTTGTTCTCTTGGTATTCTTAGTTGAAAGCTAAACCTAGGAGGTTTATATGCTAATTTCTTAGACCTTGAAGGCCGCCTCTAATTTGAAAGCATTTTGACAGTTTTTCACCACTAGAGGGCATTAGTTCATGTGTTTTTACATAGATAACATTGAGCTCATGCACGTGAATCTACCTAGGAATGAGCACTGATTGGCTAAAATGCAAGTCTGTCAAATGAACTGAAATAAGGGGGCAGTCTGCAGAGGCTTAGATAAAAGGTAATTACAGAGGTAAAACGTGTATTTTTATAACTGTGCTGGTGATGCAAAACTGGGGAATGGGTAATAAAGGAATTTTCTATCTTTTTAAACAACAACAATTCTGGTGTTGACTGTCCCTTTAAATGCATTATCTATCTTTTTAAACAATAAAAAAGTCAAGTAGTCTGTCCCTTCAAATGTAGCAAGGTTTCCCTTGGCTCGACTTTGCCCTGTAGATGGACAATGCTTACATAATCTAGGTCAGTCATCACTGATCTAGGCCATGGTGTAATAATTTATTAATTCCATTACATATTTATACATTAGCATTACTTATTATAATTCAAACCACTCCAGCTTATCTTTATTAAATCACACTATTACCACAGTACAAACTGCACATGCATGAATGAGCATTTGCAGGATTCCAGATGTATCATCATAACTGACTTTCAGAATGATGTGATGTAATCAGTTTGTGACACTAATGGAATAAAACAGTATCTTTACAGTATATTTCTATTTATCTTTAGCATGTAGATGTCACCCAAACAGCTCGATTTCTGAGGTCTGCCACCATGAGACAGGACAATGCGACTGCAAACCAAATGTGTTTGGCCAAAGATGTGATCAGTGTTTGGTAAGAAAATAAAAATAATATCTGTTTTTTAGGTTTAAAATATATGTAAGGGGAATAATCAGCTAGTTATCACAATGACAATAGTCTTTATAAACTTAATTGCACCTTTTATGTTTTCCTTGGTACATCAAAAATAAGGCATTTAAAAGTGTATTACATTTGTGTGGAAAAAGTCTCTCTGTTGAATACTGCTAACCTTTGTTGTGACATACGTATTCAGGCTTGTTCCTACTCACCAAAACAGCCATCAGAGTTGTCCCCATTAAAGGGATGGTAAAGTTAAATCTAGACTCTCATGATTCAGACACAACATGCAATTTTAAACAACTTTCCAAAGTCATTCTGTTATCTAATTTGCTTTGTTTTCTTGGTATCCTTTGTTAAAAAAGCATAACTAGGTAAGCTCGGGAGCATCAATACACTATTGTAAGCTGCACATGCATGCCTTTTGTCATTGCCTATCATTTATGTTCAGCTAGCACCCAGTAGTGCATTGTTGCTCCTTCAACAAAGGATACCACAAGAATGAAGCAAATGTAATAACAGAAGTAAATTGGAAAGTTGTGCAAAATGGTATGCTCTATCTGAATCATGAAAGAAAATTGGATTTCATGTACATTTAACCAATGGTCTTGAATATTTCCTGCTAGTTTTTGTTTAAACAGCTATTAATCTTTTTTCAAGTATAAAATATTTGTTAAAGGCAAAGAGAAACGTTAGCGTTAAGCACAATTTTATAATTATTTGCCACTCTTAATCCATCTCCATTTAGATGGACATAGTAGAACAAACTTTTATGGAAACAATGGAGGGCGCTACAAAGCCAAAAGTAAAAAAACACATTTATTCAGAGACACTGCATAATTTAAAATGCACAATAAAATAGGAACGAATATGCCCATGCTGTAGCTATAGGTGCTTGAGTCCCAAACACATATCACCTGCTTCTGTATGCCTGCCCATGCTGTAGCTATAGGTGCTTGAGTCCCAAACACATATCACCTGCTTCTGTATGCCTGCCCATGCTGTAGCTATAGGTGCTTGAGTCCCAAACACACATCACCTGCTTCTGTATGCCTGCCCATGCTGTAGCTATAGCTGCTTGAGTCCCAAACACATATCACCTGCCTCTGTAGGCCTGCCCATGCTGTAGCTATAGGTGCTCCTGTCCCAAACACATATCACCTGCTTCTGTATACCTGCCTATGCTGTAGCTATAGGTGCTCCTGTCCCAAACACATATCACCTGCTTCTGTATGCCTCCCCATGCTGTAGCTATAGGTGCTTGAGTCCCAAATACATATCACCTGCCTCTGTAGGCCTGCCCATGCTGTAGCTATAGGTGCTCCTGTCCCAAACACATATCACCTGCTTCTGTATGCCTGCCTATGCTGTAGCTATAGGTGCTCCTGTCCCAAACACATATCACCTGCTTCTGTATGCCTGCCCATGCTGTAGCTATAGGTGCTCCTGTCATAAACACATATCACCTGCTTCTGTATGCCTGCCTATGCTGTAGCTATAGGTGCTCCTGTCCCAAACACATATCACCTGCTTCTGTATGCCTGCCCATGCTGTAGCTATAGGTGCTTGAGTCCCAAACACATATCACCTGCCTCTGTAGGCCTGCCCATGCTGTAGCTATAGGTGCTCCTGTCCCAAACACATATCACCTGCTTCTGTATACCTGCCTATGCTGTAGCTATAGGTGCTCCTGTCCCAAACACATATCACCTGCTTCTGTATGCCTCCCCATGCTGTAGCTATAGGTGCTTGAGTCCCAAATACATATCACCTGCCTCTGTAGGCCTGCCCATGCTGTAGCTATAGGTGCTCCTGTCCCAAACACATATCACCTGCTTCTGTATGCCTGCCCATGCTGTAGCTATAGGTGCTTGAGTCACAAACACATATCACCTACTTCTGTATGCCTGCCCATGCTGTAGCTATAGGTGCTTGAGTCCCAAACACATATCACCTGCTTCTGTATGCCTGCCCATGCTGTAGCTATAGGTGCTCCTGTCCCAAACACATATCACCTGCTTCTGTATGCCTGCCCATGCTGTAGCTATAGGTGCTCCTGTCCCAAACTTATATAACCTGCCTCTGTAGGCCTGCCCATGCTGTAGCTATAGGTGCTCCTGTCCCAAACACATATCACCTGCTTCTGTATACCTGCCTATGCTGTAGCTATAGGTGCTCCTGTCCCAAACACATATCACCTGCTTCTGTATGCCTGCCCATGCTGTAGCTATAGGTGCTTGAGTCCCAAATACATATCACCTGCCTCTGTAGGCCTGCCCATGCTGTAGCTATAGGTGCTCCTGTCCCAAACACATATCACCTGCTTCTGTATGCCTGCCCATGCTGTAGCTATAGGTGCTTGAGTCCCAAACACATATCACCTGCCTCTGTAGGCCTGCCCATGCTGTAGCTATAGGTGCTCCTGTCCCAAACACATATCACCTGTTTCTGTATACCTGCCTATGCTGTAGCTATAGGTGCTCCTGTCCCAAACACATATCACCTGCTTCTGTATGCCTCCCCATGCTGTAGCTATAGGTGCTCCTGTCCCAAACACATATCACCTGCTTCTGTATGCCTGCCCATGCTGTAGCTATAGGTGCTTGAGTCCCAAACACATATCACCTGCTTCTGTATGCCTGCCCATGCTGTAGCTATAGGTGCTTGAGTCACAAACACATATAACCTGCTTCTGTATGCCTGCCCATGCTGTAGCTATAGGTGCTCCTGTCCCAAACACATATCACCTGCTTCTGTATGCCTGCCCATGCTGTAGCTATAGGTGCTTGAGTCACAAACACATATCACCTGCTTCTGTATGCCTGCCCATGCTTTAGCTATAGGTGCTCCTGTCCCAAACTTATATAACCTGCCTCTGTAGGCCTGCCCATGCTGTAGCTATAGGTGCTCCTGTCCCAAACACATATAACCTGCCTCTGTATGCCAACCCATGCTGTAGCTGTAAGTGATCCAGTCCCAAATACCTTATCCCTGCCTCTGTATGCCAACCCATGCTGTAGCTGTAAGTGCTCCAGTCCCAAACGCATATTAACTTCTTCTGTATGCCTCCCCATGCTGTAGCTATAGATGCTCCAGTCCCAAACACATATCACCTGCTTCTGTATACCTGCCTATGCTGTAGCTATAGGTGCTCCTGTCCCAAACACATATCACCTGCTTCTGTATGCCTCCCCATGCTGTAGCTATAGGTGCTCCTGTCCCAAACACATATCACCTGCTTCTGTATGCCTGTCCATGCTGTAGCTATAGGTGCTTGAGTCCCAAACACATATCACCTGCTTCTGTATGCCTGCCCATGCTGTAGCTATAGGTGCTTGAGTCCCAAACACATATAACCTGCTTCTGTATGCCTGCCCATGCTGTAGCTATAGGTGTTCCAGTCCCAAACACATATCACCTGCTTCTGTATGCCTGCCCATGCTGTAGCTATAGGTGCTTGAGTCCCAAACACATATCACCTGCTTCTGTATGCCTGCCCATGCTGTAGCTATAGGTGCTTGAGTCCCAAACACATATCACCTGCTTCTGTATGCCTGCCCATGCTATAGCTATAGGTGCTCCTGTCCCAAACACATATCACCTGCTTCTGTATGCCTGCCCATGCTGTAGCTATAGGTGCTACTGTCCCAAACTTATATAACCTGCCTCTGTAGGCCTGCCCATGCTGTAGCTATAGGTGCTCCTGTCCCAAACACATATAACCTGCCTCTGTATGCCAACCCATGCTGTAGCTGTAAGTTATCCAGTCCCAAATACCTTATCCTTGCCTCTGTATGCCAACCCATGCTGTAGCTGTAAGTGCTCCAGTGCCAAACACATATTAACTTCTTCTGTATGCCTCCCCATGCTGTAGCTATAGGTGCTCCAGTCCTAAACACATATCACCTGATTCTGTATGCCTGCCCATGCTGTAGCTATAGGTGCTCCAGTCCCAAACACATATCACCTGCCTCTGTAGGCCTGCCCATGCTGTAGCTATAGGTGCTCCTGTCCCAAACACATATAACCTGCATCTGTAGGCTTGCCCATGCTGTAGCTATAGGTGCTCCTGTCCCAAACACATATCACCTGCTTCTGTATGCCTGCCCATGCTGTAGCTATAGGTGGTCCTGTCCCAAACACATATAACCTGCCTCTGTAGGCATGCCCATGCTGTAGCTATAGGTGCTCCTATCCCAAATACATATCACCTGCTTCTGTATGCCTGCCCATTCTGTAGCTATAGGTGCTCCAGTCCCAAACACATATCACCTGCTTCTGTATGCCTGCCCATGCTGTAGCTATAGGTGCTCCTGTCCCAAACACATATCACCTGCCTCTGTAGGCCTGCCCATGCTGTAGCTATAGGTGCTCCTGTCCCAAACACATATAACCTGCCTCTGTAGGCCTGCCCATGCTGTAGCTATAGGTGCTCCTGTCCCAAACACATATCATCTGCCTCTGTAGGCCTGCCCATGCTGTAGCTATAGGTGTTCCTGTCCCAAACACATATCACCTGCCTCTGTATGCCAACCCATGCTGTAGCTGTAAATGATCCAGTCCCAAATACCTTATCCCTGCCTCTGTATGCCAACCCATGCTGTAGCTGTAAGTGCTCCAGTCCCAAACACATATCAACTTCTTCTGTATGCCTCCCCATGCTGTAGCTATAGGTGCTCCAGTCCTAAACACATATCACCTGCTTCTGTATGCCTGCCCATGCTGTAGCTATAGGTGCTCCAGTCCCAAACACATATCACCTGCCTCTGTAGGCCTGCCCATGCTGTAGCTATAGGTGCTCCTGTCCCAAACTTATATAACCTGCCTCTGTAGGCCTGCCCATGCTGTAGCTATAGGTGCTCCTGTCCCAAACACATATAACCTGCCTCTGTATGCCAACCCATGCTGTAGCTGTAAGTGATCCAGTCCCAAATACCTTATCCCTGCCTCTGTATGTCAACCCATGCTGTAGCTGTAAGTACTCCAGTCCCAAACACATATTAACTTCTTCTGTATGCCTCCCCATGCTGTAGCTATAGGTGCTCCAGTCCTAAACACATATCACCTGCTTCTGTATGCCTGCCCATGCTGTAGCTATAGGTGCTCCAGTCCCAAACACATATCACCTGCCTCTGTAGGCCTGCCCATGCTGTAGCTATTAGTGCTCCTGTCCCAAACACATATAACCTGCCTCTGTAGGCTTGCCCATGCTGTAGCTATAGGTGCTCCTGTCCCAAACACATATCACCTGCTTCTGTATGCCTGCCCATGCTGTAGCTATAGGTGCTCCTGTCCCAAACACATATAACCTGCCTCTGTAGGCATGCCCATGCTGTAGCTATAGGTGCTCCTATCCCAAACACATATCACCTGCTTCTGTATGCCTGCCCATTCTGTAGCTATAGGTGCTCCAGTCCCAAACACATATCACCTGCTTCTGTATGCCTGCCCATGCTGTAGCTATAGGTGCTCCTGTCCCAAACACATATCACCTGCCTCTGTAGGCCTGCCCATGCTGTAGCTATAGGTGCTCCTGTCCCAAACACATATAACCTGCCTCTGTAGGCCTGCCCATGCTGTAGCTATAGGTGCTCCTGTCCCAAACACATATCACCTGCTTCTGTATGCCTGCCCATGCTGTAGCTATAGGTGCTCCAGTCCCAAACACATATCACCTGCCTCTGTAGGCCTGCCCATGCTGTAGCTATAGGTGTTCCTGTCCCAAACACATATCACCTGCCTCTGTATGCCAACCCATGCTGTAGCTGTAAATGATCCAGTCCCAAATACCTTATCCCTGCCTCTGTATGCCAACCCATGCTGTAGCTGTAAGTGCTCCAGTCCCAAACACATATCAACTTCTTCTGTATGCCTCCCCATGCTGTAGCTATAGGTGCTCCTGTCCCAAACACATATCACCTGCTTCTGTATGCCTGCCCATGCTGTAGCTATAGGTGCTCCAGTCCCAAACACATATCACCTGCCTCTGTAAGCCTGCCCATGCTGTAGCTATAGGTGCTCCTGTCCAAAACACATATAACCTGCCTCTGTAGGCTTGCCCATGCTGTAGCTATAGGTGCTCCTGTCCCAAACACATATCACCTGCTTCTGTATACCTGCCCATGCTGTAGCTATAGGTGCTCCTGTCCCAAACACATATAACCTGCCTCTGTAGGCATGCCCATGCTGTAGCTATAGGTGCTCCTGTCCCAAACACATATCACCTGATTCTGTATGCCTGCCCATGCTGTAGCTATAGGTGCTCCAGTCCCAAACACATATCACCTGCCTCTGTAGGCCTGCCCATGCTGTAGCTATAGGTGCTCCTGTCCAAAACACATATAACCTGCCTCTGTAGGCTTGCCCATGCTGTAGCTATAGGTGCTCCTGTCCCAAACACATATCACCTGCTTCTGTATGCCTGCCCATGCTGTAGCTATAGGTGGTCCTGTCCCAAACACATATAACCTGCCTCTGTAGGCATGCCCATGCTGTAGCTATAGGTGCTCCTATCCCAAACACATATCACCTGCTTCTGTATGCCTGCCCATTCTGTAGCTATAGGTGCTCCAGTCCCAAACACATATCACCTGCTTCTGTATGCCTGCCCATGCTGTAGCTATAGGTGCTCCTGTCCCAAACACATATCACCTGCCTCTGTAGGCCTGCCCATGCTGTAGCTATAGGTGCTCCTGTCCCAAACACATATAACCTGCCTCTGTAGGCCTGCCCATGCTGTAGCTATAGGTGCTCCTGTCCCAAACACATATCATCTGCCTCTGTAGGCCTGCCCATGCTGTAGCTATAGGTGTTCCTGTCCCAAACACATATCACCTGCCTCTGTATGCCAACCCATGCTGTAGCTGTAAATGATCCAGTCCCAAATACCTTATCCCTGCCTCTGTATGCCAACCCATGCTGTAGCTGTAAGTGCTCCAGTCCCAAACACATATCAACTTCTTCTGTATGCCTCCCCATGCTGTAGCTATAGGTGCTCCAGTCCTAAACACATATCACCTGCTTCTGTATGCCTGCCCATGCTGTAGCTATAGGTGCTCCAGTCCCAAACACATATCACCTGCCTCTGTAGGCCTGCCCATGCTGTAGCTATAGGTGCTCCTGTCCCAAACTTATATAACCTGCCTCTGTAGGCCTGCCCATGCTGTAGCTATAGGTGCTCCTGTCCCAAACACATATAACCTGCCTCTGTATGCCAACCCATGCTGTAGCTGTAAGTGATCCAGTCCCAAATACCTTATCCCTGCCTCTGTATGTCAACCCATGCTGTAGCTGTAAGTACTCCAGTCCCAAACACATATTAACTTCTTCTGTATGCCTCCCCATGCTGTAGCTATAGGTGCTCCAGTCCTAAACACATATCACCTGCTTCTGTATGCCTGCCCATGCTTTAGCTATAGGTGCTCCAGTCCCAAACACATATCACCTGCCTCTGTAGGCCTGCCCATGCTGTAGCTATTAGTGCTCCTGTCCCAAACACATATAACCTGCCTCTGTAGGCTTGCCCATGCTGTAGCTATAGGTGCTCCTGTCCCAAACACATATCACCTGCTTCTGTATGCCTGCCCATGCTGTAGCTATAGGTGCTCCTGTCCCAAACACATATAACCTGCCTCTGTAGGCATGCCCATGCTGTAGCTATATGTGCTCCTATCCCAAACACATATCACCTGCTTCTGTATGCCTGCCCATTCTGTAGCTATAGGTGCTCCAGTCCCAAACACATATCACCTGCTTCTGTATGCCTGCCCATGCTGTAGCTATAGGTGCTCCTGTCCCAAACACATATCACCTGCCTCTGTAGGCCTGCCCATGCTGTAGCTATAGGTGCTCCTGTCCCAAACACATATAACCTGCCTCTGTAGGCCTGCCCATGCTGTAGCTATAGGTGCTCCTGTCCCAAACACATATCACCTGCTTCTGTATGCCTGCCCATGCTGTAGCTATAGGTGCTCCAGTCCCAAACACATATCACCTGCCTCTGTAGGCCTGCCCATGCTGTAGCTATAGGTGTTCCTGTCCCAAACACATATCACCTGCCTCTGTATGCCAACCCATGCTGTAGCTGTAAATGATCCAGTCCCAAATACCTTATCCCTGCCTCTGTATGCCAACCCATGCTGTAGCTATAGGTGCTCCTGTCCCAAACACATATCACCTGCTTCTGTATACCTGCCCATGCTGTAGCTATAGGTGCTCCTGTCCCAAACACATATAACCTGCCTCTGTAGGCATGCCCATGCTGTAGCTATAGGTGCTCCTATCCCAAACACATATTACCTGCTTCTGTATGCCTGCCCATTCTGTAGCTATAGGTGCTCCAGTCCCAAACACATATCACCTGCTTCTGTATGCCTGCCCATGCTGTAGCTATAGGTGCTCCTGTCCCAAACACATATAACCTGCCTCTGTAGGCCTGCCCATGCTGTAGCTATAGGTGCTCCTGTCCCAAACACATATCACCTGCTTCTGTATGCCTGCCCATGCTGTAGCTATAGGTGCTCCTGTCCCAAACACATATCACCTGCCTCTGTAGGCCTGTCCATGCTGTAGCTATAGGTGTTCCTGTCCCAAACACATATCACCTGCCTCTGTATGCCAACCCATGCTGTAGCTGTAAATGATCCAGTCCCAAATACCTTATCCCTGCCTCTGTATGCCAACCCATGCTGTAGCTGTAAGTGCTCCAGTCCCAAACACATATCAACTTCTTCTGTATGCCTCCCCATGCTGTAGCTATAGGTGCTCCAGTCCTAAACACATATCACCTGCTTCTGTATGCCTGCCCATGCTGTAGCTATAGGTGCTCCAGTCCCAAACACATATAACCTGCCTCTGTAGGCCTGCCCATGCTGTAGCTATAGGTGCTCCTGTCCCAAACACATATAACCTGCCTCTGTAGGCTTGCCCATGCTGTAGCTATAGGTGCTCCTGTCCCAAACACATATCACCTGCTTCTGTATACCTGCCCATGCTGTAGCTATAGGTGCTCCTGTCCCAAACACATATAACCTGCCTCTGTAGGCATGCCCATGCTGTAGCTATAGGTGCTCCTATCCCAAACACATATTACCTGCTTCTGTATGCCTGCCCATTCTGTAGCTATAGGTGCTCCAGTCCCAAACACATATCACCTGCTTCTGTATGCCTGCCCATGCTGTAGCTATAGGTGCTCCTGTCCCAAACACATATCACCTGCCTCTGTAGGCCTGCCCATGCTGTAGCTATAGGTGCTCCTGTCCCAAACACATATAACCTGCCTCTGTAGGCCTGCCCATGCTATAGCTATAGGTGCTCCTGTCCCAAACACATATCACCTGCTTCTGTATGCCTGCCCATGCTGTAGCTATAGGTGCTCCTGTCCCAAACACATATCACCTGCCTCTGTAGGCCTGTCCATGCTGTAGCTATAGGTGTTCTTGTCCCAAACACATATCACCTGCCTCTGTATGCCAACCCATGCTGTAGCTGTAAATGATCCAGTCCCAAATACCTTATCCCTGCCTCTGTATGCCAACCCATGCTGTAGCTGTAAGTGCTCCAGTCCCAAACACATATCAACTTCTTCTGTATGCCTCCCCATGCTGTAGCTATAGGTGCTCCAGTCCTAAACACATATCACCTGATTCTGTATGCCTGCCTATGCTGTAGCTATAGGTGGTCCTGTCCCAAACACATATCACCTGATTCTGTATGCCTGCCCATGCTGTAGCTATAGGTGCTCCAGTCCCAAACACATATCACCTGATTCTGTATGGCTGCCCATGCTGTAGCTATAGGTGCTCCAGTCCCAAACACATATCACCGGATTCTGTATGCCTGCCCATGCTGTAGCTTTAGGTGCGCTAGTCCCAAACTCACAACACCTGCCTCTGTATAGCCGCCCATGATGTAGTTATAGATGTTCCAGTCCCAAACACATATCACCTGCCTCCTTATGCTAGCACATGCTATAAGTTAACCTACATAAATGACATATAGGATGCAGTCAGAATTAAATTTAGGATGCAATCAGAATATTGAGAAACTACATACACTACTTTATGAGCCAAATAAGAAATTGACACATACATATATAACAAATTACCCTGCTATAGTATTTAAGTATAGAACTGTTCCACCTCTGCACACATTGTACCAGGCACAGTTGGTCTGTATAGCACACATACAGGCACTGAGGCACTGATAACACCTATGAAGATCACCATAGCACTGGGGATTGCCCTAGTTCCCTGTTCCCTCCACTAGTTTTATGCTCCTCCACAAGGAAGAGAGCAAGTGAACTACGGTTTAATACTTTCACTGTGAAAGTAAACTGTGATGCATTACAGTGACCATTGCTGGACTGGAGTAACCACATCTGTTTTTTTGGAAAATGAACTTGTTTTTTGCCATTTACACACTGGGACAAGGGACTGGAAGCCCATTTGGGCAAATTCAAGGCAATCTGGGACAGCATGACTGAGACCCTTAAAATATTGAGGACATACTACCCATATTCAGGACTGTCCCTAACAAAACAAAACAAAAAAATATGGACACTACCCAAATTCGCAACTGTCCCTAAAAAGTAGGTCACCTGGTCACCTTAATATTATTCATTGTAAAATGTTGTATGTACAAAATCTGTTTAAACTGAGAAACAATGCTAATGCTTTCTCCTACAGGAAGGATACTATGGCTTGACCACTAGCATTGGCTGCCTTCCCTGTAACTGTAGCCAGTCAGGCTCTGTCTCTGGCGCATGTAATGATGCCGGGCAGTGTACTTGTGTTCTTGGAGTTGCTGGTAACAAGTGTGACATTTGTGCTCATGGATTCTATGCATTCCAGCAAGATGGGTGCACACGTAAGTTTTATCCACTGATTCAATTAATTAATTCGTTTTTTTAGCTTCTGCAGACCATAAAACGGATAAAATAATGCATAGATTGGCATTACGTTTAACTATACAGTATATATTTATACTTCCATTATGTATTTTGTCTGATTTTTCTGGATTATACCTGTGAAAACTGACACAAAACTCAAAAAAATATTACCAAATTAAAAATGTAATGCAAAGGAACATGTCAGTGCCGCTATTTTGCTCAGTCACAAACATTTTAATATTCTTGCATTCTGTTTCTATTAAAAATGTCTGCTTTTATATTTATTAATCACCGGATATACATACATATACTGATTGGTGAGCACATGCTTACACACAACAAAGTCCAGCAGCACTGAATGTTTCAATCATAAAAGACCTTTATTATTCATTTTACAGTCATGCCATATGCATCGTTTTGGGCCGCAAGCCCTTAATCATGTATGCTTTATCACATTGATTGCATTGCATTGAATTCTGAGTGTAGATCCAATGCACCGCCCTTCTTTTTAACAGGAGCTGCCTATCATCTCCTCTTCTCAACTTTGTAATGTGATCAATAACTTGAAAGCATAATTGGCTTAAAATATGTACATGTTGTAGAAAATGTGAGGAAACTGGAGCCTCCATGTTTTTGCACCTAATATTGCTCTTTTGCTCACTAATATTCTCCCAAACTCCGTCGCTCCCACATAAACCTTCCCACACAGACACTTCGCCAAATATACAGCATATGTGTTGTTACAAGTATAATAACCTCTAATATTGTATCTCTTTCCTGTCTGAGGATGTGTGAAACTGGAGCCCTTTATCATTGAATTGCACTTACTACAATTTAGGCAAGGGAAGCATCCATGTTTCTTTTCAGTAATGTTACTCTGTTTAACATTTAGAACTCTCAATATCAGTCTGTACAAGATCATCTTTGATATTTATCCTCCTTCTACAAGCTAACAAGCAAGTCAAATTCTTTCACCTCTGGATTGCATTGTTACACTACTGGCTAAGGTTTCTAGAGAATACCAATAATTTGTTTATCATAATCTGTATGGTCAGTAATAAATACCAGCCACTTTGCTTTCTCTCTAAGGGCAAGATTACAAGTTGGTGTTATGAGTTTTCTGCGCACGATATGCTCTTTCACAATTTCTATTGCGCAGCTATTACAAGTTTTGAAAAATCACAATTGCACGCACACACGCATTCACCTTTCAGACAACAATCCTTTCCACGGTCGAAGAGCTGTAGTTAACAGTTTTGTGGAACATAAAAGTTTTGACAAAACACTTCAAAAATACATTACAAAGTACAGTTACACTCAAATTAACACTGTCTAATAAAAAATATTTTTAAAAAAATATTGCAGACAAAAGTTATAAGGGCTCAAAGATACAAGATCTTGGGTGTTAGAAAAAAAGCTGACGCAGGTATTTTACATTGTCCTACATACGCATACATAGAGAAACATGGATTAATATGTATAGAGATATGTTTACCTATGGAGATAATGAAAAAAAATTACATTACAATCTTATGCACATTAAACAATATCTCAGATTTTCAAAGAGATATTCACATATATATATATATTGAGATCTATAGGCACATTTTTTTGGAATAAGCGGCTTAACGCGCGTGCAAAATGAGTTATTTTTCAACTTGTAATAGCTGCGCAACCCCAAATGCGAAAAAGTCATAATGCGCGCAGTGTTTTCGCAACTGATTAGCTGCTTGACTTGTAATTTTGCCCTAATTGTGCCATAACTATTGCTATTGTCTTTCCAGGACCTATGAAGGTCTTGTTTAATTAAACGCACTGGATAACCCTTTTTCAAAAACGTATAAATTATCTCATTATGTCTAACCTCAGCCCTATTCTGTTCTTTATTTGTACAAATTGACTATAAGGGAAGGATCGAATTGTATTTCTAGGTTGGAATCTATTATAATGTAAGAGGCTATTTCTATTGGTGGGTTTAATGTATAGGTCCGTTTTAAAGACTCCGTTCTCTATGTATACTGTAGTATCAATACAATTTACAGTTTCTTCATTTAAAGTGAGCGTAAATTTAATATAATTCATACTGCAATTCAAATTCTATACAAAGGCTTCCAAGGATCCAAAGTCGTCATACCACATACCCAAAACATCCTCTATATAGTGCCACCACATGGCTGCATACTGTAGAAACAATTTGTTCTCATATAAAAAAAAATCTTCAAATGTGCTCATGTATATGTTAGCATATGTGGGGGTGACATTGGACCCCATGGTTGTGCCCTGTTTTTGCAAGAAAAAATTATCTTGAAACAAAAAATAGTTTTGGTACAGAACAATCCTTAACAATTCCTCAAAAAGATTATTTGTGCCATAGTATATTCTGTTCAATTAACCAAAGAACTTCCTATTACAGATATGCCACTTTCATGTTTTATAGCAGTATATAAACTGCAAACATCTACACTGACAAATATGATGTTGTTCGTACTTAATTGTAAAGACCCCAGTTTTTTTTATAAAGTCATTAGTATCTTTAAAGTACATGGAGGATGGAGTCCTTAAAACAGACCTATACAATAAAACCCACCGATTGAAATAGCCTCTTACATTAAAATAGTTTATACCTTAGAAATACTGTTAGATCCTTACCTTACAGTCAGTTTGTATGAATAAAAAGGATTGTGTCAGGACAGAATAGGGCTGAGGTTAGACTTAATGAGATGGCTAAAAAGATTTTGCAAAGGGGTTACCCAATGAGTTTTATTAAACAACAACTAAATAGGTAGCTGATTTTATATTGTATATAGTGTTTTGCTGCAAGTGTTTTTAGTATATAGTTTTAACTTTGGTATCTACAGGGTTAATTCATCTGTACAGGTGTATAAATGTATTGCGATCACTAGGTTGCGATAAGAAATGTAAAGCTCCACTCATTGGGAGAAGCTAAGAGAGTTATTAAAATGGAGAATCAATGTGAAAAAGCATACATGATTAAGGGCTTGCAACGCAAAACATTGTATATGGCATGACCCTAAGATGAATAATAAAGGTCTTTTATGATTGAAACATTCGGTGCTGCTGGACTTTGCTGTGTGTAAGACATTGTGGAGGAGCTTGGCGGTTACCCCTGTCAGTCTGCACAGGAGAGAGATGCTACGATTTCTACATCTGTGAAACACTTGAGTGTCAGACACATATGCAATGCTTACAAACCAGTTAATATATCTGCTCACAGATTAGCTGCAGTGCCAATAATAGGGCACTGAGGCCAAAATTTAAATAAAGATAGAAAGATATATATATATATATATATATATATATATATATATATATATATATATATATATATATATATATATATATATATATATATATTTGTTTTCCCAATTTGAATGTAAAAGATTTTAAACCTTGTGTGCTTTATCCGGACAGCCAGTTGCTTTTAAACTTTCCTGTGTAATTAAAGGGACATCTAACAAGTTGAAATCTGTGCATATCCTAAAAGGGCTAATTAATTAAAAAAAGTTTGCATAAAAAGAATGTTTAAAAATTGCTGGCAAGTATTTTAAAATAATCTTCAAAAATAAGCAAAATGAATTACATAGCTAAGCTGCCTGGAGCAGCCAACTCCACCCACCCTTATCAGCGTTTAGACACAGGCATTGTATTTCAACTTAGTTCACAGCTTCTAGACATGCTCCAGCAGATAATCCCTATGCATTTTTGTATTCTACCAAAACAACAATAGATATAGGTACAGCCATATAAGGAAATGTGTGGGGGAGTTAGAGCTTTACAATTCATAGATTAAAAAGAAAGGGTTAATGGAAAGGCACTGCAGTATAAATTTGCAGGTAAAGTAATTAAAGTACATATTATTATATTTTGTCTCTTTCCCAACTTGTTTTATGTCCCTTTAAGCTGATATGCTTCTGTATTAACAATACTTATTTTGTTATGGCTCCATTTATCAGAGATAACAAAACCCTGAACACAGACTAAAAACTACTATTTCTTTTATATTTGTTTTTTTAATTACTGACCAGTTTTTGTAGTGGATTTACCTGCTAAACATCATATAGGGGTACACACATATGCTATTCATGCCCTGTGCATCAGCTTTCAAACACCTTGCCTGTTCAGAGAGTCAGCTGTAGCTTGCATGATTCAAATTAAGTTATAGCTGGCATAATACATACCATTGCTGGCTCTCTGAAAAAATGTGGTGTATGGGTCATGCCATGGGAAAAATAGAAGCATTCGTGCTGATACAAATCTACAGCACAAGTGTTTTTAATTCAAAACTGAAATACAGTTATGCACATTTCAAATGTAATCATTATGTCCCTTTAATAATAATTATATATGCATGATACTCATAATGTCAAATGTACTAAAAATAGTGGAATTTAACATATTATTAAATAGAAATAACATAATGATTGTAATGCTTGAGGCTAATGCGTGTGAGTTTCCTTCTGTAGCTTGTGATTGTGAGCACACTCAAAATAACTGTGACCCTAAGACTGGTCAGTGTATCTGCCCTCCGCACACTCATGGAGTGAAATGTGAATTCTGTGATGCCAACTACTGGGGACATGATCCTGAGCTTGGATGCTTGGTATGAAATGTGGTTTGAAACTATGACAGTAGCAGTGCAATATATAGAATACCTCCATGCATTTCTAAAGATTAATTTGGACTTGGGCTGCTGTAGGAGCAATCTATGGATGGGATCATAGTGGTTCAGGGTGGGTTTTGGGCAGGGTTTTAACATTCTGAGATTGCATTTAGGAAAAAAACAAAAACTGACCTTGCAATTCGCTATAGATTATTGGGAAACATGAATGTATTGTAAAAAAATAGCCAACATATTGAGCTCTTATGTTCTGAGACTAGAGCATGTTTAGAGGTAGAAAAAAGTAAATTTTTAATATAAAGATTATAAGACCTTGCACTCAAAAGAATAAAATAAAATGCAGCTATTGCGTCTAATTTAACTGTAGTGGTGTAAAATAGTTGCTGCTATCTGATCCTCAAAAATTATTTTTATTTATTGGTCTTAGGATCTTAATTTGTATAAACTAAAAAAATCTTAGATTAATGCACAGTATTAATTGCACGAGAAATGTTATAGACTTACTTTCACTTCTGTGTTCCTTTAACTATATGTTTATTTTACAAATTATTTACTAAATTTACATGCAACTTTATTATGGGTCTCAAAGTTCATTTTTTTAATTTAACATCTTCAAGTTGTTGTTAAAACTGCGCTTACTTGTGCTCTGTGTTTAATTTCAGTGATTAATTGGATAATAATAAAGAATAGTAAAGTGTAATTTGGCTAGATTATTGGAAATGTCAAAAATACTGACTTTGACTTAACAAACAATTATGCGTCTCTTATGCCATTTTAATGCAAATTCTTGGTGAATATACCTTAATAAACTGTAGCAATTAATGCAAATTTATTCCAAAAACATCAATGTGCTTTTAATACTTTAGAATCCAAATTTTCTAGAAAAAAAAGAACACTGAGTCATAGACACAATTAAATAATGCTTTCAAGTTATTCTGTTAGTGTGAAAGATATCATACTGTTTCAAGAAGACTTATAATATTTAGCAAACAGCTATTTTAGCATATTAAAAAACATAATTTATTTGTATGTCACCCATTTTAAAGGTTATTCTTAGGGCAAATGCCTAGTTTCTCTGTATGGAAATATGTCCATGCTTGGAAATTAAAGGGACACTGAACACAATTTTTTTTTTCTTTAGTGATTCAGATAGAGCATGCAATTTTAAGCAACTTTCTAATTTACTCTTATTATCATTTTTTCTCCATTCTCTTGCTATCTTTATTTGAAAAAGAAGGCATCGAAGCTAAGGAGCCAGCCAATTTTTGGTTCAGGACTCTGGACAGCACTTGTTTATTGGTGGGTGAATTTATCCACCAATCAGCAAGAACAACCCAGGTTGTTCACCAAAAATGGGCCGGCATCTAAACTTACATTCTTGCTTTTCAAATATAGATTCCAAGATAATGAAGAAAATTTGATAATAGGAGTAAATTAAAAAGTTGCTTAACTTGCATACTCTATCTGAATCACTAAAGAATACATTTGGGTTCAGTGTCCCTTAAAGACTCCAGTCCAGACTTTAATCATTTTTATATTGCCAACACACATTCATATGATTGGCTAAAGGTGTTGTTTTTAAGTTTACTGAGTTAAAAATAGTCTTCTGGGTCTCTACAATCCCAGCATGCAAATAGATTTTATGTCCATTTAACACCAGTCACAATGAATTGCAGTCCTTTCTGGCATTCAAGGGGTTAAGGATTTCACTGCAAACCCAGCATTAAAGGGACAGTCTAGGCCAAAATAAACTTTCATGATTCAGATAGAGCATGTAATTTTAAACAATTTTCCAATTTACTTTTATCACCAATTTTGCTTTGTTCTCTTGGTATTCTTAGTTGAAAGCTTAACCTAGGAGGTTTATATGCTAATTTCTTAGACCTGGAAGCCCACCTCTTTCAGATTGCATTTTAATAGTTTTTCGCCACTAGAGGGTGTTAGTTCACGTATTTCATATAGATAACACTGTGCTCGTGCACATGAAGTTATCTTGGAGCAGGCACTGATTGGCTAGACTGCAAGTCTGTCAAAAGAACTGAAAAAAGGGGCAGTTTGCAGAGGCTTAGATACAAGATAATCACAGAGGTTAAAAGTATATTATTATAATTGTGTTGGTTATGCAAAACTGGGAAATGGGTAATAAAGGGATTATCTATCTTTTAAAACAATAAAAATTCTGGTGTAGACTGTCCCTTTAATAATCATAATGTTACTACTCATCTGTCATCAGATTGGGTTATCAGTGACATGGCTGAAGCACAGTGTAATGGACAGAAATATATGAGAACCACATGACAAAGCAGCTGTAACATTGCTGTCAACTGTCCAGTATGGATGGATACCATTGTTTGTCTCTATAATGAATTGAACAAAGTGAGCTGTCTTTTAAAGGGACAGTCTACCATAGAATTGTTATTGTTTTAAAAGATAGATAATCCCTTTATTACCCATTCCCCAATTTTGCACAAACAACACAGTTATATTAATGTACTTTTTACCTCTGTGATTACCTTGTATCTAGGAACCTTCTTCCAGCCCCCTGATCACATGACTGTGACTGTTTATTATCTATTGTCTTAAATTTAGCATTGTTTTGTGCTAAATCTTAAATAACTTTCTGTGCCTGAACACAGTGTTATCTATATGGCCCACGTGTACTTTCTGTCTCTTTGTGGTGAAAAGAGATTTAAAAAGCATGTGATAAGAGGCAGCCCTCAAAGGCTTAGAAATTAGCATATGAGCCTACCTATGTTTAGTTTAAACTAATAATACCAAGAGAAAAAAGCAAATTTGATTATAAAAGTAAATTGGAAAGTTGATTAAAATTAAAAGTCCTATCTGAATAATGAAAGTTTAATTAATACTAGACTGTCCCTTTAAGGAAGTGCTCATTTTACAAATGGCAATCACTTCAGTTTTAACGCCAGCTAATAAGAATAAAACATAATAAATAAATGTCAAGGAAATAAGCAAAGCTTAAGTATATTAAAATAGTGTTGTCTGTTAATAACATTAGTAATTCATAAATCGTCACCTACTCAGTAAGCAGCATCTGTTGGGTTTGGTAGTTGATGTTGCTAAAAAAAAAAAAAAAAAAAAAAAGAAGCTCTGAAAATCATTAGAATCACAGGTTTAGGATAAAATAATATAATGAAAAAATAAATAAATAAGCATATTGTACTAACAGCAAATGCCATAAGAATGTGATATTAAATTGCTGACCTTTTTCTTCTAAGTAACTAGTACCGCTATTATGCACATGATATTTACTTGATGCTTTAAGAGAAGAAGAAGAAGGAAACCTGCACTGCAATCTCATATCATGTCTGCCTGATAACAGGCTAATGCACATGTCTTACCTTAGCCACCAAGTTTACTTCATTTCTATTTGGCTTGGATACAACTTTGCAGTCTGACTACTTCCAATGGGTTGAAGCATTTAATAAAGAATTTCCAGTCTCAGATATAGCATATAAAGTGACACAAATAACCTTAATGAGGCTGTGCGTTTATAAATATATTACCTTGTGCTTTGCAGGAATGCAACTGCAGTTATGCCGGTTCTAACAGCCTCCAGTGTGACCTTTCCACTGGCCAGTGCTCCTGCAGAGAGGGTTATGGTGGGCCAAGCTGCAGAAATTGTGTGTTTGGGTACCGAAACTATCCCGATTGTGTCTCATGTGACTGTGATTCAAGAGGGACACAACCAGCTTGGTGTGATGACACTCAACAGGTGTGCAGCTGTGAGGAGGATACTGGAGTATGCGCTTGCAAGGTAAGCTTTGTGAACAACATTCTGTACAACTAAGAAGGTACATTAACTAAGTTTCCTCTTGTACTCAAATGTAATTTAGAGGGCAAACACATAAGCCTAATTTACATTGCTGGGGCTAATAAAATGTTCATACAATTGTAAACAACTTTCTAATTTACTTCTGTTATGACATTTGCTTAATTCTCTTTGTATCCTTTGTTGAAGGGTTGGCTCATAGGAGCTTAGGAGAGTGCACTTGTGTTTAGCACTCTATGCCAGTAATGCCCCTTACAGATAATATTGCCAAATGTAAAATATTTCTAAACTACACACATAATCTACTAAATTATGCTATAAATATTATATGTAAAAGATAAATATGAATATAAAATATATTAAATCCTGAAATATTATATATTAAACAGACATGAAACCAAATACTAAGGGGCCAATTTATTATAAGGCGGGCGGACATGATTCGCTGTAGCATACGCTGTCGATATTTATCATTGCTGGTTATTCAGCACCAAAGCGCCAAACCTGACGGAGGCTGGGTCTAATTAACCTGAACGTTGATATTTTACATCAAAAGTACAAATTTTAATAGTACAAGTACATTAAACACAACATACAATTCATGGATCCATGTGTTAATTATACAACAAAAGTAATTAATACAATATAAAATGATAAAATGGGTAGAGCTCGATGCAATTGACTGTCAAAATAAACACTTAAAATACTATTAAACAAATGTTAAAATTCGATAAAACAAATGTAAATAGACGATAGGTCGTGTTGCTATAACATGAAAAAAATGTGAAAAAAATATGAAAAAAATACTGTCCCTAATGTTTGTAAATAATAAGGTGCAAGCGTGCACCTAAGAGAAGTCCTTTATCTATGTGTTTAACATAGAAAATGAAGGAAATTGGTGTAAGCTAAGCTAAGGGTCACTTCCAAGCAGGCGCTAGGTGCATATCATCATTAGATATTTATCATTGCGCTAGCAGGGGGTGTCAGTCATCCTGATCGTATCTTATCGGGATGATTGCAGTCCTCCACCTCAGAGGTGGCAGACAGGTTAATGAGTAGCTGTCATACGACCGCTGCTTCTTAATTGCTGATTCCTGCGAGCCTGAAGGCTCGCGTGGAATGAACAGCATACGCTGCTTCATAAATCGGCCCCTAAGAATTCAATTTTAAACAACTTTTCAATTTACCTCTATTATCAATGTTTACTTCATTCTCTAGGTATCCTTTGCCGAAAGCGCAGCAATGCAGTACTGTGAGCTAGCTGAACACATTGGCTGAGCCAATAACAGGAGGCATATCTACACAACAAATAATTTAGCAGCTAGTTTTCAGTAGTGTATTGCTTTTAATCAAAGGATATCAAAAGAACAAAACACATGAGATTAAACAAGTACATTTGAAAGTTGATGCTATCTTAGTCATGAAAGGAAAAAAAATGGGTTTCATTTCCCTTTTAGGTAATAAAGAATTAGTAATTATATAGATAACATTTTGTTTAAAATTGTGAGGAAAAATAAGTTAAATAAACATAGGAGTCTGAGTTAGATGTCGGTCAATAGACTATAGTGTCTTGAGAAATGTATGTAAAACATTGTTGCAAACATTGCTGCTCCTGAGCCTACCTAGTTGTTTTCTTATGAATGGAAGCTAATTTCTACAACGAATACCAAGAGAAAGAGATACATTTGATAATATTAGTAAATTGGAACGTTTTTCTCTTTTTTTTTTTGTTATTGCAAGCTTTGATTGAATCATGGAAATGTAATGTTGACATTCTGTCCCTTTATACATAGATACCTTGTTTGTATTTTTATAGAGCTTTAGTTAAAAATTTGAAACATCTTTGTATTCTCATAGAATTGAATTCTAATGATATACTTTATTTACTTTTCCCCCTGACTTACATTATTTACTTAAAAAAACAACTATTTTTACTGTATTTATAATGTATATGGCTTACTGAGACTTAATTTATGTTCTTATTTAGCATGCTGCAATAATAATACAAATAATACCTTGTTGCTAATAATCATGGCACAGATATAAGACTTCACAGATAAAATTATACAACTTTATTTTATTTGTTCAAACATTGCCACCTACTGGAGTGTTGCAATAGAATATTTGTTCCTGCATCATAATATCCCTCAGAATGATTCACTTATACTTTAAAAGTTATTTGATTTTTTTTTTTAATCAAATGTTGTAAACATGTTGCTAAATTCATAGGGCAGGTTATATCTAGTTACCCAATGTATTATGTTTTAAATAACAGCAAAAGGTTATCAATGTTACAGAGATTTCACAGCAGTTAAAGTGATGGTAAATCTAAGGGTTTAACAAACGCTCGGATTTGCCATCAGTAAAAATCAAGTGGCGGTTAAGAGGAATATTTATCAAGCTCCGTAAAGACTGCTGCTCCATAACCTGTCTGCTCTGAGGCGGCGAACAGAAATCAACCTGATCGAATACAATCGGGTTGGCGGCATTGCACCAGAACTGCTGGTGCAATGGTAAATGCCGAGAGCGTATGCTGTCGACATTTATCGATGTGCAGTGGACATGATCCGCAATATCGGATCATGTTTGCTCCCAACATCATAAATTGGCCCCTAAGTCATCATATATGTAAAAAAATGGTGCTAAACTCAGGGGCTCCGGCCACCCTCGGCACATCGGTCTTCTACCAATGAGGTGCCGCTTGCACCTCTAAAGCAATAGCCATGTGTGCATACAGGACATTGTCAGTTATTGATTCAGAGATGCAAACGTCACCTAATTGAAGGAGACTGAAGTACCATGGGCGGCTGGAGCCGCTGAGTTTAGTTCTGTGCAACAGCACAGAAAGGGTGAGTTTAGCACACTTTGTTAAATATATAATAACTTAACCTCCACTTGATTTTTAGTGATGGTAAATCCTAGCGTTTGTTATGCATACAAAAAAGGTGGGGAGCTGTCAAATTACACAAAGCCATTCTATGCTAGAGAATTTTTTTTGTTTAACACTGACTATTCTAATTGTGTTCATTTGGACTGATAGTTAGCAGTGATCTTCTTTTGCTGGGGCACACATTTGCCATCTAGATCACTAATTTATGTGAAGAAAGTTGTGGCCGGACTGTTAGCCGACGGACATTTGGCTGACAAACATTTGGCTGACAGACATTTGGCCAACGAATAATAGTCTGACACACAAGTGGCTGTCAGATAACAGTCCAGCCACGAGATAGATAGATTTGATTGATAGATTATATAGATAAATAAATTTGATAGATAGATAAATTCAATAGATAGATAGATTCGATAGATAGATTTGATAAATAGATAATTTCCCATACAGAGAATTACAAGACGTGCGCGCTGGGACCCATGGCTAGGTTCCCAGAGTTGGTTGCGGTGCCTGAGACTCTGATTAGAACAGGGCACTCTGGAGCGTTTCTGCCCTCGGCCAAACTCAGAACATGCTTCGGCATTCAGTTCGTCGGCCAAATGTCCGTCTGCATTTTGTCAGAGCACCGAAGAAAGTAGGTTTCAGAAGTAAAATTCTCAGAACTGTGCCTCTATGGCTCATAGGGTTTATCAAACCCCTGCATATAAGAAATAGTTTGCAAGCAGTTGGATAGCTCTTTCTCAGTTAAAGTTACATTTTATCATATCATTTACTTTATTATACATTTAGGGGCATATTTATCAAGCTCCGTATGGAACTTGAAGCCCCGTGTTTCTGGCGAGACTTCAGGCTCACCAGAAACACAAGTTATGAAGCAGCGGTCTAAAGACCGCTGCTTCGTAACCTGTCCGCCTTCTCTGAGGTGGCAGACAGACATCTCCGAAAATCAACCTGATCCAATACGATCGGGTTTATTGACACCCCCTGCTGCGCGAATCTGCAGAGGGCGGCGTTGCACCAGCAGTTCACCAGAACTGCTGGTGCAATGATAAATGCCAACAGCATATGCTGTCGGCATTTATCAATGTGCGGTGGACATGATCCGCAATATTGGGTAATTTCCGCTCACATATTAATAAATAGGCCCCTCTGGCTCTATTTCCCTGCTTTTGAATCTAATACATCACACTAGTGTAAGGTATATTTTGCTGACCTGATGGGTCAGATTACAAGTGGTGCGCCATTCAGTGCTTTCGCCAGATGTAAACGTTTAAGGCCTGCGGGTTAATGAGCATATTACGTTGATAGAAAATGTTGCATAAAAGAAAAGTAAAGCATCTTGAAAATAAATAAATAGCATATGATCCTGTAAGCAATGTATGTATAAGGTACATTTTTTTCATACACAATTGAATGGTCAGTATCTATTTAAAGTAAGTATTGGTAAATATAGAATAAAAATCACTGAAAATATATAAGAATGCTGGTATTATACTAATAGAATAACTTGTTTCCTTTATCATTATAGGAAAATGTGGTGGGGGGATACTGCAATGAATGCATGGCAGGAACCTATGGTCTGCATGGCGACAACTCACTGGGATGTTCCCCGTGCTTTTGTTCAGGAGTATCTCAATTATGTACAGAGATCGAGGGCTACGTCCACATTCCTGTAAGTCAACTGATTATTGTCTAACTTTTCTTATCAATGGCATTTACAGTGTGCTAGTTTCATAGACAAAGAGCAATTGCATTTAGAATGACAGCCAATAGTAGCACTGGGCATTTTACTCTCTAGCTATCCTAGATTTCTCTAGCCCTCATCTAAAAATTAAATAAATAAATAAAAGGGTAGATGTGTAAGGGCTTTACAAATACTTCTAACGCCTTGTTTAATCATACAATATATAGATTTAAAGGGACATTAGAAACATCTTGATTTTGTGTAAAAATTGTATTAGTCCCATACTTCCTAAAGAAGCCAAAAAGCATATTGCATAACCTATGGTTTCAAAATGTTGAGATTGTCTAAACCAGGGATTTGATTTGCAGCAGTGTGACAAGCACATTTTTTTTTTATACAAAGCAGGAGGGTTTTAATGTCCCTTTAAGCGTGTATATGATACATTTATATTATATAAAAATAAACTATTTTATACACAGATGCTTCATGTATTAAACATTTTTTCTAGATCTCTTTGGTGCCAGATCATTCATTGCTCCATGTGGTTTCTCAGAGTGACCTGCAGGGGACCACAGAGGGTGTATTTGCAGAGTCTGTAGATATGTTACTCAATGCAGCAGTGGTACAGCAAAAACTGAACTCAGAGACCTTATATTGGCGATTACCTTCACAATTTTTGGGTGATAAGGTAAGGAAACAAAAATGGACATTGTAATGCAAACAGTTATAACCCTGCAGAGGGGTTAAAGGGACATTAAACACTAAATACATGATGCATTCAAAGAAAAGATTAGTCCATGACTAACATGTAGATGTATTTTTTTAAAGTTTTATTAGTTGTTTAAAAAGTGACAAAATAAGTGTAAAGTTTTAGTGTCTATAAAACACTGGGAGCTGCCATGTTGTAACTTGTGTTACCTTCTCTGCTGTGGCCAATTAGGGACAGTTATACATAAGTCATTAGAGTGTGCAGCCAATGGTTGTGCTGGATTTAACAGTGTTCTGCACTTCCATTTCTAACAGGAACTGAAAAGCTCACAATTTCAGAATGGAATTACAGGCAAAGAGGACAAAATAAATAATGAAAGTATATTACAGAGTTGTTTTATTATATACAATTTATCATTTTATATTACTATCTCAAAGTGTTTAATGTCCCTTTAAACATATAAATAAATCACACTTAACCACAGAAAATTGCTGGTCTTGAGCAGGGCACATCTGATGAGCCAATCAGCAACAGCAGTTGAACGACACCTCCAAATATATCTGTTTTCAGCTTGTAAGCTGTAATACTTTAAATATAATAATTATGGTTAAGTTATGACAATTATGTCATAGGTGTTGAAGTTAAACTGAGGAAATACACAATTTGTAAGTCCTTTGGTGCTTCATATACAACATCTAGATAAACTAATCAAAACCCACAATATTCTTTCTACTTAGCCTATTACGTAGGGTTGCCACCTCAGCCATGTTTTCCTGGACACTTATGAGTTACACATACTGCAGGGTGTGCAGGGAGGAACATGTATTGTGTTCCTAGACAACACTATTCATATTCCTCCCTGAACACCCTGCAGCATGTGTAACTTATAAGTGTTCTGTATTTTAAGGGACGGGTGGCAACCCTACTATTACGGGACAAACAAATTAGTAAATTGACCCTGAGTTATCATTCTTTTAAAAGAGGCAATGTATATAGTTATACAATAATCATATTAAACAACTGAAATCCTGTATTTTTTAACATACAAGATGCACCTGCATATAATATGCACCAAAGAATTAAAGGTCAGTTTCTACAAAAGAAAGAACGTCACATTTTATTTTTTAAGTTAGTGGGACTAGATCCTTTTTGTATATACATAAAGATTTGATTTAGTTTGAATTTTACAGTGTTAACAAAGAATAATCAGATTTAAATCTCTTTAGTCAATACATAGTTTGGCTTTCTTACACAATTTTTTTCATTATCCATTTTTCCATAATCTTCTTGAATTTGAACTCAATTATATGCTTGATTGCTTATGCAACTCCATACTAAAAATAGAGATAGAACCGCTTAACATAAAACTCCCCATTGATAACTTTTTTTGTTGTGGTGAGAATAGATAAAGGGACATGAAACCCCAAACCTCTTTTTCATGATTTGGATAGTGCATGCAATTTTAAAAAAACTTTCTAATTTACTTCTATTATCAATTTTTGTATTTGTTCCCTTGGTATATTTTGTTGTAAAGCAGACGTATGCCCAGGAGCACTATATGGCAGTAGTTTTGCAAGAATATTATTTTTGCTATGTAGTGCTCCAGACACCTTACCTAGGTATCTCTAAGAATACCATGGGAACATAGCAAATTTGATAACAGAAGTAAATCAGAAACGTTTTAAAATGTACAGTACAGGTAGCCCTCAGTTTACGCCGGGGTTAGGTTCCAGAAGGAATGGTTGTAAATCGAAACCGTTGCAAATTGAAACCCAGTTTATAATGTAAGTCAATGGGAAGTGAGGGAGATAGGTTCCAGGCCCCTCTCAAAATTGTCATAAGTAACACCTAATACATTATTTTTAAAGCTTTGAAATGAAGACTTTAAATGCTAAACAGCATTGTAAACCTAATAAAATAATCACACAACACATAATATATAATGAAACTAAGTTAAATGAACAAAAACAATTGCTAAACAGCATTATAGATCTAATAAAATCACACAACACAGACTTTACTTGCATTTTTCTGCAAACCGTTCTTTCTATGCATTCCAATCTGGACTGATTTATAGACAGGAAGATCTTGTTCCTTTGAAATCTGCTCGATAGCTCAGGTCTGGTTAAACTGATTAATTTCAGCTTGCTTGGCTTTGCTACAATACAAGCGAACAGCTCCACCTACTGGCTATTTTAATAAATGCACTGCTTCTCAATGCATTTCAATAGCAGTCACATGACTGGAAAAAAAAGGTTGTTATTCTGAAACGGTGTAAATTGAACCGTTGTAAAACGAGGGCCACCTGTATATGTTTTTTTCTGAATCACAAATTAAACTTTTTGGGTTTCATATCCATTTAAAGGGATAGAATGGTCAAAAATGAAATTTGCATGAATACATTTCAGTTTTAAATAGAAGCCATTTGGCAGTATATTTCCATTAGCAAAATGCTTCTAGGAAAAGTTATAACTGTTTAAGCAACATACGCACGTATGCTTTTTGTGACTAGAGGATCAAGATTGAAACACCATGCCTACTCAAAAAAGCTGGTGGTTTGTATTGCATCTGTGAAGACTTCATTTGTGTCATTCAAGCCAATGGTCACTCTATGAGAATGAGTGGTGTTTGAATGGGAATAGTGCATGGGAATTCACAGCTTATGCCACTTAAACACAGTATTCGCTTCTACAAGACGCAGTTTTGCTAATGGAAGTTTATTCTAAACATGCACATTTCAGTTTAGACCTTTCTATCACTTTTTTGGAATTTGTTCCATAAGTCTTTTGTTCTTTTCTACAAAATTTGTATGATTTCCATGAATAATACATATTTAGATTGATGTAGAATTGGCACATTTTTATAAAATTATAATAAGTTTGTATTCTTTTGTGTGACCAGATTTTGGCGTACGGTGGTATGTTGAGGTACGCTGTCACATATTACGCACTTGGGGATTCTGGGTTTTCTGACTTTGAGCCAGATATTCTAATCAGGGGTGGACGTCTAAGCAAGCAAGTGATATATATGCAGTTTCCTACTCCTGCAAACGGACTGAAAAATGAGATTCAGGTCAACATGAGAGAGGTAAATGCTTACGATTAATGAATAATTTATAATAATTATAATTTATATAATATAAATTATGTAATTTTAATTTTCACATAACTCTTTAACAAATGATGTGCTTTTTATTTTCATTAATATATGATAGTTGCATTTTATTTCCTTTTCCTCTTCAGAAAAATTGGAAATACTTTAACTCTGTATCTGATCAGTCGGTGACAAGATCCGATTTCATGTCAGTGCTAAGCAACATAGATTACATTCTCATAAAGGCATCGTATGGCAGTGATCTTCATCAGAGCAGGTAAGGATATGCATAGGAAGTGCAGGAAGAAAACACTTTATCCAAACTGCTTGGGAACGGAAAAGGTTTGGATTTCAGAATAGTTTGGTTTTTAGAATATTTGCATTTTTTAAAATGGGACAGTTTGGAGAAGGGAGGGCAATATTTACATAATATAGCTTATAAATGTAACCTAAAGGTAGCACCCGCAGGAAGATAGTACAGTACTGTCATTAAAAATGCATTTGCATTTTAGAACACAAAAAAACAAGACAAAGACACAGGCAGAGGAGACTGTTACTTACAGTTAGGCAAAATATTAATTTTTGATAAATAATTCGGATTTCAGAATAAATTTGGATTTTGGAATCCCGGATTTGGGAATTTGTACCTGTACTACTAAAGTAGAGAGTTCAGTAACAGTATAGGTTTCACATAAGCATAAAAACAAAAAACTGCTTTATGATTTTAAAAAAAATCAAACATCTACTTAGTAGTGGATCTACTCAACAAAGGGCCCTGGTGCAAGATTTTTCTGGGGCCCCCTAAATGTAACTCAGTAGAAAGCAAAAGTATTAATATGCGTAATGATTTTGGCGAATAGATAGATTGATAGATAGACAGATGGACCTACAACATGCACTAATAAAAGGCTCCCCTGCATTAGGATTATAAACATTCTGCACACAACTATGTATAGACTGGCTGTTATGGGCCCTCTCCATCTCTAGGGCCCTGGTGCGACTGCACCTACGGCACCAACGGTAGTTCCACCCCTGCCTCTACTCTAGTATACATGATGTGGTGAGAAAATAGGCCTTATTGCTTAAGTGATAACGTTTCCCAGTTCATGTAATTAAAATAAAATAAAAAAAACTTTCTAGCTTAAAAGTAATGTTCTTACATTTATTTGATAATGGTCTTGACAAATTTAGTGGTTTGATCACAATCTGTTTTGATAATTATTATCATGTTAACAGCTGCAGATGAGCCCTTTTTGATGTGATCACATTCAGCCATTTTCATTATTTACTGGCAGCACTTTTTACATTACCGGTTTGGTGAAAATGGTCCTATGGTCCCACACTGAACATGTGACAGTCCTGTTTCTCCAACATAGGTGTGTCCGGTCCACGGCGTCATCCTTACTTGTGGGATATTCTCTTCCCTAACAGGAAATGGCAAAGAGCCCAGCAAAGCTGGTCACATGATCCCTCCTAGGCTCCGCCTACCCCAGTCATTCTCTTTGCCGTTGCACAGGCAACATCTCCACGGAGATGGCTAAGAGTTTTTTTTGGTGTTTAAATGTAGTTTTATTCTTCAATCAAGAGTTTGTTATTTTAAAATAGTGCTGGTATGTACTATTTACTCTGAAACAGAAAAGAGATGAAGATTTCTGTTTGTAAGAGGAAAATGATTTTAGCAACCGTTACTAAAATCGATGGCTGTTTCCACACAGGACTGTTGAGATGAATTAACTTCAGTTGGGGGAAACAGTGAGCAGACTTTTGCTGCTTGAGGTATGACACATTTCTAACAAGACTTGGTAATGCTGGAAGCTGTCATTTTCCCTATGGGAACCGGTAAGCCATTTTCTTAGTTTAGTATAAGAATAAAGGGCTTCACAAGGGCTTTAAAGACTGGTAGACATTTTTCTGGGCTAAAATGATTACCTTATAAGTATATTTAATGGATGTTAACTATAAATAGTTCTTTTAATCTTGGGGATGTATTAAAAAAACGGCAGGCACTGTATTGGACACCTTTTTCACTGGGGGCCTTTTCTAGTCATAGGCAGAGCCTCATTTTCGCGCCACTAATGCGCAGTTGTTTTTGGAAAGCAAGGCATGCAGATGCATGTGTGAGGAGCTAAGAACCACTGAAAAAGCTTATTGAAGGCGTCATTTGGTATCGTATTCCCCTCTGGGCTTGGTTGGGTCTCAGCAAAGCAGATACCAGGGACTGTATAGGGGTTAAATGTAAAAACGGCTCCGGTTCCGTTATTTTAAGAGTTAAAGCTTTCAAATTTGGTGTGCAATACTTTTAATGCTTTAAGACACTGTGGTGAAATTTTGGTGAATTTTGAACAATTCCTTCATACTTTTTCACATATTCAGTAATAAAGTGTGTTCAGTTTAAAATTTAAAGTGACAGTAACGGTTTTATTTTAAAACGTTTTTTGTGCTTTGTTATCAAGTTTATGCCTGTTAACATGTCTGAACCATCAGATAGCCGATGTTCTGTACAGGGAGTGCAGAATTATTAGGCAAATGAGTATTTTGACCACATCATCCTCTTTATGCATGTTGTCTTACTCCAAGCTGTATAGGCTCGAAAGCCTACTACCAATTAAGCATATTAGGTGATGTGCATCTCTGTAATGAGAAGGGGTGTGGTCTAATGACATCAACACCCTATATCAGGTGTGCATAATTATTAGGCAACTTCCTTTCCTTTGGCAAAATGGGTCAAAAGAAGGACTTGACAGGCTCAGAAAAGTCAAAAATAGTGAGATATCTTGCAGAGGGATGCAGCACTCTTAAAATTGCAAAGCTTCTGAAGCGTGATCATCGAACAATCAAGCGTTTCATTCAAAATAGTCAACAGGGTTGCAAGAAGCGTGTGGAAAAACCAAGGCGCAAAATAACTGCCCATGAACTGAGAAAAGTCAAGCGTGCAGCTGCCAAGATGCCACTTGCCACCAGTTTGGCCATATTTCAGAGCTGCAACATTACTGGAGTGCCCAAAAGCACAAGGTGTGCAATACTCAGAGACATGGCCAAGGTAAGAAAGGCTGAAAGACGACCACCACTGACCAAGACACACAAGCTGAAACGTCAAGACTGGGCCAAGAAATATCTCAAGACTGATTTTTCTAAGGTTTTATGGACTGATGAAATGAGAGTGAGTCTTGATGGGCCAGATGGATGGGCCCGTGGCTGGATTGGTAAAGGGCAGAGAGCTCCAGTCCGACTCAGACGCCAGCAAGGTGGAGGTGGAGTACTGGTTTGGGCTGGTATCATCAAAGATGAGCTTGTGGGGCCTTTTCGGGTTGAGGATGGAGTCAAGCTCAACTCCCAGTCCTACTGCCAGTTTCTGGAAGACACCTTCTTCAAGCAGTGGTACAGGAAGAAGTCTGCATCCTTCAAGAAAAACATGATTTTCATGCAGGACAATGCTCCATCACACGCATCCAAGTACTCCACAGCATGGCTGGCAAGAAATGGTATAAAAGAAGAAAATCTAATGACATGGCCTCCTTGTTCACCTGATCTGAACCCCATTGAGAACCTGTGGTCCATCATCAAATGTGAGATTTACAAGGAGAGAAAACAGTACACCTCTCTGAACAGTGTCTGGGAGGCTGTGGTTGCTGCTGCACGCAATGTTGATGGTGAACAGATCAAAACACTGACAGAATCCATGGATGGCAGGCTTTTGAGTGTCCTTGCAAAGAAAGGTGACTATATTGGTCACTGATTTGTTTTTGTTTTGTTTTTGAATGTCAGAAATGTATATTTGTGAATGTTGAGATGTTATATTGGTTTCACTGGTAAAAATAAATAATTGAAATGGGTATATATTTGTTTTTTGTTAAGTTGCCTAATAATTATGCACAGTAATAGTCACCTGCACAC
The DNA here is from genome assembly GCF_027579735.1 of Bombina bombina. Classification (NCBI taxonomy): domain Eukaryota; kingdom Metazoa; phylum Chordata; class Amphibia; order Anura; family Bombinatoridae; genus Bombina; species Bombina bombina. The sequence goes on from NC_069503.1 coordinate 818,524,635, forward strand.
ACAGATATCCCCCTAAAATAGCTATAACTAAAAACAAACTAAAAACTACTTCCAAAACTATTCAGCTTTGATATTAATGAGTTTTTTGGGTTCATTGAGAACATGGTTGTTGTTCAATAATAAAATTAATCCTCAAAAATACAACTTGCCTAATAATTCTGCACTCCCTGTATGTTTGGAAGCCAAGGTTCCTCCCCATTTAAATATATGTGATGAATGTGACTTAGTGTCCAGACAAAGTAGGGACAATGATGCCACTGATAATGATGTTGCCCAAAATGATTCCTCAAGCGAGGGGAGTAAGCATGGTACTGCTTCATCCCCTTCTGTGTCTACACCAGTCTTGCCCACACAAGAGGCCCCTAGTACATCTAGTGCGCCAATCCTTCTTACTATGCAACAATTAACGGCTGTAATGGATAATTCTATTAAAAACATTTTGTCCAAAATGCCTACTTATCAGAGAAAGCGCGATTGCTCTGTTTTAGATACTGAAGAGCATGAGGACGCTGATGATAATGGTTCTGACGTACCCTCACGCCAATCTGAAGGGGCCAGCAGGGAGGTTTTGTCTGAGGGAGAAATTTCAGATTCAGGAAAAATTTCTCAACAAGCTGAACCTGATGTTATTATTTTTAAATTTAAATTGGAACATCTCCGCGCTCTGCTTAAGGAGGTGTTATCTACTCTGGATGATTGTGACAATTTGGTCATTCCAGAGAAATTATGTAAGATGGACAAGTTCCTAGAGGTCCCGGTGCCCCCCGATGCTTTTCCTATACCCAAGCGGGTGGCGGACATTGTAAATAAGGAATGGGAAAGGCCCGGCATACCTTTTGTTCCTCCCCCTATATTTAAAAAGTTATTTCCTATGGTCGACCCCAGAAAGGACTTATGGCAGACAGTCCCCAAGGTCGAGGGGGCGGTTTCTACTCTAAACAAACGCACTACTATCCCTATAGAAGATAGTTGTGCTTTCAAAGATCCTATGGATAAAAAATTAGAGGGTTTGCTTAAAAAGATGTTTGTTCAGCAAGGTTACCTTCTACAACCAATTTCATGCATTGTTCCTGTCACTACAGCAGCGTGTTTCTGGTTCGAAGAACTAGAAAAGTCGCTCAATAAAGACTCTTCATATGAGGAGGTTATGGACAGAGTTCAAGCACTTAAATTGGCTAACTCTTTTATCTTAGACGCCACTTTGCAATTAGCTAGATTAGCGGCGAAAAATTCAGGTTTTGCAATTGTGGCGCGCAGAGCGCTTTGGCTAAAGTCTTGGTCAGCGGATGTGTCCTCCAAGAACAAGTTGCTTAACATCCCTTTCAAAGGTAAAACGCTATTTGGCCCTGACTTGAAAGAGATTATTTCAGACATCACTGGGGGAAAGGGCCACGCCCTTCCTCAGGATAGGTCTTTTAAGGCTAAAAATAAGCCAAATTTTCGTCCCTTTCGCAGAAACGGACCAGCCTCAAATTCTACACCCTCTAAGCAAGAGGGTAATAGTTCTCAAACCAAACCAGCCTGGAGACCGATGCAAGGCTGGAACAAGGGTAAGCAGGCCAAGAAACCTGCCACTGCTACTAAAACAGCATGAAGTGTTGGCCCCCGATCCGGGACCGGATCTGGTGGGGGGCAGACTCTCTCTCTTTGCTCAGGCTTGGGCAAGAGATGTTCAGGATCCTTGGGCGCTAGAAATAGTTTCTCAAGGTTATCTCCTGGAATTCAAGGAACTACCCCCAAGGGGGAGGTTCCACAGGTCTCAATTGTCTTCAAACCAAATAAAAAGACAGGCATTCTTACATTGTGTAGAAGACCTGTTAAGAATGGGAGTGATTCATCCTGTTCCATTAGGAGAACAAGGGATGGGGTTTTACTCCAATCTGTTCATAGTTCCCAAAAAAGAAGGAACATTCAGACCAATTTTAGATCTCAAGATTCTAAACAAATTTCTCAGGGTTCCATCGTTCAAGATGGAAACCATTCGAACAATTCTTCCTACCATCCAGGAAGGTCAATTCATGACCACGGTGGATTTAAAGGATGCATATCTACATATTCCTATCCACAAGGAACATCATCGGTTCCTAAGGTTCGCCTTTCTGGACAAGCATTACCAGTTTGTGGCACTTCCATTCGGATTAGCCACTGCTCCAAGGATTTTCACAAAGGTACTAGGGTCCCTTCTAGCGGTGCTAAGACCAAGGGGCATTGCAGTAGTACCTTACTTGGACGACATACTGATTCAAGCGTCGTCTCTGTCAAAAGCAAAGGCTCATACGGACATTGTCCTAGCCTTTCTCAGATCTCACGGGTGGAAAGTGAACATAGAAAAAAGTTCTCTGTCCCCGTCAACAAGAGTTCCCTTCTTGGGAACAATAATAGACTCCTTAGAAATGAAGATTTTTCTGACAGAGGCCAGAAAATCAAAACTTCTAAGCTCTTGTCAAGTACTTCATTCTGTTCTTCTTCCTTCCATAGCGCAGTGCATGGAAGTAATAGGTTTGATGGTTGCGGCAATGGACATAGTTCCTTTTGCACAAATTCATCTAAGACCATTACAACTGTGCATGCTCAGACAGTGGAATGGGGATTATACAGACTTGTCTCCGACGATCCAAGTAGATCAAAGAACCAGAGATTCACTCCGTTGGTGGCTGAACCTGGACAACCTGTCACAGGGAATGAGCTTCCGCAGACCAGAGTGGGTCATTGTCACGACCGACGCCAGTCTGGTGGGCTGGGGCGCGGTCTGGGAACCCCTGAAAGCTCAGGGGCTATGGTCCCGGGAAGAATCTCTTCTCCCGATAAACATTCTGGAACTGCGAGCGATATTCAATGCTCTCAAAGCTTGGCCTCAACTAGCAAAGGCCAAATTCATAAGGTTTCAATCAGACAACATGACGACTGTTGCATATATCAACCATCGAGGGGGAACAAGGAGTTCCCTGGCGATGGAGGAAGTAACCAAAATAATTCAATGGGCGGAGAATCACTCCTGCCACTTGTCTGCAATCCACATCCCAGGAGTGGAAAATTGGGAAGCGGATTTTCTGAGTCGTCAGACTTTCCATCCGGGGGAGTGGGAACTCCATCCGGAAATCTTTGCCCAAATAACGCGATTATGGGGCATTCCAGACATGGATCTGATGGCCTCTCGTCAGAACTTCAAGGTTCCTTGTTACGGGTCCAGATCCAGGGATCCCAAGGCGACTCTAGTAGATGCACTAGTTGCACCTTGGACCTTCAACCTAGCTTATGTATTCCCACCGTTTCCTCTCATTCCCAGGCTGGTAGCCAGGATCAATCAGGAGAGGGCTTCGGTGATCTTGATAGCTCCTGCGTGGCCACGCAGAACTTGGTATGCAGACCTGGTGAATATGTCATCGGCTCCACCATGGAAGCTACCTTTGAGACAGGACCTTCTTGTTCAAGGTCCATTCGAACATCCGAATCTGGTTTCCCTCCAACTGACTGCTTGGAGATTGAACGCTTGATTTTATCAAAGCGTGGGTTTTCAGATTCTGTAATAGATACTCTGATTCAGGCTAGAAAGCCTGTAACTAGAAAAATTTACCATAAGATATGGAAAAAATATATCTGTTGGTGTGAATCTAAAGGATTCCCCTGGAACAAGATAAAAATTCCTAAGATTCTATCCTTTCTACAAGAAGGTTTGGAGAAAGGATTATCTGCAAGTTCTCTGAAGGGACAGATCTCTGTGTTATCTGTTTTACTTCACAAAAGGCTGGCAGCTGTGCCAGACGTTCAAGCGTTTGTTCAGGCTCTGGTTAGAATCAAGCCTGTTTACAGACCTTTGACTCCTCCCTGGAGTCTTAATCTAGTTCTTTCAGTTCTTCAAGGGGTTCCGTTTGAACCCTTACATTCCGTAGATATTAAGTTATTATCTTGGAAAGTTTTGTTTTTGGTTGCAATTTCTTCTGCTAGAAGAGTTTCTGAGTTATCTGCTCTGCAGTGTTCTCCGCCCTATCTGGTGTTCCATGCAGATAAGGTGGTTTTGCGTACTAAGCCTGGTTTTCTTCCGAAAGTTGTTTCCAACAAGAATATTAACCAGGAGATAGTTGTACCTTCTTTGTGTCCGAATCCAGTTTCAAAGAAGGAACGTTTGTTACACAATTTGGACGTGGTCCGTGCTCTAAAATTCTATTTAGAGGCCACTAAAGATTTCAGACAAACATCTTCTTTGTTTGTTGTTTATTCTGGTAAAAGGAGAGGTCAAAAGGCAACTTCTACCTCTCTTTCTTTTTGGCTTAAAAGCATTATCCGATTGGCTTATGAGACTGCCGGACGGCAGCCTCCTGAAAGAATCACAGCTCACTCCACTAGGGCTGTGGCTTCCACATGGGCCTTCAAGAACGAGGCTTCTGTTGATCAGATGTGTAAGGAAGCGACTTGGTCTTCACTGCACACTTTTACCAAATTTTACAAATTTGATACTTTTGCTTCTTCTGAGGCTATTTTTGGGAGAAAGGTTTTGCAAGCCGTGGTGCCTTCCATCTAGGTGACCTGATTTGCTCCCTCCCATCATCCGTGTCCTAAAGCTTTGGTATTGGTTCCCACAAGTAAGGATGACGCCGTGGACCGGACACACCTATGTTGGAGAAAACAGAATTTATGCTTACCTGATAAATTACTTTCTCCAACGGTGTGTCCGGTCCACGGCCCGCCCTGGTTTTTTTAATCAGGTCTGATGAATTATTTTCTCTAACTACAGTCACCACGGTATCATATGATTTCTCCTATGCATATTCCTCCTTTACGTCGGTCGAATGACTGGGGTAGGCGGAGCCTAGGAGGGATCATGTGACCAGCTTTGCTGGGCTCTTTGCCATTTCCTGTTGGGGAAGAGAATATCCCACAAGTAAGGATGACGCCGTGGACCGGACACACCGTTGGAGAAAGTAATTTATCAGGTAAGCATAAATTCTGTTTTTTCTGATCACAATATATATTCTAGATACTTAGTGACACATTTAATGGCCATTTGTTTTAGCCACAAATCAGCAAGCGCTACCCAGGTTCTGAAACAAAAATGGGCCGGCTCCTAAGAGAACGAAGAAAAATTGATAATAGGAGTAAATTAGAATATTGCTTACAAGTGTATACTCTATCTGAATCACTTAAGAAAGAGTTTTGGTTTCATGTCCCTTTCACTCAGTAATCCCTCATTCTATTTTTACATCAATTTACTGGAACAAAACTACAGGAATCATGCTAGAGAACCAACATTCTTTTGACATGATTCTCCATTTCTTCTTATAATTTTTTTTTTTAATAAATAATGATTAACTAAACACAATAACCTCAGTTTTTCAGTGAATTACATTTTATGGATTTATTTGGGTTAAAGAAATATAATTGTATTGATATTTGTGAGTAATAAAAAACAAATACCAGAAGTGACCCTTTTATTGACTTATACATCATACTACATCAATGATAAGGCAAAAGCAATTTTGCTGATATAAAATGAAGGAGTCGTTAAACTCATATGTTTCAAATATAATAACTATAGAGCGTTGCCAAGTCAGAGTGCAGAAATTACAATTTTCATAATAAAATGAATATGTTTAGTTTAACATTTTATGAATACATATTTTTTTTTTAATTTGATTTACTTTTAAGCTTTCTATGTATCCTGCTTAAAAAAACCTAACGAGCAAATGCTAATACCCATGGCTTTCTATCCCATAAAATACTGTGTACTCCATGTTTGTAATATATTTCCTTCTAAAATTGTAGAATTTCAAATATATCAATGGACATTGCAGTTGAGGCATCAGACATGCATTCTGGACGTGAAGCTGCACTTCATCTGGAGAAATGTTATTGTCCACCAGGTTATGCAGGGCTTTCTTGTCAGGTATTCTATACGGCATGTAAATTATTTTTGACAATATTCAGGGAAAAATAAAATAAAAATCAATTTTATCTTGTTTTTCTTTTTCAACAAAATTATCATTTAGGAGTGTGCTTCTGGCTACTACAGAGAAAAAGTGTCAGAAATTGATGTTCGAGGATCACGACCACTAATTGCACCATGTGTACCCTGTCAGTGCAGCAACCACAGTGAGACTTGTGACCCAGACACTGGAAAATGCATGGTATGCTGAGTTTCAGTGCACAGATATCCATTCATTCATATACAAATGTTACTAAATAAACTAAAAACATTCAGCCCTAGATTAATCGTTTTGTGGAGTACAAAACTAATAGCGTTATTGTAAGTTAGCATTGATGAAGCAAAATCAATAGCTCTTCTATTCCTGCACTCATGTCACAAGTCAAAAGTTATTTTTTATCACTTAAATGAGATAGTCTAGGGAGCGCTAACATCTGCATATCGGATAGTGTGGGTACGCTAAATACCGCACATAATAGACTTCTATGGGGCAGCGCAGAATAATTAAAGGGACATGAAAACCAATTTGTTTCTTTCCTGATTTAGAAAGAGCATGTCATTTTAAACAACTTTCTAATTTACTTCTATTATCTAATTTGCTTCATTCTCTTGATATCACTTGCTGAAAAGCATATCTAGATATGCTCAGTAGCTGCTGATTGGTTGCTGCACCTAGAAGCCTTGTGTGATTGGCTCACACATGTGCATTGCTATTTCTTCAACAAAGGATATCTAAAGAATTGAGCAAATTAGATAATAGAAGTAAATTGGAAAGTTGTTTAAAATTGCATGCCCTATCTGAATCATGAAAGTTTAATTTTGACTAGACTGTCCCTTTAATGACTGATATCGCTCAAGCTCAAGGCCAGGGTTACCATCATGTAGTTCTCTGCTATACCACTAATAATAATGTACTAATTCATGATTTAAAAAGAGCTTAATTGTACAGTCATAATTGTTCTTGATCACAACACTTAACTCACCACTTGTAATACGAGTACAATGAGTGAGTTAATAGAGCTCCCTGTGATATCCATGAGAAATATAGGCTGCTGTAAAAAAGATTTGGCCGCATTAAGATGCTTTGGGTAACATTTTTTACCATTCAAGATCACACAAAGAATAATGCACCTTGTGCTAATGATTGCTCTCCACTTGTAATCTAATCCTTTAAGTGTAGTTAGTTTAAGAAAAAGAAAGCTGGTCCTAGGTACAGTTTGATATTTTAAAGGAGTATTGTATTTTTTTCTTTGTCTTATCTAAAATAGAGCATTTGCAGAGGTTAAACACATAGCTATATGCAAGTATTGTGTCATTTGACAATATCTTTTGTCATTTTATTTCTTAACCTGCTCTGTGCTTATGATACCCTTTAATTACTTTTTCCACTCTTAGGGCCAGATTACAAGTGGAGCTGTATTTAATGCTCCTGCTTGGGCGCTAACTCTACTAGAAGTAAACTTCTTGCGTGCATCAGGTAGCAAGTACAAGTTGAAAGTAAACAGTTTTCACTCATGTACTAACCCGATGCGCGTAAAAAAGCCAAACTTAGAATATTGGGCACGTCAATGGAGCAAAAAAGTGGAAAAATTAACCCAATACCCTACTCACACGCAAACCCAGTTGCATATTCTCAAGTGCGCTAACCCAACAGGAAAATATTAATATTTCACATTCCAGTGTTCTTCACATAACAGAATATGTTATATTTATTCATAAATAGATATTTCTACATATATCTCTGATGGGATTTTGGTACAATATATATCTATACCTATTTATACATGATTATTTTTCATGTTTTCATCTATTTAGCTGCAAAGGGCTCCAATGCACTTATATATACACGTCTATATGAGTGCACATATATATTTATGTGTTTATATATGTATATGTGTCTGTAAATACATATATACACATAGATACTTAAATATGTACACACATAAATATATATATATATATATATATATAGAGAGAGAGAGAGAGAGACATGTAAATGTATGTATGTATCTCTATGTTAAAGTCCTTTGCAGACTTTTTTTTTCTAACACCTGAGACCTCATATCTTTGAGCCCTTATAACTATTTTGTGCAATTTTTTTTATTTTTTTATTAGTGTTATTATTAAGCGATCACATTTTCTTTCAATTGTAATACAAGCGGTAAATCTGACGCATGCAATACCCGCGATAAACCCTTTTTCGCTTGTGTTTACCTATTAACACGCCACTTGTAATCTTGCCCTTAATAATTTATATTGGTCTTGCATAAAGTTTGTTTAGTTGGTGAATTTGCTTGAGAGCTCCATCAGTCTGTAGAATTGTTACTGCAGCTTAGTATCCCATTTTCTAATTAAAGCTGTACATAAGAATCAAAGGGGCCCATTTATCAAAGGGCTTGCGGACCTGATCCGACACTGCGGATCAGGTCCGCAAGACCTCGCTAAATGCGGAGAGCAATACGCTCTCCGCATTTAACATTGCACCAGCAGCTCACAAGAGCTGCTGGTGCAACGCCGCCCCCTGCTGACTCGCGGCCAATCGGCTGCCAGCAGGGAGGTATCAATCAACCTGATCGTATTCGATCGGGTTGATTTCCGGCGATTCCTGTCCGCCTGCTCAGAGCAGGCGGACAGGGTTATGAAGCAGCGGTCTTTAGACCGCTGCTTCATAAGTTGTGTTTCTGGCGAGTCTGAAGACTCGCCAGAAACACGGCCCTTCAAGCTCCTTACGGAGCTTGATAAATGGGCCTGAAAGGCTTTGTTGTTAATCACACTTTTTGATTTATGTATTTAGTTATTTATTTTTCTTATTTTTTAAGGAACATTATGACATCTTTGCAGTCTTAAACTGCTTGTATTTTCTCATTGTTTATTTATTTTCATTCTAACTAATTTAATTCTCAAAATGGTGACAAACTAAACTTACCCTACTTGGCTGCATTTATATTTCTATATATTGAGGAAACAGAGAAATCATTTAGCGTTATGTTTTTGTTCATACAATCAGCTAGACATGATGAAATGCCTCCAAGCATCCGTTTTGTCCATTACTGAAATTTGATTACTCCAAGCTTAGTTGCTTTTATAAGTTGTGTCTTTCTTTTCTGCTCTTTTACAGGATTGCAAAGATAATACAGATGGTCATCATTGCCACATATGCGCTTCTGGGTATTATGGCAGAGTAACAGGGTCAATTGCAGATTGCTCACTATGTGCTTGTCCCAAGGGTAACAAACAAAGGTAACATTTTGCTGGAGAAAATTTATGGAAACAATATTTTTCTACATATATACATATCTATATACATATATAAACACACACACACATATATATATACATATATAAACACACACACACATATATATATACATATATAAATATATATATATATATATATATATATATATTTATATAGATATAGATATATATATAGATATAGATAGATATATATATTATTTTTTATTTTATTTTCAAATATGAATTCTAGGTTGTTCTTTTTTGGAGTTTTCAAAAGTAAACAGATTATTGCAATGTTTTCAGATATGCAAAAAGAATACCTATTTAAAAGTGGACATTGTCTAAATTAATAAAGGAGAGGGCAATCAGGCCTTTCATTTTCAAATGTACTTATTCTCTATACTACTTTTGCAGGAAGGATTTTAATTATCCAGCAACCCATCATTTTTTTGTTTTTAACTATCTATGATTCCTTATTATTGTTTTCCTCCAGAGCTTCATTAAAAACAATTAATACATGAAATGTATTAATTCTTGTGTATGTTCACCTGTTTGTGCACTATGGAATTCAGCAGTGCATTACAAATAAATGATACCAGTATTGACCATGATGATGATGAATCTCAGATAAGACCATGGGGCCGATTTATCAAGGGCTGAACGGACCTTGATGCCCCTGTTTCCGCGTGAGCCTGAAGGCTCGCCGGAAACAACAATTATGAAGCAGCGGTCTTAAGACCGCTGCTTCTTAACTGTTCCGCCTCCTCTGAGGCTACGGTCTGCAATCCACCCAATCCTATACAATCAGGTTGTTTGACACCCCCTGCTAACAGCCGATTGGCCACAAATCTGCAGGGGGTGGCATTGCACAAGCAGTTCCCCATAACTCGCTGTTGGCATTTAGCGATGTCTGACACACATGATACGCTACAGCATATCATGTCGGACAGATATTGATAATTCGGCCCCCATGAATTGTTTGCACATTTAACTGTGATCACTCGTCTGTCTCTGCCTTTATATTTGTATAATTAGTGTGCACAATTGTGAGAGAGGAAAGTTTTAGTGTACAGAAAAACATGTTTATTATAAAAATGTGGTATATTTATAAAGCTTTAATTCATAAGAAAGTTGTAGAAAATAATAAGGGGGAATAAATGTCAAAAGCTCCTTAATTTTGTACAATTTTAAGATAATGCAAGATGATAGAATATAAGAATCAATACTTAAAGGGACAATAAAGACCTTGTAATTACAATAGATTTCTATTGTGCTGCTAAAGAATAACATATCAGCCAAGTCTTAATGTTTTTAAAACAAATCAACATCCTTTTTTCTGTAATTATATTTCAATAGCCTTATTTGGAGGAGCCAATCTGTACTATAGTCAGCAGACTGACCGGCTAGCCACGGTCATAAGGTTAGAATAAAATGCATTAATTTGCAGTTGTTATCAGTTAAATCCAATTAGGGACAGATATGTAGCAGATTTAGCCTTTAGAAATCATCAGGTTACATTTCAAGTTCTGAGTATTAGAAATTACTCAATTTTCAGAGATAAATTACATGAAAAGGTTGCAAAATAAATAATGAAAATATATTGCGAAGTAGTTTCATTATTCACAAATAAACATTGTATATTAAAATCTCAAGGGGGCATATCTATCAAGCTCCGAATGGAGCTTGAGGCCCTGTGTTGCTGGCGAGCCTGTAGGCTCGCCAGAAACACCAGTTATGAAGCAGCGGTCTAAACCATAACCCTGTCCGCCTGCTCTGATGAGGCGGACAGGAATCGCCGGAAATCAACCCGATCGAGTACGATCGGGTTGATTGACACCCCCTGCAGGGGGCGGCGTTACACCAGCAGCTCTTGTGAGCTGCTGGTGCAACGCTGAATACGGAGAGCGTATTGCTCTCCGCATTCAGCGATGTCTGTCGGACCTGATCCGCACTGTCGGATCAGGTCCGACAGACATTTGTTAAATATGCCTCAAGGTATTTACTGTCCCTTTAACTTTGGCATACCTTTATTATGCAAGTAACTTCTGATGGACCCCAATATCACTTTTGCAATTCAGGATTATTTTTATATGCTCATTATTAATGCAAACTCATATTCAATAAGCAAAAACACAATTCCTTATAGTTTCCAACAACATAATAATAATGATAATTAGTAAAAACACATTTAGAGACCAATGCACATATACATTTAAGCTGATCTTGTATCTCCTATACTAAGCCTTGCACATATAACAATTAGATTCTGGTATTTGTCAAGTAAATGTAACATTGTTATGCAATACAATTAGTTAATCTAACAGCTATTTTTATGCATTTGTGTCTTAGCTTTAGCCCAACATGTGTGCTAGAGGGTGTAAGTGATTTCCGATGTGATGCTTGTCTTCCTGGATATGAGGGAAAGCATTGTGAGAGGTAAGCGCACTTTTTGATTTGCAAATTAGCCATAAAGGACACAGGGGCCAGATGATATAGTGACAAACTAAAGACACAAAATATTCATTAAAGGGACATTAAACACTGGATACATTTCATGCACCTCCCTTATGGGTGATGCCATTTTGAAACCTAGGTTACACTGCAGGTATATGAAGGAGAGTTACTGCACATGTGCAAACATATCATCACTGGAACACAGTAAAAACCAGCATACAACATGTTAGCACCAATGACAAGAGGGAATCGGGGAATAACCTTATTGCTATGATTTAACAATGTATTTAGTATTTAATGTCCCTTTAAAAGTCCCTTTAAAATGGCTAATTTTAGGCTCATACCAATGTTACTACATTAAAAACTCATACATTCATTAAACAAGTTGCCATGAACTGCTTAGATCTTATTTAGCAACCATAGAATATCTCTTTCTGTCTTAAGTTACAAAATATTTGTTTTTAAACATTCTAGGAGTTTGGAGATCATCTTAACACACTATATACTTTACATGCAGTAAAGAATAAACAATATTATGTTGTTGTTAAATATAGGTGTTCCCTTGGATATTATGGAAATCCTAATGAGCCTGATGGAAACTGCCAGGAATGTGACTGCAACCCAAGCGGCTCCTTGAACAATTACTGTGACCGTTTAACTGGCCAGTGTGCTTGCAAGCAGGGAGTCACGGGGCGCCTTTGTGACGCATGTGAACCAAGACATATTCTTCTAAACCAAGAATGCATATGTAAGTTATTTCTTTTGACTTACCACCTTTATGTACAATTAAGGAATAGTAAAGTAACTTACAATACGAAAAATATTATTATTGAATCTGTTTCATTATTTTAAATTTGTATTATGTTTCCTACGAATTTAGAGTTTACACTGTAAAAAGGAAGAGAAAGTTGTTAGCAAACTGGTGCAATTTCAAAAGAGAAAAGGCAATTTAAAAAGTAGTTAGAAATGCAACAATAAAATATGTAATAACACATTCCACTATGTAATAATATCATTTTTAATCTTGAGTTCATAAAGAATAACGGGTCAATTTACTAATGTGCGAGCGGACATGATACAAAGTAGCGTATCATGTCCTCTGCACATCGATAAATGCCGATAGCATACACTGTCTGCTTTTATCATTACACCAGCAGTTCTTGTGAACCACTGGTGCAATACCCCCCCTGCAGAGTCTCGGCCAATCGGCCGCTAGCAAGGTGTGTCAATCAACCCAATCGTATCTGATCGGGTTGATTTCTGTCCGCCGCCTCAGAGCAGGCGGACAAGTTATGGAGCAGCGTTCTTTAGACCGCTGCTTCATAACTTCTGTTTCCGGCGAGCCTTCAGGGGCTGTACGTAATGGCTTACATTCATGGAGGCCTATTAGGTTGCCAAGGGCTCTAGTTATTCAGCCTAGACAAAGTTTAAATATATTGAGGCTCATTTTACCTTTTCTAGACTATTTTCAATGGGTTTCACCATTAACATATTTAGTTGTGTTAAATTGCTCAATATATGATATCTCACACAGCTGACATGAACAGCTGGAAATGTGGAAAGAATAAAATAATTACAACCACAAAACTTTGGAAACACGTTTGCAATGCAGGTTCTATAAATGAGTGTAATTGTTAAACAAGTCCTTGTCTGTTTTAATATGTTAAAGTAGTGTCTCTGGATAGAACAGAATTAGTCTCAGCATTATCACAGATGTGAAAAAGGGGCGACCATGGGCACTCTAGAATGTTCCAGGGGGTCCTCGAGGCCTAGTCTGGGTTTTTAACCTATGCCAAATCAGCATGCAGGATTTAAAAAGACCTGTTTGCCCATGTGAAGTATTGAGTCTTTGTTTATCAAAGCTGACAAGATTGTCTCTTTTTATTTTTTATTTTCTTGAACTTTTTCATAGGTTTTCTTTTGTACAAAATATAGGGGGCACCCTAGTATAGATTAGACTATATTCCAGATGATATAAGAGGTGACTTTACTCAATCCTCTATAGCCTTTGGTATAGGCCGGATATAGATATATATGAATTAACCTCAAATAGAGAAAGATATAAATAAAAAGATATATATTGCTTAATGTAAAAGACACTAAGTTTGGTAATCAAATCGACTACAACCTCCTAGGAGAAAGATAGAGATAGAGTGGTATATAATATTAGTAGTATGCAGGTGATATAACCTGGATTAACAAAAGATTTATCACACAACCTCCTAAGAGAAAGATATAAAAAAAATTGTTGCACAAGTATCAAATCCTAAGCATGTAGCCTCTCAATATGATATATGCATGATTAAAACAGTGATATGGTAGTATAAAGTCTCTAGTACTATGTACTGAAAGTCTCTGAAGTGAAGATCAAGGCAGCTATCTGTAGAGATCCAGGCCAGGATCCAAAGCAGCAATCTACAAAGATAAAAGAAGACAGATGCGCCACATGGCTCAATATTGTTTGGTCCAAAAATATATTGAAATGTGCGTTGATTGAACTCACATTTATTGAAGCACCTCAGTGCTATAGAGGCAGTCTGGGATCTCTAGCAGTCACCCAGGGGACCAAACTCCGGTAATAGTGTGTTGTCTGTATCAAATGACAAAAAAGACAAGGTGCCTATATGGCCTAGTATTGTCTTAGCAAAAATTGCAGGATATTAAGATAAGATGGTACTCACAATAGTTGTAGCATCTCCTTTGATGCTATAGAGGCAGGATGGGATCAATATGGTCATCCACCAGACTTTAACCAAAGGCTCACTGGATACAGATGAAGGAAGAACCACCATTCGTCAGGATTACCAGGATAAGGTGTGCCCTCTCACACAGAGGGATAGCACACCAGCAAACAATGAATAGCAAGTGTTCCAGATATATATAAAAGTTTTATTTAAAATCATAAAAACAGGGCAACGCGTTTCTCAGCTCTAGGCTGTTTCATCAGGCTTCATAAAAACATTTGAGAACACTTGCTATATATACACTTTAGATCTAATTAGTCTAAATCAAAATCACATGGTAATGGGAGGAGTCCAAAATGCAAATAAAGCCCTATTGGCCCATTTTGTTGCAAAAAATGTAACACACCCATTGTCAGATATATGAGTGATTAGATAAACAAACCTAATCCAATAATAATATTCAGATATAAAGCTGACATATAACTTAATAACAGTTTGTTTAAAAAGATCAACAATAATCAGTATAAATCATCAAAAACCATCTCAGGATATATATATAATAAACTGTAAACTTACATGTCACTAATGACTAGCATGTTTGATATTATTTGACAGCAAGTATGATATTATTTAACAGCAGTAGTCTAAAACAGTTCATACTCAGATAAATGTGTAAAAATAAAAATGCCCCTAGATTATATAGGGCCATAATGTGTGATCACTTCTACATATGCGAGAGGCCTCTATGGCATACGAGTTTAACCCCACAAATATATACCCACAATAGTAATTAGATTGTATCTTTGTAGGTTTTCTTTTGTGCATTTGTTAAAGTGGTCTGTTATGTTATGTCATTCTATACTGTAGGAAAAGATTGTAAGATACAAATGGCTCCCTTGATTTAGTTGGAGCTGATCTCGCAACTAAATGCTGTGATGAGGGACAGTAACAAATCTCTTTGAATTCCACAATTTTGAAGCCACAATGTTGTGGGAATTTTTTTTTTTTAGCAGTGAAATATTATTTTTACAAATGAGCTTTATTGCATATTTGCCTATGTTAGGGCTTGGATACTTATTGTTGTTTGGAATCCTTTTCATACTTATATTCTATTTGTTTTATTCATAGCTTGTGATGATGATTGCACAGGACCACTACTAACTGATCTGGATAATTTGCACCAAATCATATTCTCTTTTAACATTACTGGAAGTGTCACTCTACCTTATGGTATGATGTCAAGTCTGGAGAATGGGACAAGTCACCTAAACGTAAGCTTTATATATATTTTTAAACATGTACCATAATTTATTATACTCAAGGATGCAGCGTAGCCATAATTAAACAGAGAAGTACAGTGCTATAGACTGACACACACCTAAGTATTTGTTTTATTTTTTATTGTTTATTGTAATTCTGTATTGACAATAAAATGTTAAAAAAACAATTACTTATTGGAGCAAAGTGGCTTACCTACCTTGGAACACAATCATAAATAATACACTCTGCAATTGAAAAGAAAAAAAGAGAAATATAAATTAACTTAAAAATAATATTTATTTCAAACAGCTAAAATATTTCAACAATATAGGTGTTTATCTATCTATCTCTCATCTATCTGTCTATCTATCTATTTATCTATGTCTATCAATTTGTGCGCAGAAAAAAAACAAATACAGTTAATACATGTTTGAAAAAATATAATTAATCAAAGGCGAGTGACAAAAAAATAAACATAACAAATATCCTTTCCATGGTTAGATAGCTCTAACAATTATCAGGTGGCGGTTCCACAACCAAAGATGAATAAGCAAAATATACAAAATAGAAAGGGAAAAAATAAAAGGGAAGGTCTACAGTTTTGGTGTAAACAGGCCTTTTTCAAGCTGATAGAAATAAATACATTAAACATTAAAGAGACAGTCTACTTGATTTTTTGTATTGTTTAACAAGGTAGATAATAAATTTACAACCCATTCTCCAGCTTTGCATAACCAACATTATATATAAGGACAACGAAAAGCAGGGTTCCAGCACTAAGGAAAAATAATGCACATCAATATAAGAAGCAAACGGAGGGGTAACAGCAAAGTAACTTTTATTCAATAGTTACAGAGACAATACAAAAGGGCAAAGTTTCGGGGTATTATGCCTTAGTCATGCCATGCCAAACAAACGCACATTACTGACTTATATACTAACGTACCACTAGGTGGCACTATGGTTAATTTGACTTAGTGGCCCCTATTTAAGAAAGTCTGGTGGACCTGATCCGACAGTGCGGATCAGGTCCGCCAGACCTCGCTGAATACGGCAAGAAATACGTTCGCCGTATTCAGAATTGCACCAGCAGCTCACAAGAGCTGCTAGTGCAACGCCGCCCCCCTGCAGACTCGCGGACAATGGGCCGCCAGCAGGGGGTGTCAATCAACCCGATCGTACCCGATCGGGTTGATTTCCGGTGATGTCTGTCCGCCTGCTCAGAGCAGGCGGACAGGTTATGGAGCAGCGGTCTTTGTGACCGCTGCTTCATAACTGCTGTTTCTGGTGAGCCTGCAGGCTCGCCAGAAACACGGGGCATCAAGCTCCATTCGGAGCTTGATACATAGGCCCCATTAACTCATTCTTAACACTCATAGCAATTTTATATTCACAAGTATAATAAACAATGCCTAGTGGTATATTTTAAACAAATTACTGAGCATAGGAGACAGCACAAAAAACATTCTCTAATTTTAACAATAAAAATAAAATAAAAATGATACAGTAATATTTCTTTCATGTAATTAGCAAGAGTCCATGAGCTAGTGACGTATGGGATATACATTCCTACCAGGAGGGGCAAAGTTTCCCAAACCTTAAAATGCCTATAAATACACCCCTCACCACACCCACAATTCAGTTTTACAAACTTTGCCTCCGATGGAGGTGGTGAAGTAAGTTTGTGCTAGATTCTACGTTGATATGCGCTCCGCAGCAAGTTGGAGCCCGGTTTTCCTCTCAGCGTGCAGTGAATGTCAGAGGGATGTGAGGAGAGTATTGCCTATTTGAATACAGTGATCTCCTTCTACGGGGTCTATTTCATAGGTTCTCTGTTATCGGTCGTAGAGATTCATCTCTTACCTCCCTTTTCAGATCGACGATATACTCTTATATATACCATTACCTCTGCTGATTCTCGTTTCAGTACTGGTTTGGCTTTCTACAAACATGTAGATGAGTGTCCTGGGGTAAGTAAATCTTATTTTCTGTGACACTCTAAGCTATGGTTGGGCACTTTGTTTTTAAAGTTCTAAATATATGTATTCAAACATTTATTTGCCTTGACTCAGAATGTTCAACTTTCCTTATTTTTCAGACAGTCAGTTTCATATTTGGGATAATGCATTTGAATTAATCATTTTTTCTTACCTTCAAAAATTTGACTCTTTTTTTCCCTGTGGGCTGTTAGGCTCGCGGGGGCTGAAAATGCTTCATTTTATTGCGTCATTCTTGGCGCGGATTTTTTTGGCGCAAAAATTCTTTTCCGTTTCCGGCGTCATACGTGTCGCCGGAAGTTGCGTCATTTTTTTGACGTTATTTTGCGCCAAAAATGTCGGCGTTCCGGATGTGGCGTCATTTTTGGCGCCAAAAGCATTTAGGCGCCAAATAATGTGGGCGTCTTGTTTGGCGTTAAAAAATAAAAAAATAAAATATGGGCGTCGCTTTTGTCTCCACATTATTTAAGTCTCATTATTTATTGCTTCTGGTTGCTAGAAGCTTGTTCACTGGCATTTTTTTCCCATTCCTGAAACTGTCATTTAAGGATTTTGTTCAATTTGCTTTATATGTTGTTTTTTCTATTACATATTGCAAGATGTTCTACGTTGCAACTGAGTCAGAAGATACTTCAGGAAAATTACTGCCCGGGGCTGGAGCTACCAAGCTAAGTGTATCTGCTATAAATTTTTGGTATCTGTTTCTCCAGCTGTTGTTTGTATTGCATGTCATGACAAACTTATTAATGCAGATAAAATTTCCTTTAGTACTGTTATATTACCTGTTGCTGTTCCGTCAACATCTAATTTTCAGAGTGTTCCTGATAAACATAAGAGATTTTATTTTTTAAATCCATTTAGAAGGCTATGTCTGTTATTTCTCCTTCTAGTTTACATAAAAGTCTTTTAAAACTTCTCTTTTTTTCAGATGAATTTTTAAATGAACATCATCATTCTGATACTGATAATGGTTCTTCTGGTTCAGAGGTTTCTGTCTCAGAGGTTGATGCTGATAAATCTTTGTATTTGTTCTAGATGGAATTTATTCATTCTTTATTTAAAGAAGTATTAATTGCTTTAGATATAGAGGATTCTGGTCCTCTTGATACTAAATCTAAACGTTTAAATAGGGTTTTTAAATCTCCTGTAGTTATTCCAGAAGTGTTTAATCTCCCTGATGTTTTTTTCTGCAGTAATTTCCAGGGAATGGAATAATTTGGGTAATTCTTTTACTCCTTCTAAACGTTTAAGCAATTATATCCTGTGCCATCTGACAGATTAGAGTTTTTTGGGACAAAATCCCTAAGGTTTGGGGCTGTCTCTATTCCTGCTAAAATGTACTACTATTCCTACGGCAGATAGTACTAAATTTAAGGATCCTTTAGATAAGAAAATTGAATCCTTTCTAAGAAAAGTTTACTTATGTTCAGGTAATCTTCTTAGACCTGCTATATTTTTACCGGATGTTGCTGCAGCTTCATCTTTTTGGTTAGAAGTTTTAGCGCAACAAGTAACAGATCATAATTTTATAGCATTATTATTATTCTATAACATGCTAATAATTTTATTGGTGATACCATCTTTTGATATCATTAGAGTTGATGTCAGGTATATGTCTCTAGCTATTTTAGCTAGAAAAGCTTTATGGATTTAACTTGGAATGCTGATATGTCTTCTAAGTTAACTTTGTTTTTCCCTTTCTTTCCAGGGTAATAATCATTTTTTCGTTCTTTTTCTCATAATAAGGAACAAAAGCCTGATCCTTCATCCTCAGGAGCGGTATCAGTTTGGAAACTATTTCCAGTTTGGAATATATCCAAGCCTTATAGAAACCTATAGTCAGCTCCTAAGTACCCATGAAGGTGCGGCCCTTTTTCCAGTTCAGCTGGTATGGGGCAGATTACGTTTTCTTCAAAGGAATTTGGATCAATTCCGTTCTCAATCTCTGGTTTCAGAACATTGTTTCAGAAAGGTACAGAATTGGCTTCAGTTAAGGCCTCCTGCTAAGAGATTTTTTTCTTTCCCGTGTCCCAGTTAACACAGCAAGGCTCAGCATTTCTGAAATGTGTTTCAGATCTAGAGTTGGCTGGAGTAATTATGCCAGTTCCAGTTCTGGAACAGGGGCTAGGGTTTTATTTTATCTCTTCATTGTACCAAAGAAGGTCAATTCCTTCAGACCAGTTCCGGATCTATCAATATTGAATCGTTATGTAAGGATACCAACATTCAAGATGGTTACTGTAGGACTATTCTGCCTTTTGTTTAGCAAGGGCATTTTATGTCTACAATAGATTTACAGGATGTGTATCTGCATATTCCGATTCATTCAGATCACTTTTAGTGTCTGAGATTCTCTTTTTAGACAAGCATTACCAGTTTTGTGGCTCTACCGTTTGGCCTAGCCTCAGTTCCAAGAATTTTTTTCAAAGATTCTCAGTGCCCTTCTTTCTGTATTCAGAGAACAGGGTTTTGGTATTTCCTTATTTTGACGATTATCTTGGTATTTGCTCAGTCTTCTCATTCGAAGAATCTCATGCGATTAGACTTGTGTTGTTTCTTCAAGATCATGGTTGGAGGATCAATTTACCAAAAAGTTCATTGATTCCTCAGTCAAGGGTAACCTTTCTGGGTTTCCAGATAGATTCAGTGTCCATGACTCTGTCTTTAACAGACAAGAGACGTCTAAAATTGTTTTCAGCTTATCGAAACCTTCAGTCACAATCATTCCCTTCGGTAACCTTATGCATGGAAATTCTAGGTCTTATGACTGCTGCATCGGACGCAATCCCCTTTGCTCGTTTTCACATGCGACCTCTTCAGCTCTGTATGCTGAATCAATGGTGCAAGGATTACACAAAGATATCTCAATTTATATCTTTAAAATCGATTGTTCGACACTCTCTAACGTGGTGGACAGATCACCATCGTTTAATTCAGGGGGCTTCTTTTGTGCTTCCGACCTGGACTGTAATTTCAACAGATACAAGTCTCACAGGTTGGGGAGCTGTGTGGGGATCTCTGTCGGCACAAGGAGTTTGGGAATCTCAGGAGGTGAGATTACCGATCAATATTTTGGAACTCCGTGCAATTTTCAGAGCTCTTCAGTTTTGGCCTCTTCTGTAGAGAGAATCGTTCATTTGTTTTCAGACAGACAATGTCACAACTGTGGCATACATCAATCATCAAGGAGGGACTCACAGTCCTCTGGCTATGAAAGAAGTATCTCGAATTTTTTGGTTTGGGCGGAATCCAGCTCCTGTCTAATCTCTGCGGTTCATATCCCAGGTGTAGACAATTGGGAAGCGGATTATCTCAGTCGCCAAACGTTGCATCCGGGCGAATGGTCTCTTCACCCAGAGGTATTTCTTCAGGTTGTTCAAATGTGGGAACTTCCAGAAATAGATCTGATGGCGTCTCATCTAAACAAGAAATTTCCCAGATATCTGTCCAGATCCCGGGATCCTTAGGCGGAGGCAGTGGATGCATTATCACTTCCTTGGAAGTATCATCCTGCCTATATCTTTCCGCCTCTAGTTCTTCTTCCAAGAGTAATCTCCAAGATTCTGAAGGAATGCTCGTTTGTTCTGCTGGTAGCTCCGGCATGGCCTCACAGGTTTGGTATGCGGATCTTGTCCGGATGGCCTCTTGCCAACCGTGGACTCTTCCGTTAGACCAGACCTTCTGTCACAAGGTCCTTTTTTCCCATCAGGATCTGAAATCCTTAAATTTAAAGGTATGGAGATTGAACGCTTGATTCTTGGTCAAAGAGGTTTCTCTGACTCTGTGATTAATACTATGTTACAGGCTCGTAAATCTGTATCTAGAGAGATATATTATAGAGTCTGGAAGACTTATATTTTTTGGTGTCTTTCTCATCATTTTTCTTGGCATTCTTTTAGAATACCGAGAATTTTACAGTTTCTTCAGGATGGTTTAGATAAGGGTTTGTCTGCAAGTTCCTTGAAAGGACAAATCTCTGCTCTTTCTGTTCTTTTTCACAGAAAGATTGCTATTCTTCCTGATATTCATTGTTTTGTACAAGCTTTGGTTCGTATAAAACCTGTCATTAAGTCAATTTCTCCTCCTTGGAGTTTGAATTTGGTTCTGGGAGCTCTTCAAGCTCCTCCCTTTGAACCTATGCATTCATTGGTCATTAAATTACTTTCTTGGAAAGTTTTGTTCCTTTTGGCCATCTCTTCTGCCAGAAGAGTTTCTGAATTATCTGCTCTTTCTTGTGAGTCTCTTTTTCTGATTTTTCATCAGGATAAGGCGGTGTTGCGAACTTCTTTTGAATTTTTACCTAAAGTTGTGAATTCCAACAACATTAGTAGAGAAATTGTGGTTCCTTCATTATGTCCTAATCCTAAGAATTCTAAGGAGAAAGCATTGCATTCTTTGGATGTTGTTAGAGCTTTGAAATATTATGTTGAAGCTACTAAGTCTTTCCGAAAGACTTCTAGTCTATTTGTTATCTTTTCCGGTTCTAGAAAAGGCCAGAAAGCTTCTGCCATTTCTTTGGCATCTTGGTTGAAATCTTTAATTCATCTTGCCTATGTTGAGTCGGGTAAAACTCCGCCTCAGAGGATTACAGCTCATTCTACCAGGTCAGTTTCTACTTCCTGGGCGTTTAGGAATGAAGCTTCGGTTGATCAGATTTGCAAAGCTGCAACTTGGTCCTCTTTGCATATTTTTACTAAATTCTACCATTTTTATGTATTTTCTTCTTCTGAAGCAGTTTTTGGTAGAAAAGTACTTCAGGCAGCGGTTTCAGTCTGAATCTTCTGATTATGTTTTTTATTAAACTTTATTTTGGGTGTGGATTATTTTCAGCAGGAATTGGCTGTCTTTATTTTATCCCTCCCTCTCTAGTGACTCTTGTGTGGAAAGATCCACATCTTAGGTAATCATTATCCCATACGTCACTAGCTCATGGACTCTTGCTAATTACATGAAAGAAAACATAATTTATGTAAGAACTTACCTGATAAATTCATTTCTTTCATATTAGCAAGAGTCCATGAGGCCCGCCCTTTTTGTGGTGGTTATGATTTTTTTGTATAAAGCACAATTATTCCAATTCCTTATTTTATATGCTTTCGCACTTTTTTATCACCCCACTTCTTGGCTATTCGTTAAACTGAATTGTGGGTGTGGTGAGGGGTGTATTTATAGGCATTTTAAGGTTTGGGAAACTTTGCCCCTCCTGGTAGGAATGTATATCCCATACGTCACTAGCTCATGGACTCTTGCTAATATGAAAGAAATGAATTTATCAGGTAAGTTCTTACATAAATTATGTTTTTTACTTAATGAAATTAAATTCTAAAGACATGAGACTATAGAAATACTGATAAGTCCCAATCTTTATTCATACCTTTTCGGCTCAAGGGTCCCTAATTCATAAATCCGAAAGGATTCCTTTTGCTTTAAAATCTCTGTCTCTTTAACTATTGAATAAAAGTTACTTTACTGTCACCCCTCCGTTTACATCCAAAGCACTCCAGCCACCATCACAAATTCTTTGTTTAAAAGACCTTTATTTTCATTAGTTGGGTCCAAAAATTACAGGAACATATTCACATATGTGCAAAAGTATAATTAAATCATATTAATTTATTTTATATAAAGTCCAAATTGCATTGAATGTAATTATATGTGTAATTGTATGTTTAATTATTTAAATTTTATTAATTCATTTGAAGGAAATGGTATCTACAAGGGGCAAAACAACCTTTTCGCTGGATAAGACACTAGAGCAGCTCACATTAATTGCAGAAAATACCGATCAACTTCAACAGAAAGTAAGTAATTAAACAAAATACTTATTTCTGCTAGTCGTATAGGTGCTAAGTTAATATTCCTTATTTGTAAAGGTTTGTAAAGGTTCAGTGCTGATCCCAAATATGTTTATTGGAACAACATAAACACTTGGAAACCCCTTTAAAGGGGCATTCTAATAAAAATGCTGTAATTTGTTATGGCATGTATTTTTTTATGCAAAAATCTTTAAACACATAGGTAAACACACAGGGGCTGATCACAATCATCTAATATTTTTCTACATGTTTTTGCTAACCACTTTTTGAATTCAGGACAATTCCAACCACTAATTTTTCATTACTGTTCGACTTTGAAAAGTCCTGTTGGCTAAAGAGACTTGCTAAAATGCCCAAACTTAGATATTGTGGAATTAAACCGTTGTTTTGCGCATGTGCAGAACACACATAAAATTGCTGCCGATGTCAAGTTGGATGATCTTATGAAAGTATGGTGGAGATTTATTGAGCCTCTGTTCATCTCCCTCGTAGAGTCCATCTCTAGTGGGTGTTCCTGATATTTACATATGCAAATGCATTTATCAGCCAATTAAATATATCTTATAGCAAATGAGAATTGCTGGAAAGGCAAGAAAACTGAAATCTTGACCTCAACATCTAGAAAACCACTTGGCAATTGCCTTCCTAAACTCTTTATATTTAGTTAATACTCGCATCAGTTTACTTTCCCTTTTGAACATATTATTTGTTTTGGCAATCATGAATGAGATCTTATTGTTTGGTGATGTTTGAGACCAATGGAACATGATTAAAAAAAATATACACACAAATGTGAGTTTTCAAAAGAGGATATGTTCTTTCTAAAGTTTCTCACGCTGCAATCTGGTGTCATTAACAAAGATGATGTGGGATTTTTATGGTTTTTTTTTTTAAATTTTAATTTTTTTTTAATTTTTTTGTAGTGGCATCTTTCTGCAAAGTAAATCTCTGTTATGTACAAAGAAAATGTAAACTTTTTGAGTCCCACTAGTGTTGATTTTAGTTGCATCTATTTTTTTTTCTGTAAAATATTAATTTCCTACACTGTTCTTTTTTGATT
Source organism: Bombina bombina (assembly GCF_027579735.1). Taxonomy (NCBI): domain Eukaryota; kingdom Metazoa; phylum Chordata; class Amphibia; order Anura; family Bombinatoridae; genus Bombina; species Bombina bombina. The sequence continues at coordinate 818,549,063 of NC_069503.1, forward strand.
ATAGGTAAAAATCATGAAAAAAAAACGCTTTATACACTATCAATTAATAATACATTTTTAACAAGGATTTTTATATTGTTATCAATAAAAAAATAAGCCATACAACACCCATACCCACTATACCCATCATGCCTCTGTTCAGATTGTTTTATTATTGATTAATTTTACACATTTCAGTTATTATTAGCATTGCACAGAAATAACAAGTGCTTAACAACCATAAACATGTTTTTGTCATGTTATCTTTATAAAATGATTTTTCAGCTGAGGAAAGGTCTTTAGGATTGCGATCTCTCGAAAAACATAATTTTAGGGAAAATTAAAAACTCAATATGTGAAAGATTGGGATTGAACTCACATTTAGAAAGGACACTAATAAAACAATTGTATGCTCTAGCAAGTAAAGGAATTTAATAAGGGACATTCACATTAGCCTCCAGATCAAAGCATATTGCACTCCAGTAATGATATGTTTCCTTGTCTTTGTACTTGCCCTTAAGAAATAATATTGTTTTTTTTTTTAATCTATTTTGACTTTCATCCTTCAAAAGCTTTATCACTAGAGTACATAAATTAAAGGGTTTACATACAAAGTGTACTCAGATATAAAGCACAGCTTTTGAAGACACATAAAACCAGAAGGCCTATTTAGTATGTCCATTTCTCACTGATGTGTTAGGATAGCCTTATGCCTAGCCTAGATGTTAAATTACCTTTGTCTCTCTCACCTGATGTATATCCTAGATATTCTTAAATTACTTTTGCCTCTCTCACCTGATGCATATCACAGATATTCTTGAATTCCCTTTGTCAGCTGTGTTGGAATTATGTTCAGATCATGACTCTTAATTCCAATATTGCTTTTTTGTGAAAAATGCTTTTTAGTTCTCAGCTTTATTAAACCCCTTAATATACTTGAAGGCTTCTATCATATTAGCTTTTGCGCTATTCTCCTGTAAGTTACAATGTTAAAGTAATCCATCCCATGTGAACAGTGCGTGCGCAGACTACTCTTAAACTTGCTACTCTCCATCGTAACATCATAACCCCTTGTTCTGGTGTTGCTTTTTTATGACACTGCTTTATATCTCAGGTTTATTAATACCTTTATTATACTTAGGCTTCTTACCATTTAGTAGCCATAAGATGAGGCTTGCTAAACTGCTACATTATTAACCAACCTTCAAACCATCTGAAATTATATTTTTTGTTTTTATACCTCTTTTATTGTTTTCCATAAAGTAACTAAGTATTACCTTTTGGGTTTTTTTGTATCCTAAATGAATAATTGTGAACTTTGTAGTGTTAAATTCACTACCTTGACCTCCAAACAATTTTATACCGTACCTTGTTGCATTGTGTTAACATGAGAAGTGAGATATTATATATATTGTTATCGCACAGAAGATTTGCTAATGAAATCACACATACAAGACAGTACATCTTGCTCCAAAATCTTAACTTTCCATTAGTGGCAGATAATGGGGAAATTTAGTAAAAACGTCACTAAATATACACTACATCTGTCCCTCACCCTTTGTTAATATGTACAACTAAGACTAATAAATTATTCAAATGTAAATCCAACTACAGCATCTTGTGAAATTCACCTTTAAGTATATTGACATTTGTTTTTTCTTATGAGATGACCACTGTAATAAGTCATGGACAAGAAGTGAACAGTTCTACTATCAAGACATTACAAACGACACAGGAGCTGATGGGCTTTATTGAGAAGATGCAAAAAACCATAAGAGGTAATGTTGATGCCAGTCATGAAATGTATTTGTTTTTTCTTTTGACTGGAACAAGTGCATCTGTTACCAAGCCTTACTTTCTTTAAAGGGGTAGTTAACTATGTAATTATCCATAATTACAAAGCTTACAATATATTTTTATTGTTTATGTTTCATACTTTTTCTTGTAATCTAACTCTAATAATTGTAGTGTTTCCACTCCCCCAGAGAGTCTGCAGTGCATTCAATGGAATGTAGAACCCTGACCCTCCTACCTACTGCAGAGTAAATGGTTAATACACGTAGGAGCTTATTTATGTCTGTCACTAATTGGCGACAGTAAAGAAAGTGAGATAAAACTTTACCAGCAGTATGTCCGGAGTCTGCATTTTACACACAGAAATTGTAATGCTGTGACAAATTCCTGATGCATCAATAGAAAATACTTTTTACTGTCCCTTTAAATAGATCTTTTCTTCTGAACTCATATCTTTAGTTACAGACAGGTTTTGTAAAGTAAAATGATTACGTGTTTTGAATCCTTTATTTGGAAAGGGACTTTAAAGTTAGCTTCTCATATATTTATAAACTTTATCATTTACAAACTGCGAGAAATCTGCATACAATGTCCTAGAATACAAGTAGAGTGGTATTTTTCTGCAAAGTTTGTAGAATAAATTGAGCTCAAGTAAAAGTTATATCCTAATACTGCAAGCATCTGTACTATTACAAGTTTAAAGTAAAGTTGTTGTTTTTTTACTTCTAGTTCAAGTATTATTGTAGCTCAATTAACCATAGTAGAAAGTAATCCATGTTTCCCATTGTGAAGTTACCATAAATTTACCAGTTTCACATTAAACAAAAGCAAATCACTAATACAATAGCCATTTAGCAGAAGTATCTGTTATAATACAGATGTTCATATCAGTACTGTATGGTGTTAAATGACAATTTCACTTGCAAAATTATTGCAAAACTTGTAAATGAGATACTTATATATTTGAACTTCAGCATTATGGTGTAGGAAGTGTCATTACACTGTAAAATTGTTCATTATACATTTTTTCTAACTTTGTTTATTGTAAAAAACGTTTTTGTTTTTTTAAAAATTAACGTGCTTTTGTTCTAGAATCAAGATTAACAGTTTGCATAACAAATTGCTGTCACTTTTTCCTATTACAATAGTGGGCAAAAAAAACTTTTCTGACACTGTAAAATGTGTTTTTTAAAAAGGCACCTTTTCTGCTATTGAAACTAATGGGCTGCTTCATTCTTAAAAAATATAAGTTCTCACTGTACAGAACAGGATCCTGTGAGATATTAATATTCTGTACTGTTAATCCTGAATCTAGAGCAAAACCTCTAAAAATTAAAAGCACATTGTTTTTTTACAATAAACAAAGTTATAAAATATGTAAAATTAACAATTTTACAGTATAATACATATCAATATCACATCATATACACATGTACTGTGTACCCATAATGCCTGGGCTCAAATGAATTAAACAAAAATGTTGTTGTTTTTTTCTTTAAAAAACTTAATACCATTGATTTCACAATCTCTAAAAATATTTGTTACTGTGACCACATTACAACACAAAATACTGTGCTTTCTAAATGACATCTATTACTTACCCACATATATAATATTGATATTTGTGAAAAACAAAACCATGATGTGTTTACTGATAAAAATGACTTTTTTTAATATAGAGACTAGTGTAAATTGATATTATACTAATGCAAACATTAAATATATACAGACACTGCATGAAGTTGTTTGCACATTTTTCCCAGTGATTGTGATTTATGTATTCTTGTGTTTCTGTTGGTTCTGTGAAACATTACATAAAACTCACCAATTAATATAGGTAAATATTAAAATTTCAGGACTAACCAATAGCAAAGGACTATAGATCAGATATGAATAGATCCTTAATGAGTCTAGACCATTGTATGTTAAATACATCTAAAATGATATCAATGTGTTTTGTCTATGAACGAACGCTATATTCCTTTATTAAAAAATAAAACCTAAGAGGTCAGTTTTGTGGGTAATGAAGTCCTGTATGAGCAGTCACAAAAACTTTACCGGACTTTTTAATTTTAGTTAATATTTCTAACATTAATGTCATTATCAAGGGTTAACCAACTTTGCACTCATCATTGAAAGTATATGGAGCATTCATTATCACAAATTCGTGCAAGTGAACTTGCAATATTGTTTTTCACACCCGACTTGTAATACGGGTTCTAGCAGTAAAACTTTTGCAGCCTTGTGAACCTGCTTGTGCTACTCAAAATAACAATTACGCTTCACTTGAAATCTAGGCCAAAATATATAACTATTTTAAAATAATTTTATTATTACAGTTTACAGTTTATGTCGAAGGGTAGTTTAGGGATTTACTCGCTGAAAAACAAATTTAAGTATATTTTATTTGTCTACTTTTGCTGTGGTTAGTCATATGCCAGATATAAACTATATTTCTCACTATCTTGAATGGTAAAAGAAAACAAGTTGCAGACAGAATAATGAATGTATATTGCATTATTTTTATAGTACACTTACTTAACCTTTTTAAGAATGATGTCATTTTTTTATTTTTATTTTATCAACACCTAACTTTCATAAGGTAACTTTCTATTCTATAAATTACTTTTACCTACCATTTAGAATTTATAATATTACTGTTTTACTTCCTTATATATTCAAACACAGTCTGGTTTCATAGTACAGTTCTAGTTGTTATAGTGACCATTATAGTACAGTTCTAGTTGTTATGGTGACCATTATACATTCTCTGTTACTTCTATTAGAGTTAATCTGTGTATTAAATATGATCTTAAAGAAACTACTTAGAGAAGGATGTTGTTTGTTAATATAATTGTTGATCTTTCAGTACTTGTTGAAGTGGCCTCAAGTTTAAATGATACACTCGACAATGACATTGAGCTGACAAATACTACACCCTTAACTTACCAAGATGTTTCATCCATGATTGAATCTATAAGAGCAATCGACTTCAGAAATCAACATCAAAATGCTACCAAAACCCTCAAGTAAGATTTATTTGTTCAACTAAAAATCAGAAAAAAGCGTGTTATGTAATCTCTTTAGACCAGGGTTCTCCAGAATACGGTCATGTTTTAAAAAAAACTATTATTAATGATACAACGTAATTAAATGGGCAATGCACTGTAAACCTGTCCCCCCTTTAGTGTGATCACCTGTTGGAGTATATTTAAATGGACATAAAACCCAAAATGTTTCTTTCGTGATTCAGATAAAACATACTTTACGATTTACTTCTATTATCAAATATTTTTTGTTTTCTTGTTATTTTTTGTTCAAAAGCAGGAAGTTACGTTCAGGAGTGTGCATGTGTCTGCAGTACTATATTGCAGTAGTTTTGCAACAATGTTATACATTAGCAAGAGCACTAGATGGTGGTTCTATCAAGTTATGTAGTGCTCCAGACATGTGCACGCTACCTATCTAGATATCTCTTCAACAAACAACAAAGCAAATTTGATAATAGAAGTAAATTGGAAAGATAATTAAAATTGTGTACTCTATCTAAATCATGATAGAAAACAAGTGGGTTTGATTGAGCTTTGTATATCAAGGGGCCTGTCTATCAAGCTCCGATGGCCCGTGTTTCTGGCGAGCCAAACAGCAGTTATGAAGCAGCGGTCTAAAGGCCGCTGCTCCATAACCCTGTTGCCTGCTCTGAGCAGGCAGACATGAATCGACACAATTCAACACGATCGAGCATGATCGGGTTGATTGACACCCCCCTGCTGGCGGCTGATTGGCCGCGAGTCTGCAGGGGGCGGCATTGCATCAGCAGCTCACAAGAGCTGCTGGTGCAATGCTGAAGACGGAGAGCGTATTGCTTGCTCTCCGCATTCAGCGATGACTGACGGACCTGATCCGACAGACATATGATAAATAGGCCTCCAAATGTTTAGTTGTGCAGAATGAAACAACTTTGCAATATATTTTCATTATTTTATTTGCCCATTTTTATGTAATTGAGCTCAGAAAATTGAGAAATTTCTAATTCTCAGACCTTGAAATGAATATTGCTGACTTCTCAAGGCTGTTACCCTAATTGGCTTTAACTGATAACAACTGCAAATCAATTAACTTTATGCTTACGACAGTGGTTAGCTTTGTTGTCTGCAGACTAAAGCCCAGATTGGCTCTTCCAAATAAGGCAAATAGTGGGTGGAGTTTGGATATTGAAAAATAATTGCAGTAAAAAGGATGTTAATTTTGTTTTAAAACATTAAGACGTGGCTGATACGTTATTCTATAGAAGCACAACAGAAATTAATTGTAATTACAATGTGTTTACTGACCCTTTAAGGGATGAGAGGAAATGCTTAGTTTTAAAGAGATGTAGATAATAAAAGCACATGCAATTTGAGAACATAATCTGCAAACTATTGACATGAATTACAAAGAAAGGTGGTAAGGTCTTCAACATGATTGATGTTTATCAAAATGATGATTATATATAATTTGGTGTAATAGAATTATATTTCTTGATGTGCTATTCCTTTTTTCCAGAGCTTCAGAAGTCTTACTGTTTAATGTTCAGAGGGACTATGGTAAGCCGTATCAGGACTTAATAAAAGTGAGGAAGAATCTGGAAGACACCCTTCTTCTGCACAACAGCAGATTACTGGCAGCCAAAGACATGTTACATGAAGCATCTACAAATACCAACAAAACTAATAATCTGCTGGTTCTCATTCAAAATTATATGACAGATTTAAATGTAAGTTTACTGAAAGGTATATTTCCTTGCAACTATTTTATAGGCATTTTACCCTCAGGCATTTAACATGATAATAAGCTGTCAATGACATGAAATAGTTTAAGGTGAAACTAGTTCCACTCGTGGAGTTCCGCTTGTGAGTTAGCTGAAAGGGAAATAAAAGATCCAACTCTGTTTAAATAATTTGCATAACTACATAACTCATATCCTTCCACAGGTGAGAAAGAAATATCTGCAAGAAAACAAGAATCGATCTGTGATGTTGATAGAGGAAGGTCTTGGACTTGTTGATGATGCAGTTCTCCTTGCCGAGGATACGATTAATGCAACATCTGTACGTATGCCAGAACTCTAGAAGTGATTAAAAGCTATACATATTAAATAATTCTGAATTTAAAGGGACACAAAACCCAATTTTTTTCTTTCATGAGTCAGACAGAGCATTCAATTTTAAACAACTTTCCAATTTTTTTCAATTGTCTAATTTTCTTCATTATGGTAGTATCCTTTGTTGAAAAACATATTTAGATAGGCTCAGGAGCTTGGAGCTAGCTACTGATTAGTGGATGAATTTGTATGCCCAATTATCATTGGCTTACAAATGTGTTCAGCTAGCTCCCAGGAGTGCACTGCTGCTTCTTCAATAAAATATACCAAGAGAATGAAGCAAAATTAATAACAGAAGTAAATTAGAAAGTTGTTTAAAAATGTATAATCTATCTGAATCATGAAAGAAAAAATTGAGGTTTCATGTCCCTTTAAATAATGTGTTTATCATGAATAGGTTTTGGAGACCCACCAAGAGGAGCTAATTCTCTGGAATGCAAAGCTGAGACACCATGTAGATCATCTTGTTATGCAAATGGCCAAGAGAGATGCACTTGACCTGGTATATCAAGCAGAGGATCATGCAACTGAACTTCAGAATCTATCTGGCTCACTAAACAGGTAGAAATAATCTATTTTAGTGTAAAATAACTTTCTGTAAATCATTAGTTTTAACATTAGTGTTGTATTCTACAGCCCACTGTTCTGATGATATTCATTCACTGGACTGTCCATTTAAAGTTTCCCTACTTGCTTATGCAGATGTTTGTTTAAATCTTTAAATATTACAAATAAAACATCTTACTTATGGTTATTTTAGTTATTTTTAATTGCAAATTTTAATGCTATACACAATTTTCAGTTTCATTTATTTTATTGTTTTAAATAATGTAAACCATACATCCTATTCATTCTTTTAGATGCATGGAAGCTACAAAATCATTTATATGAAGATAAAGCTCATTTGAATTGAGGTTGTTTTTCATCTATTTCAGTTCCCTTTTGGAAGTAAGAAATGTTTCTCTCAATGCCACAAGTGCAGTTCATGCTCATTCAGATATTAAACACATGGTTGATCAAGCTGAGGATTTAGCAGAACAGTGTAACTACACAGTTTCTGAAGCTCAGACCTTGGTATGTATTCCTTTTTTTCAATCAGTGAATAATAAAGTTGAGCTGTTTGGTTCTAGTTTAATATAAATCAATGTGCAAACTATTAATAAAATCTTACTTTTATAAGAAATTGTTTTTATCTCAGATCTCCAAGACTTTTGCACTGATCTTGGAATTTTCTCAAAGTTGATTGCTTCATTAAAATTGTTTGCAGCTGAACTGCCCTGTAGGGCTTAAATTGTTGTATGGAGTTAAAGTGCCATAAAACATTTTGAGTTATGTGTATATTATAAAAGTTTCAACTGAGGTTAATTAGTGTGTGAAAAAAGGGTAAAAAAATGGTTATAAGTATTTTTTATATGTTTTTTTTAAATGTGCAAAATTACTTATACTTTAGTATTGCCAAGTGTAACCTGCTCCACCCCCCTTACCAGTGTCATACTCCAAACCTTGTGGTATCAAATAACAAAGTGTGCACGTGAGGATTATTACTTATGCAAGTAAGGGGGGGGGGTTGAGGAGGGACAGCAGGTACTGTTATTGTTTTTTGCCAAGTGCCTTGCTTGTGTCACATGCTTTGTGAAAGCTTCAGCATTATACTGTGCACTGCTTTAGTCAGGTATCATGTGACTGTGTCCCTGCCATGCATGTGCATGAGTGCTTTCTGCTGAAGCTATGGCCTGGATAGCACCTTCAATATATGTATATGCCCAGGGGGGAGCTCATTGCAAACAAAACTATGCCTGAATTAAAGGGGTTAATGAGGATTAAAACAGAAACAGATTTGCAGGTAAGCTTTGGCTGTATTATATATTTAGAAACTTATGTTAGTTCATACTATTTTATGTCTCTTTAAGCTCTAAATTACGTTAAGCAGTATAGGTGATAGAAAGGGCGTATAAGCAATACTGTATAGCAGTGTGTTAGTTCTGTAAGTGCCGTAGCTCTTCCCTCAATCACCAGATATAAAAGGTATCAACTGAAGTTGTAAAAACACAGTACCCCCAAAGTTTTATACAACACAAGACGCTATTTAAATTAGTAAGTTACTTGCACTCACTGAATGCTTCCTGTTGTTGATTTCAGGAGTTTCAGTCACAACGTCACTCTCAGTGTCTCTACAATGTGCTTGGCATTCAGCGTGTGTCCACAAATCTTGATCTGCCTATACAGCAGTATGTAAGGGGAATTATCCTCAATCTCAGTAGTGACTCAGCAGAGAGCCCCATTACACGTGTATCACTGTGTACTGCAATATAGTGTAAAACGCTGAATAATTGAAGGGAAACAATACTTACCTGACTATCTTCCTAGTTATCTCCAATATCACAAATCAAAAGCATTGTGTGTAGCATTGGTTTCCAACAAAGGTGGCAAACAAATGTTCAAAGTTAAAAATCCATTTTATTTGGTATGGCATTAAAAATACAAAGGCATATCACCCACAGTCTTGTGATAACTGAGTGGCGTAGATCCTATGGCCTCTATTTATCAAGCTGTCTACTTACCTGCATTCGACGGCTCCAATACGCTCGCCTAAGATTGCCTAACATCGCCGCCGCAGACCTGAATACGTTCGCCAAATTTATGAGCAGCGGACTGTTGTTAACTAACAGTCATCGATCTCGCTGCTCTTCGGCTTATTCGCAGCTTTCTTGCTACCCTGTCACTAAGCACCCACATTATACTATACAGTTTTACCCCCTAAACCGCCGCTCCCGGAGCCCCCCGCAACTAAATAAACTTATTAACCCCTAAACCGCCACTCCTGGACACCGCCGCAACAATAATAAATATATTAACCCCTAAACCGCCGCTCCCGGACCCCGCCGCAACTATAATAAATATATTAACCCCTAAACCGCTGCTCCCGGACCCCGCCGCCACCTACATAAAGTTATTAACCCCTATCCTGCCGCTCCCATACCCCGCCGCCACCTACATAAAGTTATTAACCCCTATCCGGCCGATCCCGGACCTTGCCACAACTAAATACATTGTTTAACCCCTAAACCGCCGCTCCCGGAGCCCGCCGCCACCTACATTATATTTAATTACCCCTATCCTGCCCCCCTACACCGCCGCCACTATAATAAAGTTATTAACCCCTAAACCTAAGTCTAACCCTAACCCTAACACACCCTAACTTAAATATAATTTAAATACATCTAAATAAATATTACTATTATTAACTAAATTATTCCTATTTAAAACTAAATACTTACCTATAAAATAAACCCTAAGATAGCTGCAATATATTTAATAATTACATTGTAGCTATTTTAGGATTTATTTTTATTTTACAGGCAACTTTGTATTTATTTTAACTAGGTAGAATAGTTATTAAATAGTTATTAACTATTTAATAATTACCTAGCTAAAATAAAGACAACATTAACTGTAAAATAAAACCTAACCTAAGTTACAATTACACCTAACACTACACTATAATTAAAATAATTACATAAATTAACTACAATTAAATAAAACTAATTACAATTAAATAAAATTAACTAAAGTACAAAAAAAACACTAAATTACAGAAAATAAAAAAAAATTACAAGAATTTTAAACTAATTACACCTACTCTAATCCCCCTAATAAAATAAAAAAGCCCCCCAAAATAATAAAATTCCCTACCCTATACTAAATTACAAATAGGCCTTTTGCGGGGCATTGCCCCAAAGTAATCAGCTCTTTTACCTTAAAAAAAAAAATACAATACCCCCCCAACATTACAACCCACCACACACCCAACCCTACTCTAAAATCCACCCAAACCCCCTTAAAAAACCTAACACTAACCCCCTGAATATCACCCTACCTTGAGCCGTCTTCACCCAGCCGGACACAAGTGGACCTCCAGAGGGGCAGAAGTCTTCATCCGATCCGGGCAGAAGAGGACATCCAGACCGGCAGAAGTCTTCATCCAGGTGGCATCTTCTATCTTCATCCATCCGGAGTGGAGCGGGTCCATCTTCAGTCCATCCGACGCGGAGCATCCTCTTCCATCGACGTCCTAACGAAGAATGAAGGTTCCTTTAAATGAAGTCATCCAAGATGGCGTCCCTTGAATTCCGATTGGCTGATAGGATTCTATCAGCCAATCGGAATTAAGGTAGGAGAAATCCAATTGGCTGATCCAATCAGCCAATAGGATTGAGCTTGCATTCTATTGGCTGATTGGAACAGCCAATAGAATGCAAGCTCAATCCTATTGGCTGATTGTCGGCGATGTTAGGGAGGATTTGCAACCAAAGAACACCACTTGTAATGGCTGGTTATTTAATGAGCGCCCATAAACGGGCGAATTAGGCCATTTGCGGGTGTGATAAATTAACGCTCCACTTGTAATCTAGCTTAACATGTTTAAGGGGACAGTCTACACCAGAATTGTCATTGTTTTAAAAGATAGATAATCCCTTTATTACCCATTCCCTAGTTTTGCGTAACCAACACAGTTATATAAATATACGTTTTACCTCTGTCATTATCTTGTATCTAAGCCTCTGCAAACTGCCCCCTTATTTCAGTTCTTTTGACAGACATGCATTTTAGCCAATCAGTGCTGGCTCATAAGAACTCCACATGCTTGAGCACAGTGTTAGCTATATGACACACATGAACTAACACCCTCTAGTGGTGAAAAACTGTCAAAATGCACTGAGAGAAGAGGTGGCCTTCAAGGGCTTAGAAATTAGCATATAAACATCCTAGGTTTAGCTTTCAACTAAGAATATCAAAAGGACAAAGCAAAATGGGTGATAAAAGTAAATGGGAAAATTGTTTAAAATTACATGCCCTATCTGAATCATGAAAGTTTATTTTGGACTACACTGTCACTTTAATGACATAGAAATACTTAACAATACACTTTTATTATTTATTTTGTAACTTTTCTTGTATTTTAACTCTCTAGTTCCCATTAGAAGTTGCAGTTGCATACTCCAGATTTCAGAAGCATTGATGTGGTACATTTTGGAAACTGGTGATAAAACATTTATCTCCATTCTATAGAGAATTTTTATGTTACCAAAAGTTTCCACACTTTACCACCTCAATGGAAACTAGGCTTTATTTAGTAGCTCATTTATATCTGTCCCTATCTGGCCAGAACAGAAGAGATAAGATAAATAATACTAAAATGGTTTATCAAAGGGTCTGTCCCTGTACTACAAAACAATGCAAATTGTGCCTACAAAATTGCAGCCCAAATGGTTTTAAAACATTTATTTTTCATGCAGATGTTTTACAATGTTGAGGTTAATTGGTGATATATATGTTGCAATTATAAACATTTTTGATGTCCCTTTAAATTTTTAGGTAATGATTACTTAAAGGGATACTAAACCAAATTTTTTTCTTTCATGATTCAGATAGAGCATGCAATTTTAAGCAGGTTTCTTATTTACTTCTATTATCAATTTTTCTTCTTTCTCTTGCTATCTTTATTTGAAAAAGCAGGAATAAAAGTTTTGGAGCCGGCCGATTTTAGGTTGAGAACCTAGGTTGCGCTTGCTGATTGGATGGCTAAATGCAGGCATCAATCAGCAAGCCCTATCCAGTGTACTGAACAAAAAATTAGGCCGGCTCCAAAGCTTTCATTCCTGCCTTTTCAAATAAAGATAGCAAGAGAACGAAGAACATTTTATAATAGGAGTAAATTTGAAAGTTGCTTAAAAATGCTCTATCTGAATCACAAAAGAAAACATTAGGGTTTGCTATCCCTTTAATAAATTATTCCTTAAGTGGTATATGTGTTATAACTACAGAAAATCACTACATTCAAAATACTCTTCAGAAAATAAACCTGTATTTTAATTAAAAAAATACTTCTTTAAGTGACTTACTACAGTATCCTTTCTCTAAACATCAGGTTTTTGGCCCTGAAGGGACTTTACAGTTTGATTCAGAGAGGACTATGAAGCTCAGCTCACAACTTCTAAATGAAGCAAACAAATTGAGTAAATCCACTGAAGGTAAGGTCTTCAAGTGCTCCATCTTTGTGCTATAGTTTTTGTTTTATGTTTTTTTATTATTGTATTTGGTTAGTGAGCTGGGTTTTGTATATGTTCTGTATAAGTTTGATTTAGCAGAAATTGTAGGTTGACTCTTCAATAAAGCAGGTAATAGTACAGAATTATATAAAATACATTTCAATATGGGTGCATTTAAAATATTTATGTTAATAATAAAAACGTTTATGCTACAGTTTTAATACTTTCCAGGCCAGTTATGTGTGATCCCTGATATACTTGTAATATTGTGCACTGGCATGTTACACACATGGTGCAATGCACATTCAGCTGTACATGAGTAGACTTGTTAGATGAACAAGCACAAGAGGAGAGAAACACAGCTCAGCTATGGCACTCACTGAGCCCACCTCACAATGCCACCCAGTGATCAAGGTGCTGTGCCAACATGCACAACCCCTGTGCCCCATATCCTATATGACATCCCAAAGGCATGGCACTGACAGCAAGTCAGACCTGGTGAGATCCCTGAGGGAGAGTGTGAGAGGGAGACTCAGACAATGAGCTGCTATGGGTAAAGTGAGTGGACAGGAAGATACTGGGGGCAGTGTGAGTCTGAGAGGCCAGGGTAAAATGAAGAAGTGAGTGTGAGAGGTTGGCACTAGAGGGAGCTGCTGCCTTAAATGCTTCTTATACACAGGCTATAGCTATGCAGAAACACTGACTATGCACAGGCTATACCTCCATTTCCTGATAAATTACCAGCTTCTGAAGAATCACATTTGATAAATATGTTTGTTCTGTATTTGACAACAGCGGCTTTAAGCATTTAAATTGGCAATTTTCAAGACTCATGTGCTTGTTCCCAAAGGACTCGTGTCTGACCTGAATGGATTGAAAACAAAAGTGGATAAGATACAAAAACGCACTCGTGCGTTTACCCGTCAGATAAATGACCAATTGCTTGCACTGAAAACTCTACCAAATGGTAAGTAGAAGAATTATCTGTTCATTTACTTTAAGTAAGGAGTCACATATTGTATATTTGGTAACATAAATGCTAAGTTTGTCAGGAGCAGGGGCACGGTATAGTCATTTAGCAGCACATTTATCTTGATCCTAGAAGATTGTAGGAGTATTTGTGAGCTGCATCTTCATTTGGCATCCTTAGAGTAACTGTATTTGCAGACTTTGTTCTCATTATGTGCTCTTATTAATGGATAAATGAGAAACCTACATTCAGACTATTGATTACAACAACAGTACAGGTTCTTATGGCATTTGTTTAGTTCTAATTTACAAAGGCTAAATGTTTTTTTCTTCTTCTTGAATTCTTTAGAATACCACTAAATACAACTGTAGACGTTCCCAGAATGACTGAATTGTCTGTGTTTATGGGACATCAAACATCACTTGCTTTTGTGCAAAAAATGTGATTTGTCCCCAACTCTTATTTAAGAATAGTGACCAGTTTACTTTTTATGTGATTTACAGTAAATATTCCACATATATTTAGAAATCTTCTTTTAAAAATATGAAAAATATTAATGATTAGAACTCATGGAGAACAAAACAAATAAATAATGTGTTTTTTTTATGTAAAGTAGATGGTTTTATTAATGTTAAAGGACCAGTAAATACAATAGAATTGCATAACCAATGTATAAAAAACAATGCAATCGCACTTACTCTGAATTTTACATGAGCAGAATTTTTTTTTGGGACAAATTTTGAAATTTACTGCCCCCCTGTATCATGTGACAGCCATCAGCCAATAAGAGACTCATATATGTATACACTGTAAACTCTTACACATGTTAAAAAAATAATGGAAGTAAATTCTAAGTCTGAATCATGTTAGTTTCATTTGGAATTTAGTGAATCTTTAAGGTATAATAAACTGTTATTTTTAAAATGAGGACTTGCTAGAAATAACGATGCTTCAAAATGATTTTGCTTAATTTTGTAACTGATAAGACTGGCAAATTAAAAGTGTATTCCCCCCCCCCTCTATTTTTTATGCTTGATGGTTTCTTAGTACAGATATAATAGTTTAGGTCTTCTTGACTTCACAATGAGATAAAGTAGTTTTATACGTGTCAGACTATCATTAAAGGGCCATAACAGGTAAAAAATAAAAAGTTCTATGCCGTAAGAACATGTAATTTTAAGACTAGTGACCCTGCACTACTATGTGTTTAACCCCTGTAAAGTGGTTAAACACACAGTAAAAGTACTGCTGATCCCTAGCAGAAAAAAACGATAGCGCTAGTTGCACCACTCAGCTGTGTAGCTAATGCTGCTTACTGTAACCTGAGCTTGACTTCTTCCTTAGTTGAGATTGAACAAGCAAAAATGGTTACTGGATTGACATAACCTTTTTTTTTTTTTTACATGTTTTGTTTTAGATACAAGTGAAAAACTACAAGATGCTAAAAAGCTTGCCTTATCTGCCAACACTAGTGCAGCTGGCACTCTCAAACATATCATGAATTTTAGTCAGAAATTGATGAATGCCACAACAGCAATGTCTAAGGTTAACGACACCTTACAGAAAACCAATGAGCTTCTTATTGACACTTCGAAGACTGGTATGTATCTGCATTAGCATAAGGGGCTGAATTCATTCATTTTTTAAGATATGATATAGCACACACAGAAGTTTAGGCAACATTATTGGATATATATGTTGTGAAAATGATAAACATATTTAGCCTATTATAGTTTACTGTTTACAGAAGTGCTGCTAAACTTGCATTTTCATACTATTTTATTGCGTTCTGTAAGCTTTTGTGGACTGTAAACATGTTCCTGTTTTATCTTTAGCTTTGTCAGCTGGGAACAAAATAAAAGAAGTTAAGATACAAGCAAACATATTGTTGGATAGACTGAAACCCATGAAATTGTTGGAAGAAAACCTGAGCAGAAATCTGTCTGAAATCAGAGAGCTGATAAGTCAGGCACGGAAACAGGCTGCATCTGTAAGTATAGTCTGCACCTACAAGAGCAAGATCTTAGCAATATCACTAATAATAGAAGCCAGTGCTGGTAGTTTGTCTTGTTGGAAACTTTATACACACAAATATATAAAAATCTTTTGTTCCTCACTGTTTAAACAGAATAGATTCCTAAGTACTCCACAGATTTATTCTCTTTTCTTTCAGTACTCTGCTAAGATTGGTAACTGGCAAATCACATCTCCCATTCCAACAATTTAAAGTAGAATTCCACAACTCCACTTACTCTGAAAATGAATATTAGCATCTTTATGACTGGACAAACAATTCTTACTTATTTAGTTTTATCTCTTTTTACTAGAATGTTCTGTGTAATGTGTCTGTAACACTTTCTATAGGATTTATTGAGGTTTATCACATCTTTTGCAGATTAAAGTTGCCGTATCTGCTGACAGAGATTGTGTCCGTTCTTATCAACCAGAGATATATTCTACTAACTTTAACACTTTAACATTAAATGTGAAAACCAGTGAGCCAGACAACCTTCTTTTTTACATGGGCAGCAACACTAAGGTGAGTAAATTACAGATGGAATAAAAATGACTATACTCATCTTAGTTTTCTTTCCTAAAAAACAGGCATTTATAACATACATTTAAAACATGACCTAAATATATGTTTACCTACTATAGTATGCACATGTATAGCCATTAGAATGTGTAAAAATTGCACAGCTAATATAAAGTAAACATTTGGAACTGATAACTCAGTACATACTACATTTAAAAAAAAAAAAAAGTGTGAAAATATTATGTCCAATTAAAATATAAATAAGAACTGGCAAAAAAATCAAAACCCTGAGCTAAAGTTTACCGTATAAATTGAGAAGCCATATTTCAGCTGGAAGGCTGTAACCATTCAGGGTAAATGTTCTACAAGCCTGAGGATCCTAGGAGGAATGAGTAAAAGATTCAAGACTCAAGACACATACTTTTGACACAGAGCATGTTTGAAATTTTGCTGCATACTTTTCCATTCGTAAAGAGAAATAAAAGTTCAGAACGTTTTAATCTGTATTGAAAGTATATACATGTAGAAGCTAGCAAATGCTTCCTTCCTTCCTAAGAATGCCAGGAATCATTCTCTTGATAATGCTAAATGCACCACTGCCTCTTGCTTTTTCACTGCCTTCCATATTGCTTGTTCTGACAAATTACAGGAATTCAGATTTTGGATTTGCTGTGGACACACTCTCAGCCAATCAGGGGATCAATATGCCCATAACACACAAGAACACAGGAAAGTGCTGGAGGCAATAGCTATTTCAGGATTTTACAGAAGAGGAATAGCAAAGAATTTAAGAAAGTCAATAAGAGATTTTAGCTGGCACACACAAATAATTTAATAACAATTGCTTAGTCCCACACTAAGAATAACGCACAGTCTGGTAAAAAAAAAATATTAACCAGAGAATCATAGCATTTTTAAGTACTTCCTATACTTTTAATTGAGAGTGCAAAGGGTGCTATAAGTGTTCATTAGTAGTGAGTTAAGTATTGCATTTGTGTATTTTTATATATATACTGTATGTGTGGATGTGTATGAATGTGGATGTGTGTATACAATATATATGTGTGTGTATGTGTATGGATGTGGTTGTGTGTGTATACAATATGTGTGTGTGTGTGTGTGCGTGTGTATGTGTGTGTACACAATATATGTGTGTGTGTGTAGATGTATATGGATTTGTATGAATGTGGATGTGTGTATACAATATATATGTGTGTGTATGTGTATGGATGTGGTTGTGTGTGTGTATACAATATGTGTGTGTGTGTGTGCGTGTGCATGTGTGTGTACACAATATATGTGTGTGTGTGTAGATGTATATGGATTTGTATGAATGTGGATGTGTGTATACAATATATATGTGTGTGTATGTGTATGGATGTGGTTGTGTGTGTGTATACAATATGTGTGTGTGTGCGTGTGTATGTGTGTGTACACAATATATGTGTGTGTGTAGATGTATATGGATTTGTATGAATGTGGATGTGTGTATACAATATATGTATCTGCGTGTGTATGTTTATGAATGTGGATGTGTGTGTGTATACAATATATGTGTGTGTGTATACAATATATGTGTGTGTGTGGATGTATATGGATGTGGATGTGTGGATGTGTATGCAATATATGTGTGCGTGTATGGATTTGGATCTGTATACAATATATGTGTTTGTGTGTGTGTATGTTTGTGGATGTGTGTGTGTATACAATATATGTGTTTGTGTATGTATGTGGATGTGTGTGTAGATGGATATGGATGTGTGTGTATACAATATGTGTGTTTGTATACAGTGTGTGTGCGAAGTTAAGTCTTTTATCCTAAAATGTAATTGAAATAATTTAGTGCATAACTAAGTGAAGAACTCCACTACTTGAGTGGAGATTAAGTGCACCACTGGTTTCGAGCAATAGCCCAATTAGTTTTTCAGCTTGTCCACATTGTAATCTATTATGTGAAGGATTTAGCACATCCAGGTGTTAGTGTGCCCTAGACTACTGGTTATGCAATAAAATATAACTTTATAATAAGAATGCAAAAACAGAAGCACTATTAATTTTACTCAAGTGATGTTAACGCACTACAGAGCTAATATTTTTGTGCTCCACTTGTAATCTAGACCTTAGACTAGTCTTACTACAAGAATTTAAAAAAAAGAAACTGGATATATGTTAAAATGCAGCTCATTAAATAGTACCTGATAGGCAGGTTAGTTGATTTTCTGACTAAAGTGTATGACAGCTTACCTGGGATAGATGTCATTATTATTCACATAAAGAATGCAGTATATGTTTTTATGATTATTATTGATAAATGGATTTTCCTAGGCTGCATAAGGATTTTTTTTTTTGTTTTCATGCTTCTGGGGAGTTTCCTGTCCACTATTTGTGCTGTCAGTGAGTAATCTGTCCCTAAGGATAAATTGGCTTGCACATAAACATCCACTTCTTGTTAGTTTCAATATCAGTCTATACAGATTTAACTGCAAAAAAAAAAAAAAAAAAAGTTTTGAGTTTAAATCCAATTACAGATCATTATGTTTGGAATATAATTTAAGGTATTTATACATGGTCATAGTGTGTGATTATGTGATATAGATTGGTACAGATTTAGGGCTAGATTACACGTAAATCGCTAAATTATTTTACGCCTGCAGAAGTGTATCGTTATTGCTACTACGAGATTGTGCCTCAAACGCCCTCAAAATAGAGGGCATTGTAGTTTTTTTTATTAAAAAAGTAGCATTTTTTTTAATAAAAAACAACTGCACTAGGCAGTTTTTGGGGTCTAAGGTTGGTAGTGCCTTTACATTGCGATCTATGGGAACTTTATGTTTCCGGTAAATATATTTGTATACTTATATACATATATGGTGTGTGTTAATATGTATATATACACATATTAACACATAAATATATATCTATATAGTCATATACATATATATTTATATTTACTGCCATCGCTGCGTGACTTACCCCCTTTGCTGCGTGAGGTTCTGATGCTGTCTCTGATGGCATCAGAACGAGGCTCCCATTGGAGCTTATGGAAGTGCGCTCTCATGAGCGCAATGCTTCCCAGCAATTGCTGTTAACTTGTAATACCATTGCACATTAGCATGCACTGGTATTACAAAGTGGAGCGCTAATATTGCTATCTTGAAAGCGATATTTAGCGCTCCACTTGTAATCTTGCCCTTAGTAAGACCTGCATGATTTTCATATATCCTTCATTTTATCTTTTATCTTCTTTCGGCATACAAATCAGCCATATACTCCCCAATAATATCAGCATGTAATTCATTGCACTTAATATTTTTTGCTTTGTTATTTCCTAGTCTGACTTCATGGCACTAGAAATGCGAAATGGCAAAGTTTCTTTCCTTTGGGATTTGGGCTCTGGATCAACAAGGCTTGAAGAACCAGATATCAAAATAGACAACAACAAATGGCATAAAATAAATGCTACAAGGTAAGTCAATGCATTGTGTCAGTGCCCTGCTTGTTATCAGTCTTGTTTTTGTAACATAACAATAACAAAAATATGTGGTGTAGGAAGGGGTTGCATGTTACAGGGGGCTAAAGTGCTTGGGTTTCTGTGGGCGGGGTCAGCTTGTACAAATAACACAAATTGTCACTGTGCCTTCCTTCTAGCAAGTGGTTGCATGGCATAAGGGGCAGAAACACAAGTGCTTGGCTCTCTGTGGGTGAGGTCTGCCTGTAGAAGTACGTTGGCAGTGGGCACCTTTAACTCATAATTTGTTTGCTCCATAGGTTTGGTAAGACAGGTACATTGAGTGTACATGAAATTTCTTCTCAGAAGCCTTCAACAAAAACAACATCTTCCCCTGGAACTTCATCCGTTTTTGAAGTAGATAATTCAACATTTGTATATGTTGGGGGACTTGGAGAAAAAATGAAGGTAAGTTGGCTTGCTGGATTTACTGGATTTAACCCTTTAAGGACTAAATGTATAATGTACCTCAAAGACAAAGTTTTATTGTGCTGTGTTATAAAACAGGCTCATTGACTGGTTCATGAGGCTGTGGATGCCGAATACAATGAGATGAGACAAATCACTTCAGGCATATGCACTGTGACCCAAGTAATGAGAAAAGATGTATTTTTTAGACCATGTGATGTATAGTTAAGCGTTAAATTGAAAACCATATAACATTGATCCATCAAGAGTTGTGAACACAACAGAGCAGTTGTAGCTTACAAGTTAATACTTACTATGAATCAGTTTTGCACAGTATCCACCAAACAATTATATGTATCCATTTAGTTAAGACCATAATTTACTTTAGTGACTTTTTCTTAGTTTAGTTTTATCTTCCAATGATCTGTTTTTTCCCCCATAGAAGTCACGAGCACTAAAGACAACTCATTTTAAAGGATGTGTGACTGAAGCATTTCTTAATGGAAAATCTATTGGTTTATGGAATTATATTGAGAGAGAGGGTAAATGCGGTGGATGTTTTGCAAGGTATTTATTAAGTTGACATAATTGCAACTATTGTTCTAAAAATTGTTTTGCTTTACCTATAATGTTTAAACATATGTTTGCCATGACTGTTGAAAGGTTCTTAGCCCTTAAAGTTAAGATGACATGTTTTGTCATGTTTGCCAGAACACCCAACAATGTCACCATATACATGGGTGGGGACATCACAGGGGGCAGTGAGTCTGTGGTTGGGGGGTAAGAGCTTTAAGAGCATATCTCAGCCCCCCAAATAACCACACAATTGTATACAATCAATAGTGCAAAAATAAAGTGATCTAACACATTTTCTTTGTGCATGTTTATGTCCCTTTAATGGTTAAAGGGACATTAAACACTAAATAAATCATTGCTGGAATGATGTATTCAGAGCAAAGATTAGCCAAAGAATAATTTTTACATGTATTTTTAAAAATTATATTAGTTGTTTAAATATTGAAAAGATAAGGGTAAAGTTAATGTTCATAAAGCAGTGGGCGCCACCAAATTGTAACTTAGGTTACACTGAGGCCAATTAGGAATGGTCATAAATGGCTTATTAGAGTGTGCAATCAATGACTGTGGGAAATACAGCTGTGTCTGCACTTCCTTGTTTAAAGGGACAGTCTACAAAATAATTTCTATTGTTTTATAATATAGATAATCCCTTTATTACCCATTCCCTAGTTTTGCACAACCAACACAGTTATATTAATATACTTTTTACCTCTGTGATTACCTTTTATCTAAGTATCTTCTGACAGCCCCCTGATCACATGACTGTGACTATTTATTATCTATTGACTTGCATTTAGTACTGTGTTGTGCTGAATCTTAAATAACTTATCAGGCGTGAACACATTGTTATCTATATGGCCCACATGAACTAGCAGTCTCCTGTTGTGAAAAGCAAATACAAAAGCATGTGATTAAGAGGCTGTCTATAAAGCCTTTGAAACAGGCAGAAATTTAGAGGTGTAAATGTTATAAAGTATATTAATCTAACAATGTTGGTTGTGCAATTTTAGTGTAGACTGTCCCTTTAACATGAATTGGAAAACCCACAATATTCAGAATTAATTTAAAGGAAAGGAGAATACAATAAATAATGCAAGTATATTGCAAACCTGTTTTACTACATGTAATTCAACAATGTATATTAATATCTTGAGGTGTTTAAGGTCCCTTTAAAAAAAAAAAAAAAAATAAGGAGTTGCTAAACTAATACATTTTATGGCCTGTTGAGTTTCTAATATCTAATATCCTTTGTGATTTTTCATATATTAGCAGAGATCACTCATCTGTAGATAAACAGTCAATCTTCTTGTTACTTCTTTTTATTTCTGCAGAAAATAATTATGACATATTTCATTTGCTTCTGTGAAAAGCAACTTAAAATCCTGAATACACAAAAAGGCTAATAGTGGCAGTCTGTGGTTGAAATATGAAAGAAACTATGCGTCATACACATGAAAGTGCACTATTTAAACATCTTATTTATTTATTTATTTATTTATTTATTTATTTATTGTGTGTGCAAATAGGTTAAGTGAAATCTATTTATTGTGATTTTGCATACTGGTCCATATAACAGAAGCTTACTGGCTAATAGGGCCACCCTTAGCATTTGTGGGGCCCTGGACAAGACAAATTATGGTGCACCTCAGACAAGCACCTTTGTGCATTATAAAAAATAATTATATTATAAAATTATAAAACTGTTAATTGCACATATATAATTACATGAACAAATAAAAAGAGAATTCAGACGTCAAACAGGCAGTGATTATCGCAATGAATCATTTTGATGTCATGTTTTACTTTTGTGTTGGTGGCATTTATTTTATTTCTGTGGTTTCTTTGTTTACTAATAAGAGTGGTTTTACTAATGCAACCGTCAGCGTTTCTAATGGATTGGAATGGCTTAGAAAAAGAAGTAAAAACTATTTAAAAAAAAAAAAAGATGGGGACCAATATTAGAACAGAGTAGTAATTTTGTTGCGACCAGCAGATGGGGCTGTCTGACTACATTCACAGTTTAAGATTCACATATTGCTATTCGATGCTAGCAAAATGTTAAAACACAATTTGCTTTGTATGAATATTTTATTATGCTCTATATTAATTGTATCCTAAGTCAATGTACCAGATATATCCTTAAATGAACTCATGTACACTATTAAGAAACTTAGTCAATTTGATGGAGTGACCTGTATTTAATCGCTAGCAGTGATATACTTGAAACGTAGACTATTAAATTATTAGATGGACTAGAACTGTGTTATAATTTAAATTGTATAGAGTTATATATCAATCATTTTAATTTAACAACTTGTATCGCTGATATGAGAAAACCCAAGAAAGCTTTGTATTAAATATGTTTTATGTGCCAGCAAGAATATAAGTTTAGTAAATATTTAAATATATTTGTAAATAGTATTAGCAAACTCTATTCATAAACAAAACTAAGATTTTCATATGCTATATATGAGGGGTTATATTGGGAGCTTAGATAATATCCTAAATGTACTTATAAAAAAAAAACTTAATAATGCTTAACAAAAACATATGCCATTGCTGTGGCATCAGCAAATGCCAATATTTGTAAGTGTAGTGATAAGTGTATCTTTTATTGCACTGACCAAACTTGAAACATTTAAAGCTAGATTACAAGTGGAGAGCAAAAATATTAGCTCTATTGTGTGTTAACATCACTCAAGTTAAATCAATAGCATTTTCATTTTTGTGCTCAATTCACAAGTTGAAAGTCATGTTCTTACTTTAACAAAAGTCTAGGATGCACTAAAATCTAGATGCTGGATAGCATGAGTGCTCTGAGCCCATCACATAATAGACAACTATGGGGGCGCAGTGAAAAACTCATATAGGATAATACTCTAGTGCTAAGCCAAAGGTGTGCTAAACCTCCACTTAAGTAGTGTAATCTATATAAATAATATGTATATTAAGACTTTACATTTAATATGAATAAATATAAGTGAAATACTTTTTTTATTTTCATGTGTTTTATTATGCAGATTTTCAGACATAAATATTTTCCATTAGGCACATATTTTCAGTGGTATTTTGTGTTGTGCTCGAGTGCAGCACTAAACACTTATAATATGAGTGCTAATAGCGCTCCTTGGCTATCCATTTTAAGTATAGGATTATGTTTAGTTTCTGTGGTTAATGTTTGTCATTACATTGTAATACCAGATGATAATGCCCCCAGCTTTATTCATTGTGCTCCACTTGTAATCTAGATCTTACAGAATTCTCTTTATTCTAAAACTTTCTCTTTCTACCATTATGTTATTACCTTCAATATGGTACTTTTACTGCATGTACAGTCCTGGCCAAAAGTTTTGAGAATGAAACAAATATTAATTTTCACAAAGTCTGCTGCTTTACGGCTAGATTTGGAGTTTTGTCGGTAACGACCCGAAAAACTAACGCCCACGTTTTACTGGCCGCACCATAAAAATAACTCTGGTATCGAGAGTCCACATAAAGGCTGCGTTAGGCTCCAAAAAAGGAGCGTAGAGCATTTTTAACGCAGCTTCAACTCTCGATACCAGAGTTGCTTACGGACGCGGCCAGCCTCAAAAACGTGCTCGTGCACGATTCTCCCATAGGAAACAATGGGGCTGTTTGAGCTGAAAAAAAACCTAACACCTGCAAAAAAGCCGCGTTCAGCTCCTAACGCAGCCCCATTGTTTGCTATGCGGTAACCCTTCCGACGTCTGCACTTAACACTCTAACATGTACCCCGAGTCTAAACACCCCTAACCTTACACTTATTAACCCCTAATCTGCCGCCCCCGCTATCGCTGACCCCTGCATATTATTTTTAACCCCTAATCTGCCGCTCCGTAAACCGCCGCTACTTACATTATCCTTATGTACCCCTAATCTGCTGCCCCTAACACCGCCGACCCCTATATTATATTTATTAACCCCTAATCTGCCCCCCACAACGTCGCCTCCACCTGCCTACACTTATTAACCCCTAATCTGCCGACCGGACCGCACCGCGATCAGCCAATAGAATGCGAGCTCAATCTGATTGGCTGATTGGATCAGCCAATCGGATTGAACTTGATTCTGATTGGCTGATTCCATCAGCCAATCAGAATATTCCTACCTTAATTCCGATTGGCTGATAGAATCCTATCAGCCAATCGGAATTCGAGGGACACCATCTTGGATGACGTCATTTAAAGGAACCGTCATTCGTCGTTCAGTCGTCGGCCAGGATGGATGTTCCGCGGTGGAGGTCTTCAGGATGCTGCCGCTTCGCTCCGGATGGGAGCCGCTTGGATGAAGACTTCAATCGGATGGAAGAACTCTTCTGCCCCGCTTGGATGAAGACTTCAGACGGATCATGGACCTCTTCAGCCCCCTGCTTGGGCTTGGATCAGGACATCGGAGGAGCTCTTCTGGACCGATCGGTGAACCTGGTATGGTGAAGACAAGGTAGGATGATCTTCAGGGGCTTAGTGTTAGGTTTATTTAAGGGGGGTTTGGGTTAGATTAGGGGTATGTGGGTGGTGGGTTGTAATGTTGGGGGGCTTGGGTATTGTATGTTTTTTTTTACAGGCAAAAGAGCTGAGCTTCTTGGGGCATGCCCCGCAAAGGGCCCTGTTCAGGGCTGGTAAGGTAAAAGAGCTTTGAACTGTAGTAATTTAGAATAGGGTAGGGCATTTTTTTATTTTGGGGGGCTTTGTTATTTTATTAGGGGGCTTAGAGTAGGTGTAATTAGTTTAAAATTGTTGTAATATTTTTCTTATGTTTGTAAATATTTTTTTATTTTTTGTAACTTAGTTCTTTGTTATTTTTTGTACTTTAGCTAGTTTATTTAATTTTATTTATTTGTAGCAATTGTATTTAAATAATTTATTGATAGTGTAGTGTTAGGTTAATTGTAGGTAATTGTAGGTAGTTTATTTAATTAATTTATTGATAGTCTAGTGTTAGGTTTATTTGTAACTTAGGTTAGGATTTCTTTTACAGGTAAATTTGTAATTATTTTAACTATTTCAGCTATTAAATAGTTCTTAACTATTTAATAGCTATTGTACCTGGTTAAAATAAATACAAAGTTACCTGTAAAATAAATATAAATCCTAAAATAGCTATAATATAAATATAATTTATATTGTAGCTATATTAGGATTTATTTTACAGGTAAGTATTTAGCTTTAAATAGGAATAATTTATTTAATAAGAGTTAATTAATTTCGTTAGATTTAAATTATATTTAATTTAGGGGGGTGTTAGTGTTAGGGTTAGACTTAGCTTTAGGGGTTAATACATTTATTAGAATAGCGGTGAGCTCCGGTTGGCAGATTAGGGGTTAATAATTGAAGTTAGGTGTCGGCGATGTTAGGGAGGGCAGATTAGGGGTTAATACTATTTATTATAGGGTTAGTGAGGCGGATTAGGGGTTAATAACTTTATTATAGTAGCGCTCAGGTCCGGTCGGCAGATTAGGAGTTAATAAGTGTAGGCAGGTGGAGGCGACGTTGTGGGGGGCAGATTAGGGGTTAATAAATATAATATAGGGGTCAGCGGTGTTAGGGGCAGCAGATTAGGGGTACATAGGGATAATGTAGCTGGCGGTCGGCAGATTAGGGGTTAAAAAAATTAATCGAGTGGCGGCGATGTGGGGGGACCTCGGTTTAGGGGTACATAGGTAGTTTATGGGTGTTAGTGTACTTTAGAGTACAGTAGTTAAGAGCTTTATGAACCGGCGTTAGCCCAGAAAGCTCTTAACTACTGACTTTTTTCCTGCGGCTGGAGTTTTGTCGTTAGATGTCTAACGCTCACTTCAGAAACGACTCTAAATACCGGAGTTAGGAAGATCCCATTGAAAAGATAGGATACGCAATTGACGTAAGGGGATCTGCGGTATGGAAAAGTCGCGGCTGAAAAGTGAGTGTTAGACCCTATTTTGAGTGACTCTAAATACCGGCGGTAGCCTAAAACCAGCGTTAGGAGCCTCTAACGCTGGTTTTCACGGCTACCGCCAAACTCCAAATCTAGGTCTTAGTGTTTTTAGATCTTTCTGTTAGATGTTACTATGGTATACTGAAGTATAATTACAAGCATTTAATAAGTGTCAAAGGCTTTTATTGACAATTACATTAAGTTATGCAAAGAGTCAATATTTGCAGTGTTGGCCCTTCTTTTTCAAGACCTCTGCAATTCACCCTGGCATGCTGTCGATTAACTTCTGGGCCACATGCATTCCACTGCTTGGAGTTTGTTAGAATTTGTTGGGGGGTTTGTTCACCTGCCTCTTGAGGATTGACCACAGGTTCTCAATGGGATTAAGGTCTGCAGAGTTTCCTGGCCATGGACCCACAATTTCAATGTTTTGTTCCCTAAGTCCCTTAGTTATCACTTTTGCCGTATGGCAAGGTGCTCCATCATGCTGATAAAAAAGGCATTGTTCATCACAAAACTGTTCTTGGATGGTTGGGAGAAGTTGCTCTTGGAGGATGTTTTTGTGCCATTCTTTATTCATGGCTGTGTTCTTAGGCAAAATTGTGAGTGAGCCCACTCCCTTGGCTGAGAAGCAACCCCACACATGAATGGTCTTTACTGTTGGCATGACACAGGACAGATGGTAGCGCTTACCTTTTCTTCTCCGGAGAAGGTTTTTTTCTGGATGCCCCAAACAATCGGTAAGGGGATTCATCAGAGAAAATGACTTTACCCCAGTTCTCAGCAGTCCAATCCCTGTACCTTTTTTCAGAATATCAGTCTGTCCCTGATATTTTTCATGGAGAGAAGTGGCTTCTTTGCTGCCCTTCTTGACACCAGGCCATCCTTCAAAAGTCTTCACTTCACTGTGCGTGCAGATGCACTCACACCTGCCTGCTGCCAGTATATGCAAATTCCCCTCATAAAAAGTGAGGCAGCAGACTTTGAGACCTATCTATCAAGCTCTGAATGGAGCTTGAAGGGCTGTGTTTCTGGCGAGTCTTCAGACTTGCCAGAAACAGCAGTTATGAAGCAGTGGTCTAAAGACCGCTGCTGCATTACCCTGTCCGTCTGCTCTGATAAGGCGGACAGGAATCGCCACAATTCAACCCGATAGAGTACAATCGGGTTGATTGACACCTCTCTGCTGGCGGCCCATTGGCCGCGAGTCTGCAGGGGGCGGCGTTGCACCAGCTGCTGGTGCAATGCTGAATACGGAGAGCATATTGCTCTCCGCATTCAGCGAGGTCTTGCGGACCTGATCCGCACTGTCGGATCAGGTCCGCAAGACCTTTGTTAAATTGGCCTCTTTGTGAAAATGTATTTGTGTGTCATTCTCAAAACTTTTGGCCAGGACTATAAATTAATGAGTTTTCTGATAGAAACAATCCATTAAGACTAAATAAAATTACTGGAAGTTTGCATTGTGTGCCTCCCGATATTAGCTTGAACAAGTCTGCTATTTGACTTTACACAGTGCATTGTTTGCTATCCTTTATTGGATTAGGAATCTGGCATTCTTAAAGGGACACTGTACTGTAAAATGTGTTTTCCCTTAATGTGATCCAAATTACTTGTTATACAATTGCAGATTATTAAATATAAGGACATTTTTCCTTCATGAAATAGCTGTTTTTGCTCATTAAAACCATCACCTATTGGTGATGGTTTTAATCTAGCCAAATTTAAGGGCTAGATTACAAGTGGAGTGCTATTTAGCGTTCCTGCTTGCACAATAACTTCACTGGACGGAGTTTTTTTTTGCGCATTGGGTCGCGCCAGTATTACAAGTTGAAAGTAAAAAGCGCAAGAGTAAAAACCAGACGTGCAAAAAGTTGAACTTTGAATATCGTGACTACGTTAACATTTTCTCCCATAGACTTCAATGGAGCATGCAAACTGCAAAAAAAACAAAAACTAACATCCATACTTGGGAGCTAACCAGACCGTGTCTCTTCATGAGTGCTAAACCCAACATGAAATATGAATATTTCAAATGCCAATGTTCTTCACGTTGAAGAATATGTTCTATTTATTCTTAACTAAATATTTATATGTATATCTTATGATATATATGTATGATTTTATATAGGCATAGATATTTATGGATATATACAAATATATACTGTATATATAGGAATATCATTTTAAAAATACTTAGAACATATTCCCCGATGTGAAGAACATTGGAGTGTGAAATATTTACAGTAAGTACAAAGTTAAAACCTTTGTTAAATAGTAATATTGTTAAATAGTCACATTTTGACATGTTTTCAGATATTTGACTGAAAAGGGCTTCAATGCACACACACACACACACATAACTTTTGTATTATTTTTTAACTGATTTTTATCAGATAGTGTGTATATGAGTGTAACTCTACTTTTATATAAATGTATGTTGTGTTTTATGCATTTTTTTTCTTGCCCTACACTTTAAACGAGAGCTCAAGTCGTGCTAACCCAACGCACATTAAATTTGATTGTGCTAGAGCAAACGGAGGGATCAGTGAAATTGGAGGGTAAGGGGGGATTCTACACTGAAGAAAAAAAAAAGATAAATAAAAAAAAAATGGCTCCAAAATGTCATATTGGCATACTGTCTGCCAGTATCTAAGATGTTGGTGACCACTGGGGGGGGTAAGAGAGCTGTTTGGGAGGGATCAGGTAGGGATCAGGGAGTGGGAGGTGTCAGGTGGGAGGGTAATCTCTATACTACAGCTAAATTTAAATTTACAAGCTACCTGATTAACCCCTTCACTGCCTACAATTTCAGAATTGTGGTGCGCAGCTGCAAAAAGCAGCCTTCTAATTACCAAAAAGCAATGGCAAAGCCACACATGTGTGCTATTTCTGAAAAAATTGTTTCTCAGAGAATACTTTACAACCATTTGTGTTATGACTGCATACGCTGTATGTGAATAATTTCAGTGAAAATCCCCAAATTTGTGAAAAAGTTAACAATTATTTTAGTATGATAGCATTATGCGGCAAACCGGTGGCATAAAATATACCAAAATGGGCCTAGATCAATACCTTGGGTTGTCTACTTATATAGTTTTGATAGATAAATAAAAAAAAACAAGGCTCTATTTCTGTTTAAATGGAGTGATATAAAAAAATGGAAAAAAAATCCCTGGTCTTTTGTGAAAGTTTTTCTCTGAAATCCCCGGTCCTTAAGGGGATAAGATTAATGCTTTCATTGTAATAGCTGTCTTATACTGATGCTATTTTCTTTTAATGTAACTATTTGGCTGAAGAAGGTACAAGAGGTCACTATTTCCATATCTACCAAATGTTTATATTCGAGAGGGACCCCCTAATTCTGAGCTCTGTAGACATTTGTAGATACTCCCACAAACAGCCAGGCACATCCACTGACTTTCATACATGCCTATAATCCCGCTTGCTATAAATCTGTGACCCCACTCCCTTACGACATGACCCCGCACAAAAAAGGCAAACTCCCCTCCTAAGCTCATGACTCCCTAATACTTAGCCACAGATGTTTGACAATTCATGTTTTCAACTACTATTAAAGGGCGGTTATATCATGTGTGACACTGCCAATCCCTCAAAGCATGCACACACATTGTGAAGACTTCGTGCAATTTTTAAATAGAATTTAAAAAAATATATATAAATAAAAAAGGTCTATGAATACGTCATAACGTATACCCGAAACGCGTCAGTCCGTTTTGTTTCTCTGTTATTAACTTTATGCTTTAGAAAATAATGTTTATTGCTGTTTTTGACACTCTTAAATGAAGACTTATTTTTGTTTCATGGTGTGGTTAGTATTAAACTTGCTATTGCTGTCTTTTCCCACTATGTATTGTCTGTTTAGTAATTGTTTCAATGTTATCACTGTGACCGACAAGACAAATGACTTTCTGCTGTAGGAACACATTCTTATTGAATATTTAAGTGTCAAGAAGTCATAATAGCAGATTAAGTTAAAGGGATTTTGCTATTACAGATTCATCTTGATTTAGATGTTTACAGGTCCTTGCAAACTTTAGTCAGTAACTCTCTCTGACAGTTATTTCTGTGTGACATATTTTTATTTATATATTATAAGAAATTATTAGAAAATATATATAAGAAAAGAAAGAATTAAATAAATTAAAGATTTCTTTAATATATGTGTAATTATTAGTGCCTATTCTATAAAGTAAATGTAACTAATATATATTGTGTTTTTTCTAGCTCACAGGATGAAGATATTGCTTTCCATTTTGATGGTAGTGGTTATTCCATTGTAGAAAAGACAATGCGGTCAACTGTAACACAGATAGGGATACATTTCCGAACCTTTTCTCCAAACGGTCTCCTGTTATATCTCACTTCAAATGGAACTGTAAGATTTTGCACATTTCTTTATTTTTAATTAGATTCTTTTGTTCCTTTTTTTTTTTCTTTCCTTTTTTTTGCATTTGACATTATTTTGTTTTGTGCAGCCTTTTGTTTTGATCTGTTATTAATTCAGTTCTATCTTTTAAACTAATGAGAACAAAATACAGACAATTCAGATGAGTTATTAGCTTTACACACTAGTGGATAGATAGATAAAGACAACAATGTTGAGCACAAATGTGTATATATACTATGCTTAGGTGATGTCACATCAACAGATATAAATATGTCATCTTTGTAACTTTATTATATCTTATAAACAAACCATAACATGTAAAAGACCTGCATCCTCATGGGTATTTTAAAACTAAAATATACAAATGTTCTTGCTACTTTAACAGAGAGACTTCTTATCCATTGAGATAGTGGATGGAAAGATAAGATTGTCTGTGGAACTTGGATCAGGACCCCTAATATTGACAACAGATGGCCGTTACAATGATGGTGCATGGTATAAAGTGGCCTTCCAGCGCAATAAAAAACAAGGTAAATGAGTCTTATTATAAATCTATATTTATACTCAAAAAGTGCCAATAATTTATACAACATAAGATGTCATAAACCAATTGTGTAAACTAAGGGGGGGAAAAGAAACAATGAAAAACTTAATATGTGCTAAAAAGCAATTCTTAGATGTATGTTGCATCAATACTAGACAAGCTGAAACTGCTTCTGATTGTTTGTTACATCAAATTATTTTTTGTCTCTGCTAAACTAAACTTGCTTGCAAAACATTAGCTTTAATTATATGTTTTATATGTGAAATACGTATTTAAAGAATTTATAAAAAGGTATTTTCATTTCTTTAATGTGTGTACTATTATTATAAAGGCCTTTTAGCAATCATGGATTCCTACAACTCAAGTAACAGGGAAACCAAGCAAGGCGAAGCTCCTGGTGTTGCTTCAGACCTGAACAGATCTGAGAAAGATCCAATTTATATTGGTGGGCTTCCAAGGTCCAGGACTGTCAGGTAATTTCATATATTTCTGATATAGGGTCTGATTATATGTGAAGCACAATCAATAGCACAGGGGGCATCATCCCTTGCACAACATTTGACAAAGAATAATGCACATTCTTTAATTAGAAGTGGATGTTAAATATTTTAACCGAAGCATCTTTTTTAGCATGATCTATATTTTTAATTGACAGCACCGGGAGACCTATTAGCATGCTCATTGTGCTCATATTAAAAAGTGTTGCATGTGAGCTCCATCTTATTTAGCGCCACCCATTTAGCACACCCTCAGATTAGTGCATGAATTTTTCTGAACTCCCCTAGAAATCTTATTATGTGAGGGATTAAGTGCACCCACCTTGTCTAACATGCAGATGAAAGTGTACCCTAGACTATCGGTAGTAGTAAAGCTATTGGGGTAGATTTATCATAGTGCGAGTGGACTTGATACAATGTATTGTATCATGTTCATGTCGACAGCGTACGCTGTCGGCATTTATCATCGCACCAGCAGTTTTTGTGAAATGCTTGTGCAATGCCGCCCCCTGCAGATTTGTGCCGCCCCCTGCAGATTCGCGGCCAATCGTATTCGATCAGGTTGATTTCTGTCCGCAGCCTCAGAGCAGGTGCACAAGTTATGGAGCAGCAGTCTTTAGACTGCTGCTTCATAACTTCTGTTTCCAGCGAGCCTGAAGGCTCGCACGGAAACAGAGGCATCAAACTCCAAACGGAGCTTGATAAATTGGGCCCATTGTCTTTATTTCCATCAATATTATCTCCATTACACCTTTCAGCAAAAAAAACTGCATAAGATCTTATTTGATTCATTTTGAGTTCACTACAGAGACAATATTGCATTAGATTCTTCTTTTAAGGGCCTTGTAAATTAAATCTACTTTTAATGAAGAAACTAGGAGAGAGAAAAATTATCTTGCAAAAAAGGTGGCAAACCTTTAGTTTGTGTTCAGATTGGCAAATATTTTCTAGTTTTTCAAAATAATTGATTTTATTACCTTATGCAGTTCATATATATTTACTTCAGTTTTTAAAAGCCGCAGATGCCTGAGTGTTCCTTAAAGGGACATTAAACACTAAATACATGCTAGATAGAATGATGCATTCAAAGAAAAGATTAGTCCATGACTAATATGTAGATGTATTTTTTAAAGTTTCATTAGTTGTTTAAAAAGTGACAAAATAAGTGTAAAGTTTTAGTGTCTATAAAACACTGGGAGCTGCCATGTTGTAACTTGTGTTACCATCTCTGCTGTGGCCAATTAGGGACCGTTATAAATAGGTCACTAGAGTGTGCAGCCAATGGTTGTGCTGGATTTAACAGTGTTCTGCACTTCCATTTCTAACAAGGACTGAAAAGCTCACAATTTCAGAATGGAATTACAGGCAAAGAGGACAAAATAAATAATGAAAGTATATTGCAGAGTTGTTTTATATATACAATTTATCATTTTATATTACCATCTCAAAGTGTTTAATGTCCCTTTAAAGCTATGTCTAAGTTCTTTCATATATTAATTCAACTTGTCAACCAAAGCCAATCACTTGGCTTACTTCATTATATTTTGCAGGGATTCTTTAAAGTTAATGATTAATCCTATTATCATATACAACTTACACATTTTAAAGCAAGGCAAAATAACTACACAATCGTATAATCTGTATGAACTATTGATACCCATACCAGGGAATATCAAGCAATCAAGCTACATTCAATCAACCATTCTCAATCTTTAGCCAATTATACTCTTCTAGAATACTTAAATTCCACTCCTCAATTACAGTTGATTCTGTCAAATGTTAAGAAAAAGCCCTACAGAAAAGTGTCTCTTTAAACAGTTAACAGATGAGCAAAATCACTTGCCTGTCAAAACACCTTCTTCACAGTGTTTTAAACGTCTAAAACAGTGTTTCTCAACTCCAGTCCTCAGGACCCTTAACAGGCCAGATATTCATTATATCTTAACTAGAGCACATGTGAAATAATCAGCTGATCAGTAACCATGGTTAATAACCTGCTCTCACCCATCAGATGATTATTTCACCTGTGCTCTAGTTAATACATAATGAATATCTGACCTGTTAAGGGTGCTGAGGACTGGAGTTGAGAAAAACTGGTCTAAAAGCATGTCTGCCTCATGTTCTTACCACTGTCCAAAAAAACAAATTGCCTGCAGCCAGTCTGGATAAAATCTTGTCATAAATTCTGTGGATCACAATTTTGAGGGCTTTTTTATAGCACAAGACTTTGGGGCCAATTTGTTAATGACTGAATGGCCCTGAATACATCTGCTTCCGCGTGAACCTTTAGGCTCAATGGAAACAGGAGTTAAGAAGCAGTGGTCTCAAGACCGCTGCTCCTTAACTCGTCCGCCGCCTCTGAGGCTGCGGACAGCAATCCGCCCGATCTCATACGATCGGGTTGAATCTGCAGGGGGCGGCATTGCACAAGCAGTTCACCAGAACTGCTTGTGCAATGTTAAATGCCGACAGCATACGCTGTCGGCATTTACCGATGCAGGGCGGATATGATTCTCTATAGCGAATCATGTCCGCCCGGGGTATGATAAATCTACCCCCTAGTCAATCCTTTGTCTTTTTTAAATGCTGTGAAGGGAACATTATCCAGCATTTACAAAAATGTATGATCTCTAGTTTTCTGAAAGTAAAACTTTATGCATATTTATTTCTTAGTTGAAATTGGCTATATTCCTAAAATCTAATACTAAAGGTTACTAAAGAATATATTAAAAGAATTTAACCTGAATATCAGGTATAGTGTTGATAGTGTGACTTATGATTTTATTTCATGATGCTGTATACATTCACTACTAATAGAATTTGGCCACAAAATAAAATAAAAAACAGCCACCACTCCCCTGCTGTTTTAAATGTCATATTAACTTTAATATTATATTTAAACTTTATATGGAATTTTGCGGCACTATACAAATAAACGATAACTATAATATGTATATATGCTTATATAGACAACTGGAAAAGTGATTTAGTTTTTTTTTCTTCACATAAATTAATTGTTGACCTCTATCTACTTTCTTTATTGTAATAAATACTTAAAAGATAATTAATTAGGTATTTTGCATAGATTCAAAACTTACATATATTTTATTTCTTTCCTTTAGAAAACAACTAAGCAGTAGGTCGTATGTTGGTTGCATTAAGAACTTGGAAATTTCCCGCTCAAACTTTGATCTGCTTCGAAATGCATATGGTGTACAAAAAGGTTGCATCCTTGAGGTAGCAATTTTTAAAAATATTTCATACAATTTTTTAGTGTACAAAGTGAGGAGACATAAAAGATTACTAGAAAATGTGTACTGATGGAGATTGTATTGGTTAGTTTACATTTACTAAATGTATTGTTTTTTTAACTATAAAAACAAAGCTACTTGTTCTAGGTGATAATTTTTTTGTAGCTGAAAACAAAACTTTTAAAACTAAAAAAATCTTCATGTATCTGATCCTGAAGAAGGTACAGATGGCCCTCGTTTTACAACGGTTCAATTTACACTGTTTCAGAATAACAACCTTTTTTTCCAGTCATGTGACTGCTATTGAAAAGCATTGAGAAGCAGTGCATTTATTAAAATAGCCAGTAGGCGGAGCTGTCCGCTTGTGTTGCAGCAAAGCCAAGCAAGCTGAAATTAATCAGTTTAACCAGACCTGAGCAATCAAGCACATTTTAAAGGAACAAGATCTTTTTGTCTATAAATCAGTCCAGATTGGAATGCATAGAAAGAACTGTTTGCAGAAAAATGCAAGTGAAGTCTGTGT
Organism: Bombina bombina; assembly: GCF_027579735.1. Lineage (NCBI taxonomy): Eukaryota > Metazoa > Chordata > Amphibia > Anura > Bombinatoridae > Bombina > Bombina bombina. Next base: position 818,585,190 of record NC_069503.1, read on the forward strand.
TGTGTGATTATTTTATTAGGTTTATAATGCTGTTTAGCAAATGTTTTTGTTAATTTAACTTAGTTTAATTATATATTCTGTGTTGTGTGATTATTCTATTAGGCTTATAATGCTGTTTAGCATTTAAAGTCTTCATTTCAAAGCTTTAAAAATAATGTATTAGGTGTTACTTATGACAATTTTGAGAGGGGCCTGGAACCTATCTCCCTCACTTCCCATTGACTTGCATTATAAACTGGGTTTCAATTTACAACGGTTTCGATTTACAACCATTCCTTCTGGAACCCAACCCCGGCGTAAAGTGAGGGCTACCTGTATTTGAGGATTATTTTTCTTTTTTTTCTTTTAGAAACTCTATTCATCTATATTTATGTTGGTCCTCTATGGCAGTGTTTCTCAACTCCAGTCCTCATGTACTAGAGCATAGGTTAAATAATCAGCTTATTAGTAACCATGGTTGGCTGCTAACCAAACCTTAGCTGATTATTTAATCTGTGCTCTAGTTAAAATATTATTTAATTCTGGCCTGTTGGAGTTATTTGAGCAATGGATTTTAAAAACACAGCTCTACAGTAATATCTACTACTTTAAACATACTTGGGGACTGACATTTTAATCAACAAAGAATTCTTAGTATGAGTTTTACTGAAATTAAATATTTATAGCCTACATTATAAATGATATGAAGAAAAAATATTTCCTAGAGATATGCTAATCCCAGTACTGTGTTTATAACAAACTGTGTAATTCTCTGAGCAGGGCCCCAGTGACATTTGCATAACTCAGGAATATTTATGTATTGGAGTTATGAGGGATGAATATCTCTCCTCAGGTGAATATTTTTTCACTGTTAATAATATACTTACCTTTAGTTGATTTATAAGTATACTGTGACAGTAAACAACAAAAGTCATATTATAAACCTTTTGTGACTTCTATATTTTGCACTGATGGTTACAATTCAGGCTTGCTTTTTTTTTACATTTTTAGAACTTAGATAAAATATAATGTCCCGGGTAAGTAAAAGGTCAGATAATGAGAAATACAAGAATGCCCATTGCTGGTTATAGTAAATATTGATATAAGATTTTTATTATTTAATATGCTTTTTTTTTCTATATTTTAGTAATCAGTACAAATGATGTTTTGCTAAGTAATTGGTTATATAATGAGTTACAAATTAATTGGAAATGACCCAGTATAATCTTGTAATACACATATATTTGTGATACTTATTTCTATATATGGTGAAATGTAGTGTGTAATTAACTGGTATAATTAATTACTGAACACACAGTTCCTTACTGAGAGGACTTAAGCTATTTTTAAATCTAAGCATATACAGACAAAAATTGTAATGGCAAGAGAAACAGTGTTCTTGCTAAAAAAAAATCAATTATAAATAAATAAATAACAGAAATTTGTAGTAAAGCAATAAACAAATGTGTGTCAGCTTGTTGAGATTTAATCATATAAACACAAATTTAATTCAAGTTACTGAATGTTTTTCATGTAACTATAAAGGTTTTTAATGTGCAAAACTCTAAATAACCGACAAAAGATCACAGGGAAAGTTTAGTAACTGAAACTGTACAAGCCAAAATAATAATAAATAAAAAAAATAGGAATAATAGTTACAATGTATTTTTAAGTTAATAAGTAATACTAGACTAGATTACAAGTGGAGCGCTAACTAGTGGAGTCCTAATTCAAGTCATTTGTACGAGACGGATTGCACTGGCATTACAAGTTGAAAGTAAAAAATGATTGCTCTTGCTCTAATCCGACTCGTGCAAATGACCTTCCGCTATCACAATGACCTACTGCTCCATAAAAGTCAATGGAGCAAAAAAAGTTATAATAAAAGCTAACACCCTACTCGCACGCTAATCTGAATCACTCTAATAACCCCTAAACCGCCATCCCCCCAAATCGCAAAATAAACATCTAAACTATTAACCTCTAAACCTCAACCCCCCACATCGCAAAGTAATTAACTAACATCTAAACCCCTAACCTAACAACCCCTAACTTAACCCAAATAAAATACCCCAAAATTTACAAAAATAAATCCTAACTACCTTAAAAAAACTAAAAACTTACCTGTAAAGTTAAATAAAAACTTAATATTACCTTTAAAAACCTAACATTACTAAAAATAAAAAACTAACATTACTAAAAATAAAAACCTAACATTACTAAAAATAAAAAACTAACATTACCAAAAAACAACTAACATTACAAAAAAACAACTAACATTACACAAAATAAAAAACCCTAACATTACACAAAATGAAAAAGTAATTACCAAATTTTTTTTTTAATCCTATTCTATACCACTCCAAAATAATAAACCACCCCAAAATAAAAAAAACTATTCTAATACTGTACTAAACTGCCAATAGCCCTTAAAAGGGCCTTTTGTAGGGCATTGCCCTAAAGTGATCAAGCTCTTTTTTAAAAACAAAACAAAAAACAATACACTAACATTACACCCCCCAAAAAATAAAAATAAACTATCTAAAAAAAACTAAACTACAAAGTGCCCTGAAAAGGGCACTTGGAGAAGCAAATCCCTTAAAAGGGCATTCAGCTCTTTTGCTGCCCATAAAAAAACAAACCTATTCTAAAAAAAAAAACCTAACACTAACCCCATAAAGGTACTCACCAATGATGATGATGGCGATGACAGTCCATCTTCATTCAGGCAGCATTCGATCTTCATCCAAGCTTGAACACAGAGGTCCTCTTCATGGGGTCGCCAGCCGCACACTGAATAGTGAATGCGAGGTACCCTTTTTATATGGGGGCACCTTTGCATTCTTATTAGCTGATTTGAATCTTCAAATTCAAATCAGCCTATAGAATGACAGGAAAGCTTTAGGGGTGATTAGTGTAGTCTAGTGTAACTGTTTCATCTGGAAAAACTCTTTACACAACCTTTAAAGTCATGTAATAAGTTTGATTGGTAAATGTGATTGCGCTCGCATTTACTTTCAACTTGTAATACAAGCGCTAATAAGCGCTTTATGTTCCCCATGGAAAATACGATAGTGTTCCACTTGTAATCAAGCCCACAATGTTTTAAATAGAAGATTAACTGTGACTTATTTTGATCTCATTTACTTTATATTATTTTTTTTAAATCACACATAAAGAATCCTAAAAAGTGTAAATTTAACTCCTAGAATACAAAGCATTTTATTTTTTGTGCTACTGGAAATGTCTTCCATGACCAAGAAAGTTAAATTATCGTGTGGCAAAAGTAAGCTGTTTACTTCTCCCTGCAACTTGGGAAAGGTGATCAGTTTAGTTGGAGAAGATAACGGTGTGATAGGAGAACACTCACAGACTATACCGTTTTTAATTAAAACGTAATATCTTTATGCATATCAAATTTAAAAGTTATCATCTAAACATGCTAGAATGTGCCATATTTAAACTCAAATATCAAAATATAGAATTTTTAGATTGTGGTACACAACCTTTTATTATCTTTTTTTTATTTTTATTAAATGGATATTGATGGTAACAGAAAATGCATGTTACTATACAACTTAAAGATAAATGTTCTGAGAAGGAAAATTCTCTATTGGTGGATAGCAACACCTTTCTATCAGCGTGATGTTTAAACCTTTTACTATTTAGATCAGGACTATTCATTTATTAGAAAAAGATAATGAAATAAATTAACGAAAAAATAAAATAAATAAAATATTTTAAAAAGCTTTTTTTTTATTTGCAGTGGCAGTAAAATTACTTTTCTTTCAAAAGGTAGTGATGGTCCATAAGTCATTACACCTGGGATTCAACCCCTCAATCCTAAGCGTAATGGTTTTTGGACTCTCACCAGCCTAAAAGAAATTAATTTATCCAGTAATAAGTATTCATTTTGTTTTTATGGCCATTTAACAAACTCCAACAAAGAGTTTTTAGCCATATCTGTTAGTTTGGTTGTTTTAACTAAATAGATTACTGTACATGTTCAATGTAAAGTTTGATAATTACATTTTAAGTTGTAATGTTGAACACAATATTGTTTAACACAAAATGCTAAAAGGTTACTATACAGAGATTCTCAGGTAAATCTTTGGGTTAAAATGAAGTAATTTATTTCTCTTTTTTTTTCCCTTTAAAAGCCTACTCGTAGCATTACTGTATTAAATGATGGCTATGTGGAAATGATGCCAATATCATTATCACCAGAGTCAGAACTAATGGTATCATTCTCCACAATGAATGAAACTGGAATTATATTTGCTGGTCTTGGAAAGCGAACAGAAAAACGTACTCGCAGACAAGCGGTCCTGGTGAGTAATCTTTCTTTATTATTTAAGTTTAAAGGGTCTTTCCATATATGCTATTAACTAAATGCTATAATCCCATAGGTGGGTATTAGTTGGATAAGTTTACTAAGTGAGAGGTTTTAATGTGAAATAGGATTTACTGGTTAAAGAAACATATTACTCAATTAAATTCCCATTTATCCATGTTATATGAGAATGAAAAAGAGGCATGGTGAAAAATACAAGAATAGCCAATCAGCAGCATCATGTGGGATTTCGCAGTAATCTCATAGGAATTCTGTGATTTTTGTGTAATTTCTGAGTAAACTTGATGAGGAGGAAAAGAGAGTGATTGTGCTTACACTTACCAGATACATGTCCCCTTGTTATTCTCAGGACAAGCATCAAGACTGGATGCTAAAAGTCTGTGTACAATAGGAGGTGGTTATTAAGGAAATTTTGTTTTATGATACTCTTTTTATTTCATAGAGATGTTCATGTGATATTAGCTAGTCAACTTTTTACATATGCTTTTAAATGATACAGTATATGGGCAACATATCTTTAAATAACTATCACCCCAAATACAAGTTTTGCGCTATAGAGGGTGTGAAATGAACGCAACAAAAGTTGTGTTATTTCACCCTCCATGGCGCTGCCAAAACGAGTTTTGAAAAAGCCGCCTTGTGCATGCGATATGGTGGCGATAAGTTCCATACTGCACAAAATGCAAGCCCTGCTTTGACATGCTAGTGCACACTTTCCCCCTAGACATCAATGGAGAGAAAGTGTTAGAAAAAAACACCTACGATAGCGGAACGAAAAGCTCCGTAGCGCAGCCCCATTGATGTCTATGGGGAAAAAAAAGTTACGTTTAAACCTAACACCCTAACATAAACCCCACGTCTAAACACCCCTAATCTGCTGCCCCTGACATTGCCGACACCTACATAATGTTATTAACCAAAATAAATCTAACCCCTATTCTACCGTTCCTGATATCGCCGCCATTATACTAAAGTTATTAACCCCTATTCCCCAGCACCCCAACATCACCCACACTATAATAAAGATATTGACCCCTATTCTGCTGCTCCCTAACATCGTCGCCACTAAATAAAGTTATTAACCTCTGGCCTCCCACATCACTACCACTAAATAAACCTATTAACCCCTAACCCGACAGCCCCCACATCGCCAAAAACTAAATTAAACTATTAACCCCTAAACCTAACATCCCAATAACTTTAAATTCAAATGACAAGATCCCTATCTTAAAATGAATAAAAACTTACCTGTGAAATTAAAAAAAAACTAAATTTAAACTATAAATTAAACTAACATTACTATTATACTAAAATTTAAAAAACTACAAATTAAATAAATTAAATTACACATGAAAAAACCTAACCCTACTAAAAAAAATGTATCTACAATTACAAAAAATTAAAAATACTTAATTACAAAAAATAAAAAATACTAAAGTACAAAAAATAACAAACGAAATTATTCAAAATAAAAACAATTACAACTAATCTAATAGCCCTATACAAATAAAAAAAGCTCCCCCCCAAAATAAAAATAACCCTAGCCTACAATAAACTACCAATAGCCCTTAAAAGGGCCCTTTGCAGGGCATTGCCCTAAAGAAATCAGCTCTTTTTCCTGAAAAAAAATACGATGCCCCCCAACTGTAAAACCCACCACCCAATCAACCCCCCAAAATAAAAAACCTAACTCTAAAAAAAACATAAGCTACCCCTGAAAAGGGGATTTGTATGGGTATTGCCCTTAAAAGGGCATCCAGCTCTTTTTCATTGCCCTTAAAAGGACATTTAGCCCTTTTAAGAAAGCCCAAAACCCTAATCTAAAAAAAAACCCACCCAAAAAAGTTTAACAAAACCTAACACTAGCCCCCGACGATCCACTTACAGTTTTTGGAGTCCGGACATCCAGGTGATGAGAAGTCTTCATCTAAGTGGCGAGGTCTTCATCCATTCAGGCGGCATCTTCTATCTTCATCCCGGCGGCGTGGAGTGGGTCCATCCTGAAGACATCCGTCACGGAGCATCCTCTTTTTCCGGTCGCCTCCGTATACTGAATCTTCAATACAAGGGAGCCTTTTCAAAATGGCGTCCCTTGCATTCCTATTGGCTGATTTGATTTTGGAAATTCAAATCAGCCAATAGGACTAGAGCTATTGAAATCCTATTGGCTGTTCAAATCAGCCAATAGTATGAGAGCTACTGAAATCCTATTGGCTGATTTGATTAGCTAATAGGATGAATGAAGACCTTTCTGCCTGGATGAAGACTTCATGCAGCCTGGATGTCCGGACTTCAAAAACTGTAAGTGGATCGTCGGGGGTTAGTGTTAGGTTTTTTTTAAACTTTTTTGTTTTTTTTGTTTTTTAGATTAGTGTTTTGGGCTTTCTTAAAAGAGCTAAATGCCCTTTTAAGGACAATGCCTATACAAATGCCCTTTGTAGGGCAATGGGTAGCCTATGTTTTTTTTAGAGTTAGGTTTTTTATTTTGGGGGGTTGGTTGGGTGGTGGGTTTTACTGTTGGGGGGGTCTTTGTATTTTTTTTACAGGAAAAAGAGCTGATATCTTTAGGGCAATGCCCTACAAAAGGCCCTTTTAAGGGCTATTGGTAGTTTATTGTAGGCTAGGGGTTTTTTTTTATTTTGGGGGGGCTTTTTTATTTTGATAGGGCTATTAGATTAGGTGTAATTGTTTTTATTTTGGATAATTTTGTTTGTTATTTTTCGTAATTTAGTGTTTGTTATTTTTTGTACTTTAGTATTTTTTTAATTTTTTGTAATTTAGTATTTTTTATTTTTTGTAACTGTAGATTTAATTTTTTTAGTAGTGTTAGGTTTGGTTAATGAGTAATTTTATGTGTTTAATTGATAGTTATTTTAATTTTAGTATAATAGTAATGTTAGTTTAATTTATAGTTTAAACTTAGGTTTTTTTAATTTCACAGGTAAGTTTTTATTTATTTTAAGATAGGAATCTTGTAATTTTAATTTAAAGTTATTGGGTTGTTAGGTTTAGGGGTTAATAGTTTAATTTAGTTTTTGGCGATGTTGGGGGGCTGGCGGTTTAGGGGTTAATAACTTTATTTAGTAGCGGCGATGTCGGGGAGCAGCAGAATAAGGGTTAATATCTTTATTATAGTGTGGGTGATGTTGGGGTGCGGGAGAATAGGGGTTAATAACTTTAGTATAGTGGCGACGATGTCTGGGAGCGGCGGAATAGGGGTTAATACATTTTATTAGTGGCAGTGATGTCGGGAGCGGCAGATTAGTGGTTAATAACTTTATCTTAGTGTTTGCAATGCGGGAGGGCCTCAGTTTAGGGGTTAATAGGTAGTTTATGGGTGTTAGTGAACTTTGTAACAGTTTAGTTATGAGTTTTATGTAACAGTTTTGTTGCGTAAAATTCATAACTACTGCTCTCAGATAGCGAAATGGATTGTGTCGATATAGGCTGTAACACAAGCTTTTTAGCCTCACCGCAAAACTGGTAATGGCAGCGCGTGACTAATGTTGTGTTACAGGCTAAAAGGCTTGCGGTAAAGCTATACCGACAAGACTCGTAATGGTTGCGTTACTGTTTTAACGCTGAAATGGCCATTTTTTCAGCGTTAAAACACAAACGAAAAACTCGAAATCTAGGTGATTTATAATTATACAGTTTTGTTGCGTAAAACTCATAACTACTGCTCTCAGATAACGAAACGGATCGTGTCGGTATAGACTGTAACACAAGCTTTTTAGCCTCGCCGCAAAACTGGTAATGGCAGCGTGTGACTAACGTTGTGTTACAGGCTAAAAGGCTTGCGGTACAGCTATACCGACAAGACTCGTAATGGTTGCGTTACTGTTTTAACGCTGAAATGGCCATTTTTTCAGCGTTAAAACACAAACGCAAAACTCGTAATCTAGGTGATTTATAATTATACTATTAAATATTCTCCCACAACTAAACTGTAGGGCTGGGGCTAGACTATTTTGTGCCCTAGGCAAGACCAGCTACTTGTGCCCCCCCCCCCCCCCTTACATACATTTGCTACTGGTTACTATAATACACCTAAGTGTCATTACATGACCTGCTGGACACCCTAATGCAGATAGGTAACTGACGGTAGCTCACAAAACGCAGTCCTTACTTATTGGCTTTTAATGACATACAAAATATGGATTAAAGGGGCGCTCTAGTGCATATTATTAATAATAATAATAATAATAACAATGATTATAAACTTAAAAAATAGCCCTAGGTGAAATTGGATGCTTCCTATCACTTCCCTTACTGTTTGTGTGAGAGGAGCAGAAAGGTTAATCTGGGGGATGTGTGATGTGTATGTGTGTAGGGCAGGTAGGGTAAGCAGGGGGCTGTGTGTGTGAGAGGGGCGGCTAGGGTGAGCTGAGGGCTGTGTGTGTAGGTATGTGAGAGACAGGCAGATAGGGTGAGCTGAGGTCTGTGTGTGTGTGATGGGCAGGTAGTGTAAGCAGGGGGCTGTGTGTGTGAGGAGAGGCAGGTAGGGTGAACAGGGGGCAGTGTAGGTGTGTGAGAGACAGGCAGATAAGTATACACAGTGTGATGGACCAGATGTTTCCAATAGGTGGTTGTCACACACTGTATGTATACAATATGGAGACTATCACTCACTGTACACATGGTATGGACTCTGCACTCACAATATATACACAATAAAGGAGGTCATTCACTAAATGTATGGAATGGGGATTTCACTCTGAATATATATACACAATTTAGTGATTGCCACTCACAGTATATACAAAATATATAGATTGTCACTCACTGTATGCATGGAATGGGGACTGTCCCACTCACAATGTATAAATAATATAGGAGTTGACAGCTCACTGTATATATGGCAGCTGTCATTCACAGGAAATACACAATATGGGGGTTGCCAGCTCACTGTATGCATGGCATAGGAGCTGTCATCAATAGTAAATATTATCTCAAACTATGAGCCCTAAGGGCAATTATAACTTAGTATGAAGCTGTCACTTACAATATTTGTCATTGATGGCTCTCAGCAGCACTATCCTGGTTAGCCAGAAGCTGCTAGACAGTCCTGAGGTTTCAAGCTTCTGTTTCTGCGGAGCCACAGAGGTCTCAACTGGTGTTTGAGTTGCCCCAGTTACCTTGCACCTCCGCAAAGTATGTTCTCCTGTACACTTCTCTGAAGTGCCCATGGATGCCGCCATCTTATCAGTGCTCCGTGCGCATGCGCTACAGTGTCAGGCTGGATAGGAATTGTGTCAAGTATGCAGCGAAGAGGGAAAGAGCCGTGTGGTTGAGGGACTGTGTGGTACAGGGGTGCAAAGGAGAAAAGTGGAATGTGGTATAGAGGGATAAAGGAAAAGAGGGAAAGTGTGGTATAGAGGGCTAAAGGGGAGGAGGGGGCGTATCATACCAGCAGAATCTGGGGAACCCGAGTTGGGGCCGGCTGCGCCCTAGGCGGCAGTGCACCCGAAGGGACTGCCTAGCTTGCCTAGTGGGACCACCGGTCTTGACTGTAAGAGAATTTACAACTTTTTTTTGTGTTTGGGTTATTTATCTATTTAGTATCAAGTAAAAAAAAGCATCATATGTAAGTGAAAAAAATATTAAAAAACACAAGAGGGGTCCATCTGGCGTGTTTCACCCCAACACAGGGGCTTATTCATAGATAACAGACAATGTACAGCAGCACATTTAAAAAGCAAAAGCATCCCATCACAAAAAAAATAATGATCAATTTCTATCAATGAAAGGACTCCTCTTTTAGTTCTCCAGTCCTTTTTTTTAATATACATTGTATACACTCATATCTTTGCATGTGTTACTTTCTGAGCTTTCACTATGAGCAGTTGTGTCAAAGTCTTACTGACTGACAAAGCCTCAGGCTCTTTGTGAAATTAGATTTTCAGTCTTATATGCCCGAAGCCACATCATACCATATGATGAAGTTAGAAAGCTGTATGCTCATTCTTAGATTAAGGAATATGTGACCTATGTACAGTATAAAATGTTAAAGCAAGGTTTATAATATAATTTTAAATATTATACTTTACTAAAGTTAATTCTACAATTAAGTTTAAATATTAGAAATATATTTTTAATACACAAAAAAATTGAGTTATTTGGAATAGTACTATTTTTATTTATGTTTAAAAATCAGTAGTTTTTTTGTGTTGTTGTTCCTATTATGATTTGTGCTTATTTTTCTGTAACATTTTATTGTATTTTTAATAACTAAGCTATATTGTTTTAGCCATTCTTTGCTGTCATGCTGGTTAATGGCCATATTGAACTTCATATCAACCCCATGGATGGTGCCAGCACCAGAAGGGTTACTGTGAAATCACCTTCTGGAACATATAGTGATGGACAAGAGCATTCCATTATTCTTACACGGAATAAGAGGTAATTTTATTTTATATATATTTTTAAAATCCCAAAAGATTTTTCTTTTTTTTTTTTGCTTAAATGCCTAACATTTATTTTTTATACACAAGTCTTTTTTAAATGCTGTAGAATATATTTGGAGACATTTAATTTTAGCTAAATATATGTTGTTAGATCCTTGCATTGAGCTTTATTTAGAAACAATTTAACTATTTGCAAGTGATTATAATCATATGTTTCTCACTAAATATACATAATTCATACACCAAATAACAGTCTGTTATTAGCTTTTGAACAGACAGATCATAATGCAGTTCCAGTGCACAATTAACCAGTGAAATTCTAAACTACTTGAGGATATATATATATATTTTTTTATATAGGTAACCTCCAATCCTTATGGATTAATTTACTAAATACTGAATAAATTACATTTCCAAGAAGATAATTATCTGCCAGGCCTAGCATCACTCAAATACTTATATTTTCTAGTAGAAATGTATCAAAAATTATATCATGTCAAGGCACAGATCATATTAATGAGCCTTGAATCCCAAATTAAGCATTAATAACAGACGGCCAGATTACGAGTTTTGCGTTATGAGTGGCTCGGTAATAACTTGCAAGTTATTGCCACCGCTCACCTTTAATAGCGCTGCTATTACAGGTTTGCAAAAACCCGGCGTTTGCAGTCGATATGGCTGCATTGAGCTCCATACCGCACACAAATACCAGCGCTGCTTTGAGCTGCTTTGACGTGCTCGTGCACGATTTCCCCATAGACATCAATGGGGAGAGCCGGCTACAAAAAAGCCTAACACCTGCAATCACGGAGCGTAAAGCTCCATAACGCAGCCCCATTGATGTCTATGGGGAAAGAAAATGTATGTTTACACCTAACACTCTAACATAAACCCAGAGTCTAAACACCCCTAATCTGCTGCCCCGACATCACCGACACCTACATAACACTTATTAACCCCTAATCTGCCGCCCCCAATGTCGCCGCCGCCACCTACATAAATTTATTAACCCCTAATCTGCCACCCCCAATGTCGCCGCCGCCTACCTACACTTAGTTAGTTTAAGCTGCCCTGCTAAACTACTCTGCAGATGAATAAAAACTAATCGCACTGGCTATCTATCTGGATTTGTTCTTTTTTTTCCAATGACTACACTTATTAACCCCTAATCTGCCGCCGCCAATGTCGCCGCCGCCACTATACTAAAGTTATTAACCCCTAAACCTCTGGCCTCCCACATCACTAACACTAAATAAATATATTAACCCCTAAACCTAACCCTGAGTCTAACCCTAACCCTAACACCCCTAACTTTAATATAATTAAAATAAATCTAAATAAACTTACTATTATTACCTAAATAATACCTATTTAAGACTAAATACTTACCTGTAAAATAAACCCTAAGCTAGCTACAATATAACTAATAGTTTTATTTTTATTTCACAGGTAAGTTTGTATTTATTTTAACTAGGTAGACTAGTTAGTAAATAGTTATTAACTATTTACTAGCTACCTAGTTAAAATAAATACAGTTACCTGTAAAATCAAACCTAACATGCCTCACACTAACATCTAACATTACAATAATATTAAATAAATTAAATTAAAAAAATACATTTATCTAAATTACAAAAAATAATAAACACTAAATTACACAAAATAAAAAAGAAATTATCAAAAATAAAAATGAATTACTCCTAATCTAATAGCCCTATCAAAAAAAAAGCCCCCCAAAATAATAAAACCCCTAGCCTACACTAAACTGCCAATAGCCCTTAAAAGGGCCTTTTGCGGGGCATTGCCCCAAAGAAATCAGCTCTTTTACCTGTAAAAAAAAATACAAACAACCCCCCAACAGTAAAACCCACCACCCACACAACCATCCCCCCCCAAATAAAAACCTACCTAAAAGACCTAAGCTCCCCATTGCCCTGAAAAGGGCATTTGGATGGGCATTGCCCTTAAAAGGGCATTTAGCTCTTTTACGGTGCCCAAAGTCCGTAATCTAAAAATAAAACCCTAGGGTTTTTTTTTTATTTTGTGAGGGCTTTTTTATTTTGATAGGGCTATTAGATTAGGTGTAAATATTTGATAATTTCTTTTTTATTTTGTGAAATTTAGTGTTTATTTTTTTAATTGTATTTCATTAATGTAATTTATTTCATTTTAGTGTAATGTTAGGTTTAACTGTTAGAGAGGTTAGGTTTTATTTCACAGGTAAATTTGTTTTTATTTTTACTAGGTAGTTAGTAAATAGTTAATAACTATTTACTAACTAATCAACCTAGTTAAAATAAATATAATCTTACCTGTGAAATAAAAATAAAACATAAGCTAGATATAATATAACTATTAGTTATATTGTAGCTAGCTTAGGTTTCATTTTACGAGTAAGTATGTATTTAGTTTTAAATAGGAATAATTTAGGTATTAATTGTATTTATTTTTTGAATTATTTTAATTAGGTTAAAGTTAGTGAGTGTTAGGGTTACGTTAGGGTTAGACTTAGGGTTAGGTTTAGGGGTTAATAACTTTAGTATAGTGGCGGCGATATTGGGGGCAGCAGAATATAGGTTAATAAGTGTAGTTAGGTGGCAGCGATTTTGGGGGCAGCAGATTAGGGGTTAATAACAGTAATGTAGGTTGCGGCGATGTTAGGGACAGCAGATTAGGGGTTAATAAGTGTATGTAGGTGGTGGCAACATTGGGGGCAGCAGATTAGGGGTTAATAATATTTAACTAGTGTTTGCAATGCAGGAGTATGGCAGTTTAGGGGTTAATAAGTTAATTATAGTGGTGGCGATGTCCGGAGTGGCAGATTAGGGGTTAATAAATGTATTTTAGTGTTTGTAATGCAGGAGAGCCTCGGTTTAGGGGTTAATAGGTAGTTTATGGGTGTTAGTGTACTTTGTAACACTTTAGTTATGAGTTTTATGCTACAGCTTTGTAGCGTAAAACTCATAACTACTGACTTTCAGGTGGCGGTACAGATCTTGTAGTTATGGGCTGTACCGCTCACTTTTTGGCCGGACAGGCAAACTCGTAATACCGGCTTTGTGGAAGTCGCATTGAAAAAGGAGTTTTTGAAAGGTGCGGTAGTTACGTTGCATTACGGCCAAAAAGGTGTGCGGTACACCTATACCTACAACACCTGTAATACCAGCAGTAGTGAAAAAAGAGCCATAACGCTGCTTTTTCACTAATAACACACAACTCGTAATCTAGCCAAGAGTTAGCAGTTCTCAGCAAAATATTGTGATTATGTTCTGTTTTAAACAGAAGCATACATAGTAGTCTATCTGTGTAGTCTCACATTTTGCAACCTTTACATTTTGATAGTGTGTTAAAACAAATATATATATAAAATTTATGAACAGTTAGTGCTGTATGGTGTAAATACGCTAACATTTAAAGGGACTGTAAAGTCTACTTCAAACATTTATGATTCAGACAGTGCATGCAATTTCAGCCAACTTTCTATTTTACTTTTATTATCAAATTTGCTTTGTTCTTGCAGTATCCTTTGTTGAAGAGTAAACATTGGTGGGCTCAGTGCATCACTAAGACCTATCTGAACACATTGGGTGAGCCAATGACAGTAGTGCATTGCTGCTCCTGAGCCTGCTTAGGTATGCTTTTTAACAAAGGTACTAACAGAATTAAACAAATCCTTATACCCAGTTTGATAAACTGACTCAATAATCTATCTCTTAGCATATACTAAGCCACCCTCAGTCAGAGGTTAAAGTGAAGGTCTATTTTGATGAATTTGTGCCTGGTTTTTAATAAACCTATTAAAAACAAGGGCACTTTAATTTATCAAAATTGACATTTCACTGTTTTTTCAAAAATGCACCTTTTAATCCTGAATGCCGCTCCAGCGATTCCCCCGGCCGTCGGAAGCCTCTGCAGACATCAGAAATGATGAATCAGGCTTCCTCCAATCACAGCTTCCCCCCGGGGGAATCTTGGCCTGATGCAACGCTGTGATTGGAGGAAGCCGGATTCATCATTTTGGACCCGCGAAGACGGCTTGCGACGGGCGAAGGAAGTGCTGGAGCGGCTGCCAGGATTAAAAGGTAAGTTATTGAAGAAAACAGTGAAATGTTAATTTTGATTAATTAAAGTACCCTTGTTTTTAATAGGTTTATTAAAAACCGGGCACTAATTCATCAAAATGGCCCTTCACTTTAAATTAAATTTAACATTTACTATTCAGTTAGTGTTACAGATAGCTACTTCCAGTCAGAACTTTAGAGCCACTAATATTACTATTTTTCACCTCATTGTTTCCATCTCATTTTCTACTCTCGCTGTAATAAGAACTTAGAAGTATTGGCCTAGATTACAAGTAGAACACTATTAATAGTGCAGGTTGCTACTCTCAGCTATTTATATTATTTGTAAAATATATGTTTATTATTGAGACAAATGTATAAAAGTGTTGGTATATGACAAGGTTGCTGGATGTGAAGGGCTCAATGATGAGCAGGATATAAACCACAATTATTAAAGGGACAGTCTAATAAAAACTAAACATTCTTGGTATTCTTTGTTGAAATCTAAACCTAGGTAGGCTCATACACTAATGTCTAAGGCAGCCCTTTAAGGCCGCCTCTTATCTCAGTGCATTTTGCCATTTTTTTCACAACTGGACAGCGCTAGATTGCGTGTCATATAGATAACACTGTGCTCACTCCCGTGAAGTTATTTATGAGTCAGCACTAATTAGCTAAAATACAAGTCTATCATAAGAACTGAAATAAGGGGCAGTCTGCAGAGGCGTAGATACAAGGTAATTACAGAGGTAAAAAGTATATTAATGTAACTGTGCTGGTTATGCAAAACTGGGTAAGGGGTAATAAAGGGATTATCTATCTTTTTAAACAATAAAAATTCTGGAGTCGACTGTCCCTTTAATTGAAATGTGCCTATGGAATATCTCGTTGTTTCCTTATCAATGTATTCGTATCACACAATTGAATGCAACACAGCATTTAACTTGTTTTAATTTTTCTATCTTTTCTAGACTTGTGAGTGTGCAAGTGGATGAGGGAAAACCCGCAGAGTTAAAATTAAATGGTCCAGCTGTTGAGTCAGTGTCTTTGAATACTTCTCATTTTTATGTCGGTGGAGTACCTGCTACATTGGGAGTTACAGTGCTTAAAACAAGCCAGTCGTTCTATGGTTGCATTCGGAATATAGTATTTAATAAAGAGTAAGTGTTACTAAGTAAACAAAAAACTGTTGTTTGTGTGTAATTTGTTGTAAATGATTAAAACAGCTATTTAAGGATAGTCAATTGGATTGTCTGAAAAATATAATTATTTCCATACTATACTCATGAAATATTCCACTACAACTTAGTCTAAGTACCAAATGAAAGAAATTTTTACTGCTGAGGCGTAAAGAAAAAGTAGCAAATAAATAGTTTTCAATTGCATAATTTGTTTTTCCATTAGAAGAGGATATGCTATTTCATTTTATAAAGTCATGTTCTTCACTATACAAATCACCCGAAAATAATTATTAAAATGATATCTGTTTTAACTTTTGGAGTGTCATTACTTGCAAGATATTCAGATATACCTAGCATTCTGAAGATTATGGCAATTAGTCTCCTGTGTATGTACAAAATACATTCCAGAATAGAAATCTTATAGTCTTAGCAAATATAAATAGTCTTAGTAAAGTATCATGGTGTCCATATCTATCTTTTACTATTGTTATCAAACATGAATATTTGCATTACATATGCCTTCTCCTTGTAAACTTCAGTTATTTGGCTTGTGTGCCTGCCTTTTTTAATATGGAACATGAATAAAACAGTTCTGAGTTAAGAAATGTACCCAGTGTAGTAATATGTTACATAATACATTGGGCTAGTTTTTTAAGTCATTCAATGGCCTCTAGTTATCAACGTGTCTACTTTACCTGCCTTCGCCGGCCCAATACGCCCGCCTAAGCTCGCCTACCATCGCCGCCGCGGACCTGAAAAATCTCACCAAAGTTATCAATAAATCTGTGAAAAAGCCGCGCACCAAGTACGGGGCGATGAGCAGCGGACTGTGATAGTTATCACTCATCCGATCTCGCTGCTCTTCGGCTTTTTTACAGCTTTATTGACAAGCTGTCACTAAGCACCCACACTAACTATACTGTTCTACCCCCTATACCGGCACCCCCGGAGCCCCCCGCAACTAAATAAAGTTATTAACCCCTAAACCGCTGCTCCTAGACCCCGCCGCAACTCTTATAAATGTATTAACCCCTAAACCGCCGCTCCCGGACACCGTCGCTACCTACATTATACCTAGTAACCCCTATACTGCTCCCCTATACCGCCGCCACCTATAATAAAGTTATTAACCCCTATTCTGCGGATCCCGGACCTCGCCACAACTAAATAAATAGTTTAACCCCTAGACCGCCGCTCCCGGGCCCCGCCGCCACCTATATTAAACTTATTAACCCCTAATCTGCCCCCCCTACACCGTTGCCACCTATAATAAATTTATTAACCCCTATCCTGCCCCCCCCCCTACACCGTCGCCACTGTAATACAATTATTAACCCCTAAACCTAAGTCTAACACTAACCCTAACACCCCCTAACTTAAATATGAATTAAATATATCTAAATAATATTTCTCTTATTAACTAAATTAATCCTATTTAAAACTAAATACTTACCTTTAAAATAAACCCTAATATAGCTACAATATAAATAATAATTATATTGTAGCTATCTTAGGATTTATTTTTA
This sequence comes from Bombina bombina, assembly GCF_027579735.1. NCBI lineage: Eukaryota > Metazoa > Chordata > Amphibia > Anura > Bombinatoridae > Bombina > Bombina bombina. Next base: position 818,602,698 of record NC_069503.1, read on the forward strand.
TTTTACAGGCAACTTTCAATTTATTTTAACTAGGTACAATAGCTATTAAATAGTTATTAACTATTTAATAGCTACCTAGTTAAAATAAAGAGAAATTTACCTGTAAAATAAAAACTAACCTAAGTTACAATTACACCTAACACTACACTATACTTTAATAAATTATTCCTATTTAAAACTAAATACTTACCTGTAAAATAAACCCTAAGATAGCTACAATGTAATTAATAATTACATTGTAGCTATTTTAGGATTTATATTTATTTTACAGGTAACTTTGTATTTATTTTAGCTAGTTAGAATAGTTATTAAATAGTTATTAACTATTTAATAACTACCTAGATAAAAGAAATACAAAATTACCTGTAAAATAAATCCTAACCTAAGTTACAATTAAACCTAACACTACACTATCATTAAATTAATTAAATAAATTATCTACAAATAACTACAATTAAATAAACTAACTAAAGTACAAAAAATAAAAAAAGCCTAGTTACAAAAAATAAAAAAAATAAGTTACAAACATTTAAAAAATATTACAACAATTTTAAGCTACTTACACCTAATCTAAGCCCCTTAATAAAATAACAAAGCCCCCCAAAATAAAAAAATTCCCTACCCTATTCTACATTAAAAAGTTACCAGCTCTATTACCTTACCAGCCCTTAAAAGGGCCTTTTGCGGGGCATGCCCCAAAGAAAACAGCTCTTTTGCCTGTGAAATAAAAATACAACCCCCCAACATAAAAAAACCACCATCCACATACCCCTACTCTAACCCAAACCCCCCTTAAATAAACCTAACACTACCCCCCTGAAGATCATCCTACCTTTAGCCATCTTCAGCCAGCTGACCCACCGATGGAACTGAAGAAGAGATCCGGAGCAGCAGAAGTCATCATCCAAGGGGCGCTGAAGAAGTCTTCCATCCAATTGAAGTCATCATCCAAGGGGCGCTGAAGAGGTCTTCCATCCGATTGAAGTCTTCATCCAAGCGGCGTCTTCAATCTTCATCCATCCGGAGCGGAGCCATCTTCAGACGAGCCGATGCGGAGCCATCCTCTTCTTCCCGACGACTAACGACGAATGACGGTACCTTTAAGTGACGTCATCCAAGATGGCGTCCCTTCAATTCCGATTGGCTGATAGGATTCTATCAGCCAATCGGAATTAAGGTAGAAAAAATCTGATTGGCTGATTGAATCAGCCAATCAGATTCAAGTTCAATCCGATTGGCTGATTGGATCAGCCAATCAGATTGAACTAGCATTCTATTGGCTGATCGGAACAGCCAATAGAATGCAAGCTCAATCTGATTGGCTGATTGGATCAGCCAATCCGATTGAACTTGAATCTAATTGGCTGATTAAATCAGCCAATCAGATTTCTCCTACCTTAATTCCGATTGGCTGATAGAATCCTATTAGCCAATCGGAATTGAAGGGACGCCATCTTGGATGACGTCACTTAAAGGTACTGTCATTCGTTGTTAGTTGTCGGGAAGAAGAGGATGGCTCCTCGTCGGCTCGTCTGAAGATGGCTCCGCTCCGCTCCGGATGGATGAAGATTGAAGACGCCGCTTGGATGAAGACTTCAATCGGATGGAAGACCTCTTCAGCGCCCCTTGGATGATTACTTCAATCTGATGGAAGACTTCTTCAGCGCCCCTTGGATGATGACTTCTGCCGCTCCGGATCTCTTCTTCAGTTCCATCGGTGGGTCGTCTGGCTGAAGACGGCTAAAGGTAGGATGATCTTCAGGGGGGTAGTGTTAGGTTTATTTAAGGGGGGTTTGGGTTAGAGTAGGGGTATGTGGGTGGTGGGTTTTAATGTTGGGGGGGTTGTATTTTTATTTTACAGGCAAAAGAGCTGTTTTCTTTGGGGCATGCCCCGCAAAAGGACCTTTTAAGGGCTGGTAAGGTAATAGAGCTGGTAACTTTTTAATGTAGAATAGGGTAGGGAATTTTTTATTTTGGGGGGCTTTGTTATTTTATTAGGAGGCTTAGATTAGGTGTAAGTAGCTTAAAATTGTTATAATATTTTTGAAATGTTTGTAACTTATTTTTTTTATTTTTTGTAACTTAGCTTTTTTATTTTTTGTACTTTAGTTAGTTTATTTAATTGTATTTAATTGTAGTTATTTGTAGGTAATTTATTTAATTAATTTAATGATAGTGTAGTGTTAGGTTTAATTGTAACTTAGGTTAGGATTTATTTTACAGGTAATTTTGTATTTCTTTTAGCTAGGTAGTTATTAAATAGTTAATAACTATTTAATAACTATTCTAACTAGCTAAAATAAATACAAAGTTACCTGTAAAATAAATATAAATCCTAAAATAGCTACAATGTAAGTATTTAGTTTTAAATAGGAATACTTTATTAAAGTATAGTGTAGTGTTAGGTGTAATTGTAACTTAGGTTAGTTTTTATTTTACAGGTAAATTTCTCTTTATTTTAACTAGGTAGCTATTAAATAGTTAATAACTATTTAATAGCTATTGTACCTAGTTAAAATAAATTGAAAGTTGCCTGTAAAATAAAAATAAATTCTAAGATAGCTACAATATACTTATTATTTATATTGTAGCTATATTAGGCTTTATTTTAAAGGTAAGTATTTAGTTTTAAATAGGATTAATTTAGTTAATAAGAGAAATATTATTTAGATTTATTTAATTAATATTTAAGTTAGGGGGGTGTTAGGGTTAGTGTTAGACTTAGGTTTAGGGGTTAATAATTTTATTACAGTGGCGGCGGTGTAGGGGGGGCAGGATAGGGGTTAATACATTTATTATAGGTGGCGACGGTATAGGGGGGGCAGGATAGGGGTTAATAAATTTATTACAGGTGGCGACGGTGTAGGGGGGGGAAGATTAGGGGTTAATAAGTTTAATATAGGTGGCGGCGGGGTCCGGGAGCGGCGGTTTAGGGGTTAAACAATTTATTTAGTTGTGGCGGGGTCCGGGATCGGCAGGATAGGGGTTAATAACTTTATTATAGGTGGTGACGGTGTAGGGGGGGCAGGATAGGGGTTAATAGGTATTATGTAGGTGGCGGCGGGGTCCGGGAGCGGCGGTTTAGGGGTTAATCAGTTTATTAGAGTGGCGGTGGGCTCCGGGAGCGGCGGTTTAGGGGGTAATACATTTATTTAGTTGCGGCGGTGTAGGGGGGACAGATTAGGGGTGTTTAGACTCGGGGTACATGTTAGGGTGTTAGGTGTAGACAGCTCCCATAGGAATCAATGGGATGTCTGGCAGCAGCGAACATGAGCTTTCGCTATGGTCAGACTCCCATTGATTCCTATGGGATCCGCCGCCTCCAGGGCGGCGGTTTGAAAACCAGGTACGCTGGGCCGGAAAAGTGCTGAGCATACCTGCTAGTTTTTTGATAACTAGCAAAAGTAGTCAGATTGTGCCGAACTTGTGTGCGGAACATCTGTAGTGACGTAAGAATCGATCTGTGTCGGACTGAGACCGACGGATCGAAGCTTACGTCACCATATTCTACTTTTTCCGGTGTCTAGGGCTTGATAACTAAGGCGAATCAGCCTCGCCACAAATACGCTGCGGAATTCCAGCGTATTTGAGGTTGACGACTTGATAACTAGGAGCCTATAT